>NC_044244.1:57078004-57406004 GCF_003957555.1 Calypte anna | reverse complement strand
ACAGGATGTGAATGGAAAATTCCCAGGATGGTCTTGAAATGTCCTGATAGCTCTTCAAAGTGAGTGTCAGGGCTTTGCAAGCCTGTTAAAAAGAGCATATGGGGCAGGGAAAACAAAGGATAAAAATGCAATATTGAGATTCCTGTGCATTTCCTTGAATGTCAGGCAACTGTTAAAACCAGAACCTGATTATTAATCAGGAATTAATTTTAAGCAAGTGCAACTTGCTTAAAATTTACAGCACAACAAAATAGAATTTGCCACATCTGTGGCAAACATAAAAGGAAGAGAGGGCTGCCTACACCAGCAGCCTTTAGTCAGCAATTTGAGTCTGCAGAGGGTCAAGCTTTTGCATGTCAAACACTTAGCCTAAAATACTCTCTTCCTGCATCCTCCCTTCCTCCTGAGAACTGTGGAAGGTTGGAGTTGAGGGGTGGTTTACTGGGAGGCCAGATAAACTTTGAGAGGGTGATCAGCTTGCTAGTGATTTTGGAGTCAGTGCCTGTTTCACACACTGGTGTGCATGAGGGGGAAGGGGGCCTGACCAAAACTGTTCTTCCTCTCTGTGCCCAGTTATTCCTTTCTTGCTGTATTTGCCCATTCTGATAACCTCATTCCTCCATCTCTAAGCAGGAAAATGTGTGGGGCAGGAGAAGCTCAGCTGCCACATGCGCAAATCCGGTGTTTATGGTTTGTGTTCTGATAATGCCAGGAGTTGTTATTGGGGTGTTGTCATTCTAAATGTTTTGAAAAAACAGAATAAGGAGGTTGTAGCCACTGTTAGGAGCTACCAGTGACTCTTGCCCACCGTGATGCAGTGATTGGGAAGGGTGGATGAGACTCTGTAGCCATTGCATTTTGATTTGTTTTCTGAGCCTTCCTGTGATGGGGGGGGTGTTTTGGTGGTTATACTATTTTGTGCTGTGCCCAGGGCTGAGGCTGCCAGCCCAACACGGCACAGATGCCAACCAGCAGCTACAAGATACATGACACTTGTTTGCCATTAGACTGAGTGTCATGGGGAAACTTAGTGTTTCTCATTCTGCTCAGCCTGGTCTTGGAAGGAAACTCCCCAAAGTCAGAGACAGAGATCAGTTCATTAGGGGTGTAAATGGAGCAGGCTGCAGGCAATCCCTTGGCTTTACACTGAAGAACTACTTGGAGGGTTTCCAGCTCTCTAGGCAAGCCATAGATTTTTCAGTGGGCCCACATAATTAATGAAACAATCAAATAAGTGTGTGCCTTATTTTGACTCTCCCATAATTGTAGTATGTCTTCATTCTACATAGCACTTCAGCCAAGTTAGGCTTCTAGCTAGGATCTTTGCAGCTTACAGGTAACAGGTCCACACACCAAAGATTAAAACCAGCATCCTTCTACAGGAGCTGTAATGAGCTGTGTTAAGCTCGTCTCGACTAGAAACAGTTCTTTGCTTCCCCTCCATTCACTAACTCTTAGATCTGAAATTCACATTTATTTTTGTTCCCAGACTGTGTGGGAACATTTTGAGAAGGAGGCTGTGGTCTTCCCAGATGTGAACCCTCAAGCACCGCTTGCAACAGTTTGTGCTGCAGGGAGGTGGGCTCCTAACAAAATCCCATTTTTAAGAATTTCACCCAGCTTCTTCAGGTCAAATTAGGCTTGTTCATGCCTCTGTCAGTTAATAACACTCTTCTTTTAATTTTACATATTAAAGGTCAGAAAAGTGTGAATTTTTTGACGAAGAAGCCAGCAGTGCCTGAGCACTCTTCTCCCTCATGTCATGAATGGAAGCACTACCATGTGAGAACAGTTGTGTATTTTTCAGCAGTAGGACTCTTCTGTTATCGACATGGTTAGTTGAAGACCTGCTGCTGAAGTCATATACATATATATATACACACACACATATACATGTGCAGACTGTGGAGCCTCAGATGTTACAGGTGTAGCTGGGTTGAAAATCTAATGATCTGTAATATCTGCAGTGACTCACTGGAGGAGGGAAGACCTTCCAGTGACAAAAACAGTTCAGTGCCAGGGTAGACTGCCTGGGGAGATTGTGGGAAGCTGGAATTTGGCTGGGTTCATAGGAGAAGGTCAGACAAACAGCTGTCAGGGGTGGTTTGGCTGATGCTGCCTCATGGCAAAGGGATGGAACGGATAACTTGCTCAGTTACTTCTGGGCTTCTTTCCCCCATGTGATGGTGCTTTTGCCTTAAACTCTTTGAGTCTGTGTAAATCTGTTTTCATCCTAGGTTTTAAAGGGTATTCTGAGATCATCATTAGCTTTTCCTCACAAGGTTTTTCAGATTTGATACGTGATGTACTGATTTTACAGCTGGAGAAGCTTACAGTTATAACTTGTTTTAGGGGAAAAAAAAAAAAAAAAGGAGTGCAGCTTTAGAGGTCTCAGCTCTGTAGATTCAAAATGTGGAGCTAAACTATCGGAGTAATGCAAAATTTGGGCATAGTTTGCAGAAAACACAACAGATCACAGCATTAAAAACACAAAAATCCAACTGATATATATATTTGGCAGTTTTCCTGAAGTAATTTTTTACTTGACCTCGCAGAGAAGTTGAATGGCTTGATCTCTCTACCAAAAAAAGTAACCCAGTGGTCTTCAGGGTCCCCAAAGCAGCGATGAATTTGCCAAAATGTTGGCCAGTATGTCAGCCTTGGATATGAAAAAACAGTGCCCTGTTTAGGATGGAAAGAGATGGAGTTTTCTCCTGTCCACCTCCCCAACCCCCAGGACCTTTGCCTACTCTGAGGAAAGTCATGGTACATCACGTGTAGGAGCGATACATCTCTCCTCCCGACAGTGGCAAAACTTAAAAGCAGTGATTTGAGGGAGCAGTGATTTGAGGAGGAGTGATAGATGCTGCCAGCTTGGCCTTCCACAGTACAGCACCCATCTATTCTCCCATCGTGCAGCACATAGCTTGTTACGGTTCTGTGCAGAGTGATTTCTCTGCATGGCCAGGTGATGTTTAAGGAGACTAATGAGAGAAATGATACGGCCCAGAACACTGGTGTCAGGAAATATATTGCAAGGTGTCTGTCTTGGGGAAGCTGAAAGCAGGGCTTGTCTTATTATATATTTCAGAAGGGATGTCTTTGTCACCACCAAGTTAGACAAGCACCCTGTCCCATACTGCAGTCAAATTAGATGTATTTTTTTCAAATAATATCTTTCCATTTAATTTTCATTGGCTTTATGATGGGTTCTGTGTTGTACAAGGGCAAAACAAGAGTCTGTCTCATTGACACACCACTCTTTTGAAGAGAGAACTTGTTTCTGAGGCCATTGTAACACAACTATGAAAGTGTCAGAGGACAGGATAGAGGCTATTATGGGCTTCTGCTTTTTATGAGGAAAATCAAACAAATGTCCCCGACACAAAAAAAAAAAAAAATAACCAGCAGCTGTATGTGATGGCCAGAGAATGTTTTTGTGCAGTGACATTGTCAGTATCTGCTCTGTTACCAAACTGGAAAAACTGCTTTTTTTTTTTTTTTCTCCCTGCTCTCAATCAAAGTGGGAAAAACCTCCATGTATTTTCATGAGATACCTTTTCCTCATTTCCAGCACTTAGCAGTCCAATTATATTTGGTTTTATGCTAGTGTCTGATTGTGTTGCCATTGTTTGGTTTTTGAGTCAGAGTAATTTTTCCAAAAACCAGAGTGATTTTTCCATCCTGATGTTGCAGAAAAATATATCTTTCATTATGACTGGTTTTAACCCTGGAAATCTTTTCTCTCACTTGATGACAATTTTTTATGTTGCATTCTATCCTGCTGTCTAAGGTGAATTAGAATGAACCATAACTAAGAGATGCTTTGCTAAAATATGGCTCCTTCTACTGTGTAGAATTATCTTGAAAACAGCTTGCATCTTGCTAATTTTATGCTTTTTTTCCCCTCCTCTGATATTCACCTACTTCTTCCAAATTAATGTGGGTTTTGTAAGGATTTTCTATGAAGCCATTGCTCTGAGCACCCCTTCCTCACCTGTGAACAAATTATGTGGCACAGATAAGGCACCTAGTTGTTTCTTGATAGGACGACCTTATAAACAGATTCTGCACCAAGAGAAGCTTTAAAATTCCTAGCCAAATAATAATAATTTGGTGGGTAATAAAAAGAGCTCCTCAAAATGGCCACAGAGGCATTTCATAGCACGTTCTTGGGAATACTCACTTGTGCTAGCATTCATTAAGTTTGCTTTTAGTGAAAATTCTCATGAATGAAATTTTATCCACTAGTCATTGCGATTATTATTTTACTATCACAGCCATAACCAGATGCTTTGTATAAGGCCAGGGCCTGATTTTTTTGTAAGGCTGGAGAAACGTCTTATAGGGTCTCCAGAGAGTGCATTGGCTAAATATAAGACCAGACTCAGCTAACAGCTCCTGACTGGGAACCACAAACCCTCAGAGAGCAATGGGTTTGTTTACAAGAAAATTCACAGCTAGAGAAGGAGGAATGCAGAAATATATCAAATGTTACACCATTTGGACTTTGTATGTTGCAGTGTTACAACTCCACTGAATATGAATGCAGTTATACATGTTTATGTTATGAAGGTCCTTCAGGTTATGATAACTAGTTTTAGGAAACGTCTCTACAGATGCAGTTTATTGCTATACTACACTAGTCTACACAGATACTAAAGAACATACTGGACTGTTTTGTTGGAGGGGTTTAATATAAAAGTTGGCCTAGCCAAGCTGGTGAAGGGTCTGGAGAACCAGTCTTATGCTGAAAGGGAATTGGGAATGTGTAGTTTGGAGAAGAGGAGGCTGAGAAGAGACCTTATGGCTCTCTACAACAACCTGAAAGGCGGTTGTAGGGAGATGGGTTATGGCCTCTTCTCTCAAGTAAATAATGAAAGGACCAGGGGAAGTGGCCTGAAGTTGTTTAGACTAGGTATTAGGAAGAATTAATTTACTGAGAGTGTGGTTGGGTGCTGAACAGGCTGTCCAAGGAGGTGGTGGAGTCACCATCCTTGGAGGGATTTAAAAGCCATGTAGATGAGGCACTTCAGGACATCCTCTAGTGGACATATATATATAAATTTTTTTTTTTTTTGGCTGGGGAGGTGTTGATAGTTGGACATGGTGATCTTAGAGGTCTTTTCCAACCATGGCAATTCTGTGATGAAAAGAGCAGAGGTATCTTGTAGCACTGGAGAAGGAAGATGGTGTCAGAACAGCTGCAACTTTTGGCTTTCTGTATTAGAAATGAGAGACCAAGGAAATACAGCCAATTTGAAAACAGAAATTTTGCCTAAGTCTGGGCATAAGGGAATGTTTTCAGACCTGGAGCTCATTTGCTGAGCATAATGTGTATGATGTTGCTTTTTGCACCTTCACTTACTGTGGGAAAAGTATGTGTCCCATGCCTTGGATGTGACACAGTTTTACTGCCCAATTTGTGGAGCCCATCAGCATGCAGTGACTGGCACAGGAAACTATCTGGAACATTGATTCTTGGGTGTCCCAGTGTCCAAGATGCACTACGGTCATGGGTTCAAGGTCAATAAGGAAAAGGTTCTGTGGAGTGGAGGGAAGGAGCTGTTAAAGAGGCAGTGGGCTCATCCCTTATATTACAGAAACCTCAAAATAAGGATTCCTCTCAATCTATAGGTTGGTCGGAACAGTTTGTTGTCAGCAGAATTAAGCACAGGACACTAAGTATTGCTCCTCTTTTGTTGTCTTGCTGCTGTCATTTGCCATGTCATGTTAAGAAAAAAAAAATAAATCAGATTAAGTCCTTTGACATTTATAATTATTTAATCTTTCCTTACTCTCATCTCCTTTGCGTGTCTTTTTCTCTGGTTTTCCCTTTTTGTACTTTATCTCTCAATCATCAGATCCAAGAAATCACTCAAATTATTTATTTGAACACATAAATGCAGCTTTACATAATTTTTTTCTTTTGAAGTAAGCTTTGGTCCCTTCTTTTGTCCATCCTACTGCACAAGTTGTCATGTTCTGGTATTGCAGTTGCTCCTAAGTCCTTGAGCAATAGATGTTGGTATTTGAGGAACCAAAAATCAATCATGTAGCCTTATAGCTCAGGTTCAGCACAATTCTATTATGCCCTCTCCCAAAAGTCAATTCAAACTTTTTGTGTTATATTTCAAAGCCTAATCAAGCTTGCTGTCCAGACTGGTTTGAAGTCAACTCACTCTTGCCATAGGTCTGTTTATTAGAGTTTTTCTGTCAGAAAGTAGCGTGCAAGAAAGCAGTTTTCATAACAAAATTATTCTGTGGGCCTTTTGCAAAGATAAGCCACTGAAACTGGTTTTATGATAGAGGAATGCTTACTGCTTTAATGTGCAACAAATATGTTTTAAAAAAATATTTTTTAAAATGCTATGTTGGTACAAGTGTTCATAACTCTACTTTCTCATGTGCCAGTTTAAAGAAATCATTTTCTAGTCCTGTCTTACTAAGCCAGCACAGAAACTGTTGTTGATGCAACCCTAAACTAAGCTAGTGACTCTCATGCTTTGGGCCAGGTGAACAAATGAGGATAGTGTCTCCAAGCAGGTGGGCCAATTTATCCAAGCATGATTAGTGTCACCTCCACTGAATAGGTGCACATGGGACTGTGCATTGACCATGTCAGTCTCCTTCCAGCAAATGCCAGGAATTCACCCTGAAAATGAAAAGCAGCTCTGTATGGAGGTGTCCATTAGGAATCCTCTGTGAAAATATGTACCTGTTGCCTATTGGATGAAGATCAGTCTCATCCCACTAGGAAGAAAGTGGTGACTGTCTCCTATTGATAGCATTTCCAGCTGATTTATAGATGTCTCCTGATTTGGTGAAATTTGGTGGTCATTCTGTGGGAGCCCAGGGGGCAGTATAAATAGGAAACAGCTTTCTCCTTCCATTCCCCATGAGTGACCCATTTTTTGTTCTTCCTCTCATCCTGCAGAGGCGCAGAGATTTTCTTCAGTGGATGCTCGACTGCCGTGACTCAGCTGACTCCCTGTCACCAGGGGGTTTGGGTGGGATGAGTCCATCTGCTGGTTCCAAGCAGGTTGAGGCACCTGTTGCTGGCAGGGCCCCATCTGTAAAGGTTCAGAAGACATTAACAGAGGATGAGATAGCAGGCCAAGCTTTCCTTTTCCTGATCGCGGGCTATGAGACCACCACTAGCACGCTGGCCTTTGCCACGTACCTGCTAGCCACCCATCCAGAGTGCCAGGAGAAAGTGCTTCAGGAGGTCGATGAGTTCTCAACAAAACATGTGAGTACAATGTGCTTCTACAGGGCTTGGTACAGGGAGCAAGGCAATGTGAATATCACCATGCCTTTTGGGGCACCTGCATGACCCCTATTTATCTCGGTTATATATGCATATGTTAACATTTTGCTAATATTTATTAACATTTTGTTAATATTTTCAGTCAAAGCATTCAAAGTTAATCTATGTTCTTTAGGTTTGCTTTTTTGGGGGGAAACTGCTGAGTAATGTCACTTTACATCAACTGAAGAGAGGGCCCAGAAACTTTGTGTAATAGTGAAAGCTTAACCTTTACAAAATAGTTTATGTTGTTGAAATGAACCAGCTGTCACCAGACTCTTAAACTACATATTTTTAAGTTTTCCCTCTTGTCTAGATACCTTTATTGCTCATGGTTTTTTTGAGGGGGGGTTTGGTTTGGATTTTTCATTTTGGTTTTTTTGTTGGAGTTTTTTTGTGGTCAATTTTATTTACTGGTCTTTGTAAGGATGCAAAGAGCATTCTCACAAACCATGAACTGTAAAGTTTTGCTTTAAATGTTCGTACCTCAGCAGCAGAATATATATGTATACTTCAAAAAAATTCACAATTTCTAGTTCTCTTATACTGTGTTCAAATTACTTCTCCTTAATTGTCTGTATTTACCAAGTGCTTTTTTTCCTCCTGGATAACATTTGACAATATTTTTGTGTATCTAGCAGACCATGCAGCAGCCATTTTTCCACCCTACACTCTCTACACAAGTTGTTAATTATGAGAATTCAGATCAAGGGTCTTTTTCTTTTCATGAACTCTTTTACAATGGAACACAAGGCAAACGGGAATAAAATTACACCAGGCATGGCTGTCTTGCCATGGGTTTTAGCTGCTGGATTTGCATGCTGAAAGCCTTAACTATACAATTTTGAGACCAGCATGCTTTTTATTCATTCCATTTTCTGTGGTGTTCTTAAGAAGCAGAAAAAAGTTAGATACTTTTCTGATTTGCTAATAATAGAAAGTGCTTGACTATGCAAACTGTGTCCATTCAAAAGCTACCATTTCTCTCCTTTTGCGTGTGCAAACATAAAAGCCAGGATTTGTGTATACTGAAAATGTCTTCTTTTGTCTTGCGTGACAAGGTTCTGAGCATGGGGGTTCTCTGTCCACAATTGCTTTTGCTTTGAGGGTGCATATGGAGGACAGCAGTGGAGGTCGGGACTGTGCAATCTGATCCACAGAGCTTTTTCTCTGTGCATGCTTCATACCTCTGGTGTGAGTTAACTCGACACAATGGAGCCGTTGATGGTGTGATTTTCTAACCCATAGGACTTGGGTTATTCTCTTAGGTTATTAGCTCTACAACACTCCAGCTGGGGTGTATTTACTTGTTTCATTCGAATATGGCAGACCTAATTATGCCCTTGAGTCTGGTTAGTTCAGCTGACTTCCTGAAGGCCTGCAAGGATGTGAAGGTGCAACTTGGCCCCAACTATGTGCAGTTTACTGGCTAATACTGGTGGCAAAGTTGCACACAGAAAGCCCTATTATGCAGCCCCAAGGAAAATATGGTTCATCTCCTTGCCAGTTCCTGAAAACTGAAACCCTAAGGAACCAAAGTGAAATCACTGAGAGACATAGATATCCAGTATGATAGCTACACGATGTCATTCATATCTCTCTGTAGATGGGGATATGAATTAATAAACTTCTTTGTATAAATGCATAGAAAGCTGACTTCAAGCAGCCATTAGTTGGCCATTCACATACAGGCATTTCACATCAGGAAACCACGCACATGGCTGTCTAGGTCAACAAGTTGTGTACTGCCACAGACACAGGTCTGTGATCTAGCACAGCTTGTAGTGAGGACTCTTGGGTGCCCACTGGGCACACCTCAGGAGTTTGGTTTGGGCTACTTCAGGTCTGGCCCTGTTCAGGGAGTTGCCCTTAGCAGTTGGGCTGATTTCCTGGTTTGGTTCCAGTTAAAGGAGCCCTTGCTGTGCAGTTGGAGACTGCAATGTGAGCCATTGGAAGAGACTTGCATGGGAATGTTCTCCAGATCCAAGCTAGATAACTAAATGGGCCCTGTGTTGTGTATGGTCTGTCCAAGCTGACACTCACTATTAGCATTTCAATAATAATACAATGCAAACTCTTAATGATTGATTCTCTTCTCTACAGGCATACTTTGATAATAAATTCAGCTTTTTCAGTATCTGGGAGATGTTGTGTACCTAGGGACACTTGTGGCAGAGAAATTAGAACTTGGTGTAGAGATGGCACTCGAATGAAATGAAAAAAATTTGCAGGTGAGCACTATACACAGTCTGTGTGGTGCCTCAACTCAAACTGGTGACCCAATCCCAAACTATGCTGTCTCATGTCATATATTGATTGGAAGTACCTTCCAAAACACTTCCCCATACTTCTCCACTTTTCAGGTTTAGCTTTAGATGATGCATATGACTCTATGACCAAGGAGAAGAGGAAGAGAAGTATAATTATTCACCTGCTCTCCTTGACACCAGGAAATTCATAGATCTATTCTGTGCAGCCCCATCCTTCAACAAATTTCCTATTATAAACAGTTGATGATTTAAGGCGGGGGAGGGAGGGTGATGCACTGCTCGAGGAGCTCATCGCAGAATAAGGAAAAGGATTCAGCATTTAAGTGTCTCAGTGACTGTAATTAACTACTCCTAGCCTAGAAAATAAGATCTTTGCAAATGGTTTGCAAGTTACAGGAGCAGAAGCTATTTTGAAACGGGGAATATATAGATGCCATGTTAAGTTGTCATGCAAGGAAGAGGAAAAGAAGGGGCACAGCAGCTGTAGTCTCACAGTTAGTTATCAAATCAGTTCACTTGCTAAGAAATTTTAGTAGGTTATTTTTTTTGCTCAGCATGTCATCTTTGCTTTTATCAAGCTGCTCTGCAGAAAGGAAGGGCTTTCAAAGGCCAAAACATGGAGAATGGTACAGTCAGGTTGTTTTGACAGGTGGTGGAAAACTGCTTTGATTTAAAGATATGCAAGTATTAAATACAGTAACCTCTTCAGCCAAATTTATAATCAGGTAATTAGAACTACAAAATGCTCTTCACCACATTCTCTCTTCCTCCCTCCAACCATTTCAGTCACCTCACACAGCATGTTTTATGGCCCTGTTCTGTGGTGCAGAGCTGTGGTCTGATTTTATAGCAGCTGTTCTGTATCATCCCAGAGATGGCTGTACTTTGGTGTTGGACAGGGTGATTTATACACTCATTTACTAAAGTTTATAAAGGCATGTGGGAGCTATCTGAGAAAAGGTGCTCTAAATGACAGGTGTGGTTCCAGTTTTTTTGTCACACCAGTCAAAATTTCAAGGCATTGTGACCTTGTAATAGTCACTAAGAGGAGAGCAAAGTTGGTCCATCTGGGCCTACTGCAGTATGTTGGTGGCTCTGGGTGTTGTACTTGAGGATGCCTCTGATTTTGCTCTGATCTTCATCTGCCTTGATTGCACAGGGAATCCTTAGGGAACTGCACAGGGAATCTGCTCCTCTTAGCAGAATTGGACAGCATGAAGGGGAGAGAGAAAGCCAATGCACTGCTGTGTTGGACATTTCTGTGCTAGCTTGGTGCAATCTGCTGTGGCTTGGAGCAGAAATACAAGGTTAGGTGCTGGAAGTGGTCTGGCACCAGCACTGCGCTGGGAATTCGGAACCCAGAGGGAGAGAGAGGTCCAACTGATCCTGTTGCACTGCTGTATTGTGTCCATCCAGGTTCTCTCCATCACGCTTCCAAAATACACTGTAGAGATGACACTTCCAGGCAAGTGTCCTCAGAAAACACTGCTGGAGCAAGTCATGATAGTGTTTTGTCTCCGTTTTTTACCTTTTAGTATCTCCGAGTATATAACATTTTCACCTCCAGGACCTTCCTCATTTGTTTGCTAAAAGACTTTTTGAGTCTTCCTCTTGGCTGGATAGCTTAGTGGGTAGGCTTGAAAATGAGAAGAAGCACCTGGACTTCTTCAGAGTCTGGCAAGCAGGAGAAACCTCTGTCCTTGGTTATTGCAGAGAGCAGGACACACAAGTTATTGCCCTCCTAACCTCTATTTGGATCTTTGGCATGTGGAGAAAGGGAGCACACAACTTTTCATCATCTCTGGGGAAGCAGAGAGACGGGGTACTGAGTGGTGTCTGCTGTCAGCATGCACTGCACCTTCCCATCCTTGCCTGTGAAGCCCTGTGTCTGCTCCAGCTGCATTCAAACAGACAAGTTTAAGCATAATTCCTCTAGCAGACACACCAAAATTAGAACTGTAAAGATTCAGACCTGGCCCTCTTCATGGATCCCTGGGAGGTTTTAGTGCATGCCCTGTGAAGCACCATCCACCGAAAATAAGATGCTACTGTTTACTGTAAGCTTGTTGCTGGGTGTGCAGCTTGCTTTGGTACCGTGAAGACAAAGTAAACAAGATTAAAAGAGAGTTAAATATGAACTAGTGGGAGCAGGATGCCTACATCTGTGTGTATATAAAAGAATATTACTTTCTGTAGAGACCACAAATATGTTTACAGGACAGCAGAGAGGGGTCAGGTTTTTAGAAAGTTGTAAATGGCACAATATGCTTGGCATTAGTACAGGTATGGTGATATGCATCAGCTGAGAAGCTAGCCTGGCAAATACCAGTATGAGGACAGAGGAAGAAAAAAAAAAAAAAAAAGTAGTTGTTGCTATTTCAAGACCGGATTATATTTATAGGGTTTGTGGCTAACCGTCCCTAAACTGTTAGAGGCTATACAGTTGTGAAAAAGATGTTTTTATCCACATTAATCAGATGAGAAGAAATATACCCAGGGTATTCACCCTCTCCAATTCAAAACGATTCCTGTGCAGAGTTTTTAAAAGAGCCCTTCAGAGGACATGCATTTATGAACTGGTTTTGCACTTGTGACTGATTATTTTGCTATAAAAAAGCAAGCTGGGGTTTTGTGTTTTTTTTGGTTTTTTGGTTTTTTTTTTTTGCATGTGTGTGTGCTTAGCAAAAGCATAGCAGCACACATGCATTCTGAGCAGATGGTAACTTTCTTCTGAGCCCCACTGCACTCTGAGCTGCTCTGTGTGTTTTGTCCTAAGCCACAATGCTCAGGGCATTAAAAATTGCTCTGTCTTCCACGCTGAGGATTTGCTTACTATGAGGTTCTTACCTCTTTTTCTATCTTATTATTTAAATGTCTCTCTACCTTTCTCCCTCCTCTCAAGCCTGAGTCAGTCACAATTATAGATTATTATTTTTGTTGTTGTTTTTTTACTGGACTGTACAATTTTAGACAGGCAGAGTGCTGGTACAAAATGGATTGCAAAAACTAGGTGATCAGGCAAACTTCTCTTAAGAAGTTATTTGTTGCCCTTAGGTGAAATGTGGTATGTGGTTATGTGTGTGCTCCTGATCTGCTGCAAAGTAAACAGATCAGGTTAAACCACTGAAATGAGGTCATTTTCTTGAGGGAGGGAAAACTAAAAATGCTTTGGGGCAGCTAGTCTGGGCAAAAGAGGTACAAGAATGAACTACTTTGCTGCCATGTTATAAAGAAAATGCATCCCTGAAGGTGCTGAGCATAGAAAATCTGGAGCAAAGGAGCACCCTGAATTCAAGGACTGTTATCAGGACCCCTGGCAAAGGTGAAGGAGAGCATAAGAGTCAGGAGTAATAAAGTAAACGGATGAAAGGGTAGCTGTTACTGTAAAACATTCACTAGAGACTGCAAGATCCGCTAGCTTTTCCATCCTGTTTTTAAAATGCCATGTACAGCTCTTATTTTTCATTGCCTAATCTGATACATGGAAACATCAGTGTGGGGAGGAATGAAGAGTAAGGTAAGCCCCAGTGTGTCTCTAGTTCATCCAGTTTCCTATCCCCACGAAGCACTAGCATAACTATTCAGTGCTGGTGTGACTTGCCAATTTTTTCACTGGTCACTTCAGCCCATAAAGTTTAAGAAAGCTTCAAAGTTCTGCCATATGCTCCCACTATTTAAATGGAGATCTGAAGGGGCTTTTTTCAGTGGAAAGAAATCTTCCTAATTCCTAAAAGTTTTCTCTTCTATTGTTCTAGGGCCCAGGACTATTTTCAATATGTCTAATTGAAAATGTTGACCAGGCTATGTTTCAGCTGTATTCCTTCATGTCAATAATATTGAATTATGCCAGCCCAAAGTCATTGAAATCTGTAGTTTCATTTATGAAAAGGCACATTTAATTCAATTTTAACAGCTATGTGTGGTCAGTTGTGAATGGGTTGGGTTGAATTGGACTGATACATAAACTCCTCCTTTATAATTTATGACTTTGGTGCTGTAATTTATCAAAGATACTGGGTGTGGCAGTTGCTCATCTGCAGCAGCTTGGCGCATCATCATTGACTTGAGTGGAGTGATAATATTTTATACTGGCTTATGATTCTGTTCTTTGCATCAGAGAGCCCCTTCACTAACATCTCTGCATTCTAATGGAGTTGTCTTATTGTAAAGAGATATTGCCATGTCAAAATTTTCCCTTCCCATAAAATTACCAGAGAGCAGTGAGAGACAGGGCCATTTCAATGGTGTCCAATTGAGTACTTCAGATGTTTAAAGTCTTTATGCAGAGAATCTCCTTGGTAGCACAGACTGGTTTCTCTGAGCATTTAGTGAAAATGAGAGGTGAAAGTCAGATAAATGACACTGTCGGGGAATAACCACGACAGTTTGCATGAGTTTGGTGGCTTTCATGCAGTATCTCAAGGCACTCTGCTCTCAGAAGTTTGCAACAGAGACTAAGCTTCACTAAGCAAATATTGCTGACTGTGGAGGCTTGAATTTATCAAGGAAGACTGAATTGTAAATAGTTGCAGGAAAAGGGCCTCAGAAGAGAGTTGCTTTTACTCATGCATACACATATGTGCACAAAACATACAAAACCAGGAAGCACAAGAAATGTTACACGGTGTTGCTGTTTGTTCTGTTGAAGGAAAATTACCCTCTCTGTCTCCTTTATTTGTTTAAGTAGATGTTGTAGAGCCTCAAATCATTCATGAATGCCAGCTGCCAGCAATCAGTTTTGATGCTAACAAACAAAAAGATACTTTTAAAAATGGAGAGACAGAATGCTGTTAGTTTTTCATACAATTGCTCATTGTCTGAAGTCAGTTAATTATCTTTGTCTCATGGTACTTTTCTTCATAAAAGTCAGAGATTGCAAAAGACAGGAGTAGACAATAAGCCCTTCTCTGCATCCCCTGTCCCCTTCTCTTAGTAGGATCTAGGATCCTCTTAGTAGGATCTAAGAGGAGATCCTAGGATTCTCTTAGTAGAGGAGATCTAGGATTCTCTTAGTAGATCTAGGATCTACTAATTTGAATACAGGCTCTGGATTTGAGACACCCACATTTGCTTTGCTTGGTCAGAGGGTACTTCAGTTCCCAACTCTTCCTAACTTTCAGTCACTTAAGGACTTCTGAGACTTTGAGCTTTGTTCTCTTCCCTGGCTCATGTCTCTGCTTTATAAGGCAAGGTAGCCTCAGAAAGCTTTTGAGTCCAAGCCTACCTTGTGTTTGCCCACTTTGCCACATTTTTGTCCTAGACAAAAATGCTGAGCAGAAGCACCTGGGCAGAAACCTTGGGCTCAGTTTGCTCACTGTGGTCACCTTTGTATGGCTTGCCTTCTCTTCCAGGCACCCTCACAGCACCAGCTAGTGCTGTCCTGGAGGCCTTTCTGGAAGATGCTCATTGCTGGCTCCTTCTTTACAAAAGCTGTGTTTCTTAGGTTACACTGCTACAGGGTTCATGTTAAAGAACAAAAAATTCTAGTGACATGGAACATTTAATGACAAAGTTTTTAATAATACAGTACTTTAAAAGTGATCACCTTGATTTGATTAAAGAGGAAGTATGGGGAGGATGCATTTTTGCCATCCTTCTATTCTTTCCCTTCTCCATCTGAGGCTTTTATGGAGGAAATAGCATATTTGCTTTTAGTCTAAGTAAAAGTATCACTTCTGAGCAAGAAACTGGTTACTCTTTCCTCAGGTTTTTTACTCCAGGTGTTTCTGTGTACCACTCTGGTGTTACATTCAATCTACATGCTTTCCTCAGGGACAAACTCGTACTGATACCAATGTTTAATCAATGCAGACTTCCAGTATCAGTGTTAACTTTTTTAGCCACAGAAATTTAACATTATTTGTAGGGTAGAGCATGGTTCCAGGTAGAACTGGCTGATGAGATTTTTCACTGGACAGCTGAACACTGCAGGAGTAGGGGGATAAACTCAAAGCACAGTAAATAGCACCAGTCCCCTCTATGATTTTGAGAGGGTCATACTCCCACCAGTCTTGCCAGAGGAGTTACATATGGCAGGAAGAGAGGTGTACACAGCATGACCATGACTTCTCAGGAACTGGGAGGCCCTTCATGGGCCTAGGTCCCTCATTCATCTTTGGATAGCAGTCTGCCTAAGACTAAGGAGTTTTTTCTGTGTAAAGTAGGGGTCAAGTCCAAAAATGTATTATACTAATAAATACATGGTTGTTTTTTTTTCATGGGAGTTAGGGACCAAGAAGCTTTTGCTGCTGAATTGTTAATACCCAGCAATGAAAGGGAAGATAGGCAGCCCTAGGCACAACCTCAGAGATACCAAACCATCGGACCTAAACCTAAAAGAACTTACAAAGAAAGGGTGGCCTTAGACATCTGTGTCAGGACCCCACACTGTGTCTCAGCTTAGCAGGCAGTTGCATTCATCAGGCAGGAACTCCTCTCCTGGGGAGTACTGGACACTAAGCTAAACAAAGAAACATTTTCCAAGTGTATGTTAGTCAGCATCCACTTGGAATGAGATCCCTCCATGTTCCAAATTGGCAGGCAGACTCTTCAGGAGGTGACAGCACTGGTCCAGCCCTGGCATCCTCTTCTGCTTCAGGGATCTTCCCTCACCTGTCTACTTATGAGATGCCTTCAAGACTCAGGGATAAAATCTTGCTTTAATACCATTTCACTGGTCAGGATGAGAGCGACTTTTGAGATAAGTGAAAAGAAGTATCACTTTCTTGGTAAGGACTTTTTGTGGACAGAGGAAGAAAAGAAGAGGTATTTGGCTTATAAAACAAAAACAGCTAACAAGCCATGAGTGCACACAATGCCTGCATATAAGGGAGAGGAGGAGGGAGAGAATGAATCACAACTGAAGAAAAGAAGGCCCTTCATCTTCATCTGAAAGTTCAACACAGATTCCTGAGTTGCACATATTATATGCATAAGGTGAGAAAGCTGAGCAGAGGAGAACACGTGCCTAATTTGTTAAGAAACAGCAAATCCCCAACAGCAACCAAGAAGAAATTAAACTTGTATTCAGAGTATTCATAGCTTAAAAATGATCTTAGCTTGTATGAATGTGAGGTCAAAATGGAATTTTTCCTCCAGGTATGTACATGAATTAGGTAGCATTAATGGGAAGTAACCAGTCCATTTATTTGTCAATAAGCATTCAAAGTGAAGGCTGAATGAGCCTGTGCCAGAAGGAATGGAAACTCGTTTGCATTTCATGATTATGTAAAGCAGTTCTTGGTAGAATGAACTTCGTGTGACCTCCTCCTCCCTTTTTTTTTTTTCTTCCTTCTCTGCCACCCTAGCAGCACATTTCTATTTAAATAATTTCCATTTCTAACAATGTGTTTGTGTGATACTTCTAATCAGCACTCTTAATAGCTTTTGGAGTGTTTGTCCTGCTTCATCTTACGCTTCTCTTTTGATGTAGAAAGGAAGAAAATGTGGTATTCTTGGGTCTGCCCTTGCACTAGAAAGTCAGTGGTCTTACACTGACGTGAGTGACCATTTCCTTACCAAACCAGATAAAAAGACTGGTGCACAGGGAGTAGTCAGGAAGAAAAACCAAACAAAAATGTGGGAGATATGTGCTAGTTAAGGGCGGCTCCATTTCACACCAGCTAATAGATTTTATTGTCTCAGAGAACTGGGTAATACCAATTTTTCATTAGTATTGCCAACTAATTGAATATCTGTTTAGAAAAGACAGGTTGCTTGTCTTTTGCAAAATGAAATCCTTTAAAGCAACCAAACACCTGTTACCTCAGTGTAACTTGTAACATCTGAATGTTTTGGCCAGGGCCCCAGAAATGCTTTCTGTGGAAGTGGGTTGGTCAGAAGTGGAGTTTCACTCCTGTAGCAGCCACTGAGATAGCACTGGGAGCCTTGATCAGGAAAGACTGAGAAATTTGTACCTATTATATATAAATGCCAGTGCCTGGTACAGACTGCTCTCTTGGTTTCTAGCCAACTCTGAGTGGATAAATATGTTTGAATGAAGACTCATTTATTAGCTGGTACCAAATTCTGTGGTTTTCTTAGGTCTCAGATGTAATGAGACTGAAAACTCAGTTACTTTCACAGTCCTGGGACTTATCCTTCCTGATTTGTACTGAGGCACAGTGTGTTAGGGCATGTTGTGCAATCAGAATAATTCCATCTTTTTTATTGTTAGCTCAATACTTTCCACCTGTATGAAATCTTTGCTTTTGGAACTTAACAAAATATTCCTATTATTTTATATGAAAAACATTTTCAATTTCAGAAAAGCTTTCAGGAAAGTGGGAGAAAAAACACATGATGCTTTTATACTTATTATGCTTAAGGCATCCTCAGTTCAAAAGGAAGAATGCATGAAGTTATTTTGACCCTCTGATCAATAGAAATTTTTAATAAACTTTAATATCTTTTGCAATACTTGTAGTTACATTTCAAATTTAAAAGAGAAAATTGAGAAGTGAAAAATTTCTGAGCACTGGGCAGTTCTCCACAGGCTTTCGCCATTGCTGTTGATCTAAATGAAGGAAGGAAGTAACGAGATGTCAGAGGTCATTGTATTGTGAGCTGGAACAAAACACTTTTCAGAGCTGTTGCTTTTTTGGATTTGTTTTGAGATGCATCAAGTCCGTATGCACTCAGGATATGATATGAAGAGGGCTTTGTGCAGTCAAGAATGAAGATTTAATAGCCTGATAAACAGAACCTCACAGATAATTTCAAGGTGTTAATCTAACCTTGCTGTGCCTTTAATCTTTTAGCATTCTGGAGAATGTAAAAAACAAAAGCTGACTGTTTTAATATCATAGAGTAGTCATGGAGAAAAAATTTCTTCCAGCAGAGTGGCTTTTAAATAAATTATTACTTTTTTCCATGATGGGGAAAAGAACTGTAAGATGGATTTAAAGGGAAGTGAATTTACTAAGTGTCCTGGTTCTTTCTCTCTCTCACTAATTAGTAACAGTCAAATGCTCTTGTTTTGCAGACAGTGACTACAAAGAAAAGGATAAAGAACCTGGGAAAGACTCTAGAGCCAAAATAATTAGGTGATTTATCATTTAGGGTAATTGGACTTGTGCAAAGCAGCATTATTTACCACAGGTTTCCATTTTTCCTAGCTGGGTGTGAAAAATACAGCTCCATTGATTGGGAATGCTCTCAGTGCTTTTTCCAATACGCATTGTGCCAGGGACTCTCAGTTCAAAGTGTGGTGTTCCTCCCAGTGATTTCTTTTCCCTCAGTGATCTTCAGAAGCAGCCTTCAGCTTCTTAAAACCTCAAACCAAAATTAGATTAAAGTGCCCAATATGGGGTCAGAAATGGGAGGGAAAGAGAGAGGGGTTTCCACCAGGGAATTTTCACTTAACAAATGAAAGTCTTTGCTTTGTTTCAAAGGAAAAAACTGCCAAGTGGAGGCACATCTTAATCACATCGGTAGCCAGCTGAGATGTTTATGCTAATTTCCAAAGGTATGTAAGTACAGGAATCAGGGGGTCCAAAACTCCTGCCTCTGTGATGTGAAAAACACAAGCATTTAAGAACCACCAGCAGATAGCTCTGATGTTGTTTCAGTGTAAGGGGAAAAGGGGAGGAGTTGTTGCGAGGGATTTGCTTGAATTTTTGCTTCACAATTTTCCGTCAGTATGAATGCCCCTTCACCCAAAGGTGAGTTTTTCCACCATTTGTCCAAAGAGGAAGGCCCTGCTACCCCTTTATGGTTTGTCAGGTTACCACACCCTCCCTTCTTCGTGATGTTGCCCTCCAACCTTGGAGACTGTGTCTTCAGAAGCAGCTTTACTTACGATGGATGTTTCAGAAACGTTCAGACTCCCTTGGTTTCACCACCAAAGTCTCTGGTACATGGTGACTCCATGGCTGACTTTCTTCCAGACCCCGGGGGATGGCCCAAAGTATCACATTTCCTTATGCCCCATCTGGCACCTCAGTGCTCCAGGTACATGTCCCCAGGCTTTGGGGCAAGGAAATCAAGCAGTGGGAAAAATTGTTGTATGTAAAAGTGATCTTGCTCTACCTGCCTGATAGAAAACAGCAGGCAGAGATCCCTGCTGGGAGGAGAAGGGGGGAGGGAGGGGAGGAAATAAGGTGATGTTTAAAAGCATTTTACTCCCTGCCTGTGAGAAATTCACAAATATGCGCTGCCGGGCTGTCCTTGGTGGGTGCCGCGGAAGTGCTTTTAAGTGGCACAGCATGACACCAGTTGCATGCCTGTCTTCAGACAGAGTCACAGGTTGTAGGTTTTTCCCTCAGAAGCTTGTTATTTTAAAGCAGTTCTGTGTGTTTGATACCCTCTTTAATAAGAAAGTCATGACTAGGAGCAATTTCCTATGGAGATACGGGGAGCAAGACGTAGGTTGTTACCTAAAAATACTGCCTGTCACTTGAGCAAGTTCAATGTGAGACAAAATGCACAATTTGGATGCAAACTTGGAGTGCTTGCTCCTTCACCAAAGGAGTGTGTAAGTGGTACTGAAAGGTACTCTGTATATGTGGCCATGCTGTCAGTTGAGAAAGATTGCAACATTTGTCAGGTTTTGTGCCATACCATGATTTGTTGGCTGTTTACACTAACTAGCTGTGTTGAGTGTTGCAACCAGCTGAAATTTCAGGGCTGTTGGGATGCTTGGCTCAGAGGTGGGTTCCAACGATCTGTGAAGTGACCTTATTTGTTTACAAGGAACATAGAAACTCTTTTTCCCCAGTCAAGCAGGAATGGAGCAGCAGAATGCGGCTCCCATGCTTGCAGCTTTGTGGAGCGGCATGGATGGTGGCAGTCCCTCACTGAGCTGTGTTTACTTCAAAGACCACACCTGGTGCTTTCTCTTCTCCTTTGTTTTCCTTGTCTGATCCTTTTCCTTCTTTCCTGAACACAGAGGTCTGCCCGTAGATGCCTTGTGCATAACCTTGCTTGTCATTTTGCATTGCGACAGTCGTCTGTTTGACTTTGTGTGGGTGCTGTAATCCTCCTTACTGGAGTCTATAATGGTGCTTATCTCTTTCTTATGTTTACCCAAAAAGGTGAGCAGTTGCTTTACCTACAGCTTTGAGCAATGTTTAACCCAAACTGTAACTGTCAGGAGAATGGATTACTTTTCTTTAGTTTAGGTGCTTGGCCACTTAGGCACCACAGGCTTCTGTAAGTGGGAGCAAGATCTAAATAGATAGATCTATTTAGAAGATCTATCTCTTCTAAGTATTTTAGGTTATTTTAGCACTTTTTGTATGATGACACCCAAATGATACAGAAATACTAACCTCCAAATGTACCTGAAAGACTCGTAACATTAATGTCCCTGCTTTTTCAGGGTGAGGCACAGAGAATTTAAAAGTTTTGGCATGGGAAATAAAGAACCCGTCAAAAATATTTGCATGTTCTGGTTACCTTACGTCCCATAGGGAACCCTTTTAAAATCATCTGCTGTTCCCGCCGTGGTTTTAAGTGGAAATCCAGTGATTTTCATCGGAGATCCAAATCACTGAAGTCAATAGATCTACTGGTGTGCTCAAGGTAAAGGGTGTGTATGCATCACCCTATGCAAGGACAGAAATGCAGATTGTGTTTTTGGCAGTAGTTTGAGTGGTCCCTACAAAATACACTCCATTCAATTCAGCAGCAGGAAAAAAAGAAGCCTTCTGTATAAAATTAATTAAACCATAGATTTTAAGTTTAGGGATTTATTACTGTATAGTCTAACCTTGTGTACAACCAAAGGCAGAGGACTTCACTGAATTAATTCTGTTTAAATTAGTATATCTGTTTTAAAAAAATCCTCCCAGTTGTTTTAATTATGTGGTATAAAATGTCTTTCCTGACTTTGAAAATGAACGATCCCAAGCAGAACAAGCAAAACAAAATGCTTTAGTAGTCTCTTTTAATTACCCTTGCTCCATTGTTACAAGTTTTGGTGTTCTAGAAATGTTGAGCAAAGCTGCATTTAACATGTTGTCTGTACAGGATTGTGGAACTTTCCACATTTTACATTAATTAAACATATAAAACCTATGAACTGTATCCAAGGTAACTGCAAACCAAGAGCCTGATTCTCAGTTTACATTTGTGCCCTCTTTCACCCCTCCTGTATTGGGAATGGACTCTCAAGGTGGGTCTGCATCATCCTCACACCTTTCCTGCAGTGGTGTTATCAGCACCTTGTTCCTCAGTGATTTAACATATAAACAAGCACTTGCAACTATGGTATGGTCTATTTATGCTGCCATAGAAGGACCTTAGTGCAACTGAGAATCAGGCTCTAAAGACACATCTCTTGTTCTTGCAATCCACTTATTTAAAGGAAAGGAGCAACACTCATCTTGCTGGCAAGGATTACAAAGCAAACCAGTAACTCAGAAAATGATAAGAGAAAGAAAAGACAAAATATGACACATTCTATTAAATTTTCCTTTTTTATAAGGTGGAAGAACATGGATGTTTTTGTTATGCTATGCACCGAATTTGATATAAAAAATGTAGCCTACAGAAAATAATATCTTATGGAAGGTGGAGTGGAAGCAATTTTTATTTTATATTCTTTTTTTGTTCACACCACCTTCTTTTATATTCTCTGTTGACCTGAAGTAGTAACCTTTGTGTGTGTATATGTGTGTATATATATATATATATATATATAAATGCAATTTTTGATGTTAGTGGAGATAAAGTTCTGTTGTAGGGTAGTGACATAGAGATGGCTGTCACTTAGGAAATCTGCAAAGGTCTGACCCAAAACCTCAGGAGGGTGTTGCTTTGGTTCAGATCCTGAGTGAGATCAGTGTTGTGCTTTTGCAATCAAGAGGCTGCTGTTGCTGGGCTGGGGGTTAGGGTTGTACACTCAGCCCCAGAGGAGCAGCTGCTCTGCTGTAAATTGGGGCTGGTACTGAGGGGGAGTGAGAGACACAGTAAACATGCCGAGTAGCAGTAAATGACAAGGGGATATGATATGTAACATTAACCAGGCTCAGTGTTTGCTTAGGTTCTAGAATGGTCTTTTAAATCAATCTTTTATTAGCAGTGGAGCCTTAGCAATGCACTTAAATGGAGAACAATGCAAGGACACAGAGACTTGGTGCAAAGTGAACATTTCACTTTCTCTCCTAGCTCTGTGTTTACAAGAAAAAAAGAATTTATAGATACAGGTAATAGCATTCAGATGTGAACTTTTTCTGTGTTTGGCAATGTTTGGAATCGCTCTCTGATTTCATCCCCATTCATGCTGTAAGGATTCATCTTGCCACCAGTCCTGACTGGTTGGAGTTATCCTGCCACCAGGATAAATAGGACTGGGATTGCCATGCAAAGGATTCTCCTTCTCATACCCTAACCTTTCTGGCAGTAGTGAGCTTACCGCAATTTTTTTTTTCAACTCTGCCCATGGGTAATTATCCTTCTCCTAAATAAAGATTAGAATTTGTTTCCATTTTCATTGCATTGCTGTTAAATTCCCCTGAACTTCTCTCATTCTTGGACCGCTGTGCAGAAGAGCCTTTGCATAAGAAAAGTATTTTCTTCTCAGTGTGTGACCCTAGTTGTAAACTGCAGTGATATCACCTGTTTGTGTTTTCTTGTGTTAAAAATGGTAAGGTTGCTTTGTTTTGTTTTGCTTTTTTAAAAGTTGCTCTGTATTTGTGTCTGGTTTTAGAGGTTCACCTATGAGCTTTTAACATCATTTGGAAAATGTAGATATTGGAATTGGATATAGTATTTTAAAATTAATCTCCACTTGTGTGAATTCTTACCAAACTTATATCACAGACCTGGTTTTGCTATGTTTTGCTTTTGTTTCAGGTGTTGCAGTTGGTGGAGTTAAGTGTTTCTATGTGTTGTTAAATCTTCTTGTCAATATATTATTTTCCTGTTTCTATAGTTCTATAAATATACAAAGAGAATATAGATGGGAAGTGTTGTCACAAGTTAGGGTTGAGGCTTTGTTTTTCAGGATACAATGTTACCAGATCTCTTAACTCCCACTAAGTCAAAACTAATTGCTGAAATCATTTCTTAAAGGGGAATTGAAATCAGAATGCTGTCTTTTATATTTTTAGCACTTCAGATTAAGGCAGTAATGACTTTAATCCCACTAATGCTCAGAATTTGCAGAGAAATGTGGTAGCCATGAGACGCTTGCTGTGCATAAGCAAATATGCAAATTGTGAGCAGTGCATTGGCAAACCCTACCAGGCCCTCATGTGCATCTTTATTCATCTAAATATATGTACACATGTATCCTTCAGTAATGGACTGTGCTATGGAATGGTAATTATAGACCAGGTCATTCTCTGGTAGAGGTTTTTGGGTTTTGTTTTTGGTTTTTTCTTGAAAAAAACTCTTGAGAGAACTTTCTCTTCCAAGCCAGCAAGGGGTGGGAATGGTTTCATTTCAGTGTGTTATCCAAAGGGTACAACTCTTTAGTGCAGTGTGCCTTGTCTCCTGGTCCAGCTCTGCATTACTGTCAGCAATGTAGTAATCACACCAAGCTATTGGATTTTTAGCCTCTTCATTTCTAGACTGCAAGAGACAAACAGAAGATCAAATGAGTCCACATTCCCAGCTGCAGCTAGGAGGTTCCCTCAGTGTGCTAAAAGATACTGGACTGAATCCATCCATTTCTGGTCCATCCATTGGACACAAGATATCTTAACTGGAGTAGTTTGGGTTTGCTGCACAAGGAAAAAGCTATAGGAAATAGATTTACATCACTCTTCAGAGTGAGGTAGGAAACAGATCTCTGTGTTAAAGATCAAGTGGGGTTTGTGGAGGTATTCTGTCCTGATTCAGTGCAAGGACAATCAGAGCAACCAAAAGAACACTCAGAGATGTAATGTGCAGTTAAACCCTCTGCACTGGTAGGACTGGACAATCACTAGCTAAAGTTAGTTAATTATTTAAGAAAAAAATTATGAAGTATAAAATATTCAAACTGCCTGTGCCTGATGCGTGCTGTTGCCACAAAGGCACACACACACCTGCGTTTTAACTCCTTGCCTGTGTATTCCATTTTTTAAAAAAGTAAAGGTATTTTAATACTTATGATGGAATAATCTTATTTATGAAACATTAATGATAAACACAGCACAGGGGGATGGAGGGGGGGGGGAATGTTATTATTTTTTTCTTCCAGAGGGAGAGATATCCCTGCTTTCTCTAAAACGAAAGTGTTTCTTAGCTCTCTCAGAAAGGAATAACTTACTAAGTGTCGTGATAATTGTGCAGAGAACCTGTTCCAGTAACACAGTGGAGCTACAAACTGACTGGGAAATTGGTGCCTTTAGTCTGAAATTACACGTTGCAGTTACCAGGCATCATTTCAGATTAGCTGTACCTGTCTGGTGGGCAGCTCATTGGGAGCCACACTGGTGAGTCAGAGAGAGACCTACCATTTGCCTCCCTGAGAAGCTGGTGCAGAGGGCTTAACTTAGAAACAAAGATAAAAGAAAACCAGGCTACGTTGAGCTGTTGAGCCCAGAGATGGGGTCTGCTAGAGAAGCAGTTTGTTGGAAAGCTCAGCACAAAAAAAAAAACCCAACCCACCCGCCTCCTGCAAAAGCTGGGAGGTGGTGTTAGGATGCTTACATACCCCGTGACAACTCTCGAGTACCTGGCACTTGCCTGAACTCGCTGTCGACATCTGCACACCTGCTCTTAGCAGGCAGAAGGCAGCGTTTCTCTGTATCTAAAAATGGCATTTCTCACAAAAAAAAAAGGAAAAAAAAAAAAAAAGAAGAAAGAAAAAAAGGCTGTTAGTCACGGTATCTTTGCCAAACTCCATTTACATGTTGGCTGCTTAAAGGCCCATCTGCAGTGTCGATCGCCTGACACCAGTTCACTTCCTGTCCTAAATTGCTGAAAAATCCCGGCGCATAAAACGCTGGTGCCTTGGCTTTTTTTCTGCTCCATGGTCCTTCCATCCCTGTGTTGGCTCTGTGTACCTGTGGCTTACCTTCCTGTGGCCTGCCCTTTCTGGTCGCTGTGATAAAGTTGGGTTGGGTGAGACCTCAGAACATGGCCACATAGACATCAAAGCTGGCACTTCCCAGCTTCTGAGGTTGCAATGCCATATAGGTTTGTATGTCACAGTTGGGATCTAAAGCCCTCACCCATCATCTGGGGACCATTGGTGGCTGTGCATGAATAGTTTGAGTCACCTTGGGGAGCAGAGCTAGCTATATGTGGAAGCACACATTTTGAAAGTGTGAGATCCTTCAGGGTATAAGTTTTATAAATGACAGACTATAAATCCTGGCTGCCTGATGGCAAGCGCTAGAGTGGAACATTTTGCCATCAGTGCTTATTATCTCAAGATTCTTAATTAGCTTCATTGACAATTTTCTCACACTTGAATGTTTCAAATGATTAAATATTTCAGTGCTTGTTTGGTGAAAAGTCTCTCTGTTGTGTACAGCTGGATGTGATGCTGAGTCCAGAGGGTCGGTGAGGAAGTGATGTTTGCTGTCCCTTCTGCAGCCCCTTCTGGAAACTACTCTAAGAGCTGAGGTTGGGTCTCATCACGGGTAGTTGCAGAACAGCGAGGTGCCTGATTTTTTGGATTACCAGAAGCAGGAATGGTGAAAAAGCCTAGTTTTCCCTCTCAGCTTTGAATACAATATTTTTCCTCTAATGCCTAGTCCACCATTCAAGTGTCCCAGCTGAATGCACAGAAGTCATTTGCCCAGTTCCTGCCGAGAAAGATATTTCAGCTAGATGGCTTTTCCTGATTTAAAGAATTATACCTGGAGGAGGCTGCCTGCAGTTTTCTTTCTGTCTCCTTCACGCTTGTGCTGAGGGCAACAGGTTCCCATGTCATGACTGTGGATCAGTGAGTCTCTGTTTTGCCTTTAATGTGCCCCTCTCCAGCTCCTGCCCACCCTCCTGGCCAGGATGAGATGTGTCTCCAGCATCTCCTGGGGCCTGGGAGGTCACCTGAATGCCCACATGGACCGCCTGTTAGCAGAGCACAGGGCCCATTTTAATCCCTTGTAATACTAATAATTCAGGTCCAAGCTAAAACTGTCCTCAGTCACAGGGATTGTCAGTATGGCACATGACATGTCTAGTTTATAAAAAAGAAAACAGCAAAACCCTCTAAAATGCCACCTCTCATAACTGTTTACTTAAACTGTAAGCCTGAATGTTGAATGTCTGCTGTAAAATGATGGTATAAATTCCCTGTTTGCTTCCGCAGAAGATCTGGCTTTATGCCTTGAGACTTGTAAGAGGAGAATGTTTTAAACCTATGGTTAGGAGACACAGCACATTCATATCATTGCTTTAATCAGATAACTTTTTTTCCATTTTTAATTTTCATTTTTAAATTTTTTTTAGACCAAGTTGTGGGGATTTTTCCAGAGCCCTATTCCTTGAATGTTCCCCATAGTTGGAATGTAATTAAACTCCACTGGCATCTCCCCCTGCTGGGATTTAGACTAGGGACAGATCTTTAGGAAGCATAAAACAAATACTGTGAAAAAAGAAACCTTGTTAGAAGAGTTGCCAGAGAATCAGCTCTGCTCCATTAACAAGCTGATAGTTTTGAAAATCTGCCCTTTCTCCATTTGTGAATTGCTTTCTAGAAATTGCTAATTAATCATTTAAACACTGGGGGCAGGGGGAGCCCACAAATCTTTCATGGCTCTCACTCTGCTCACAGGCTGAGAGTTCACATATCAAGAATCACTTTCTGCTTCAACCCCTGGCTTTTGCTTAAAATAATTTGGTGGGGAAGGCTCCACACTGGTGCCAAAGAAGGAGGGAAGATTGATGGTTGCTTTAGCCCTCAGCATGCTGTTGTAGTGGTGAGCTCTGCTGTCGGAGGTCCCCATCACCAAGGACATGGGACAGATCCTTCCTCAGCCAGGTCAGATCTGCTTCCCCACTACCTGGCCCTGTGAGCACAGACAGCATCAAGCTGCTCCTATATGTGAGGGGCTTCTCCCTCACATCTCCCTCCAGGCTACTCCCACTCTTCCCATCAGCTACCTCTGGCTTAAAAAAACCCCACAAAATCTGAGTCCTGCCTCTCAGTTCTGGGATACAAATACAGAATAACCTTATCAGCTTGGAGGGTTTACTGTGCAGTTGCTGGGAGGAGAATGTGTCCCTCAGTTTTGCTTGACTAATGGTTATCAAAGGCAAAAGTGGAGTGATAATAGTTTGGGATGAGGTCCTAGTGAGCTATAATGTCTGTATTACAAAACTAACTCTGCCATAAATGGGATTATTTTTGATGGTCCTCCTGCCTCAGGATTTAAGATGTTCTCTTTGGGATCCAGAAAAGACTTAATGCTGGAATGATTAATTTCTCACAGGCTTGATATGAGGCTGATTCCACTTCTCTGCATATTCTTGCAACAATTAAATGAGAGTCCTTATTTCTTGATTGACAAAGTCTGTGACTGGATGGTGGAACAGAGGAAGAGAAGGGTGTTGTGCTGTTGCAGTTTGCTGAGGCCCAAGGTGGGTGCAGCCCTCCCTCAGTTCAGAAGTAAGCTGTCTTGCAGTGGTCCTTTGCCAGGCAGTAGTAAGAGAATCAATACTAAGAGATTTTCTGCACCCAGTTGGGGAAAAGCCTACAGCAATCAATGCAATGGCTAGGAACAATTATAGCTTGTAGACCAGTCAAAAGCAGTTTTTAGTGATATATTAACCCTATTAATTTTCTTCTTTTCCCACCATATTTTTATCTCTGCCAATTGCTTTAGTATCTGGGTCCCAGATGTACCAGTGATAACTATAGTGCTGTAGTGTAAACAGGGTACATGTCACTGTGAAATCCTTGCTCCCCACTTCTACCCTGCATCATGTGTCCCCTCTTCCATGCCCTGTACCTCCTTCTTGCTCTCCTTTGTGTTGCTGGTCTCACCGTGGCCCCTTGTGCAGGAAGGTGATGTGCTCCCTGTTTGGGGAGGAAGATTTCTTTGTGTGGCTTCAGAGTGATCATATAGAAACAGGGTGTTCCCCTTAGTGTTGTGATCTGAAATCACACTTGCTCCAGAGGCCACATGTAAATGAAAAAAATAAGAGCCCAAGTGCACTATAGAAAAACAATTCATTCTGTGCATCTGTTCACTGCTATTAGGATTATTAGTTTTCAAGAGCAATCCATTATTCTGTGAAGTACCTTACTTTGTTAGACAAACAAGAAAACCCACACTTTTAATCTCCTGAAGCTTTTAATGGCATCACAGGATGCAGGTACTTGAGACACTGATACCTACAGCAGAGAGATGAAATGGCCTTAGCTTCTCCTTACAGTTGGCCTGAAACCAGCAGAAAACAGAGCTGTGCTGTTTTAAGAGGATTTTGCCAGCAAGGACATTTTTTGTAAGCACATCAGGTGCATGCACTTGGGCAATAAAGACTGTAGACAAGAGAGAGGTCTGTGCTTTGAGCACTCTGAATTTTCTATAGCAGTATATTACATTCTAAATAGCAGTCTAAAAGCATAACTTCATTGGCAGAGACTGCTGAAGAGAGGAATAACAGTGGGGGTGGGAATTAGCTGAGGCCCTGTCACCTCATAGGTGCAGTGTTTTGGGGGCCAGGGAGGCATCAGCATTGGCTACTGAAGTATGGCAGAAGAAAGAGCAGCAGCAAGGCAGGGAGCAGGCTGATCACCTCTCTGTGCAGCCAGAGATAAATTGCTGCAGCAAAATTGTGAGCAGTGTCTTGCAAATAGAATGGAGGAGCTGTGCTTGGGGGTTGAGGGAGACAGGATGTTTTTTTGGGGTTGTCTGGAGCAGAGTGAGTTCAGGATGTTCTGAAATGTTCCCATTGCAGCAAAAATATGAAATTGGAGCTAGGAGGCTCACCCACAGCCAAACACATTATTATATTATAACTAGCTACACTTTATGAATTGTTTGTCTCTTCATGCTTGTCTACATCCTGTTTGTGTGACATGTTTCTGTGCACACGAAGAGGAGAAGCTGGTGTTTGCTGCCATGCTTTTGCATCTTCTCTAATGATGGCTGTAAATTTGCCTCTTTCCTTTTTGAACTGCGCAGCCAGCACTGTAATAAATGCTCTTTGTGAAGAGGATATTGAAGAGAAGAAGGGCAAAAAAGAGGGTATGGATGTGCTTAATAAAAAAAAATTTCTGCACTATCACAGGTGCGGTTGATGCTGTTTAGAACAGTCAGTCATCTTGCTCCAAATAAATAGTAATGACTGTTTCCAGTGACTGTGCTGTGAATCATATTCAGTCCATGCAGGGGAGTAGAAAATAAAGCTGCATGCAATCCACACGAGATGATGGCTCTTGTAATATTCAGCAGTTGGGCCTGGTTAGGAGCGTTTCATTATCTCAGAATTAAGAGAGAGCTTCCTGCTGTCACAAAAGCTTGTTTATTCTTCTGCCTTCCCTCCCCCTCACTCCATTCTTTCTTTCTTTTATATGTATCCCCTTTCCCTTTCTCCTGCCTCTAAAATGTTGGCTTAATGTTTGTGAGTAGAACTGCAAGGTCAAATTAGGGACAGTGCCCCTGGAAATACATTAGTAATTTATTGCATGGGTTTTGGCTTAACAGGAGAGGGCCTAAAATTTTTTTGTCTTTTGCCCTCTGCTTCTTTTCTTCGCTTACACTAAAAATTGATCAGGAAAAGGCAGAGCAAGCTGAACTTCTATCCCATTTCTCAGTCAACTTCAGAGCTTTCCTTTTTATTCTTGACTTGGTCCAAATCTAATCACTGGGAGTCTTCTGTTGAACTCCAGTTGATGTTGCTACCTTAAGTCACGATGCAGTAGCTGCCAGCAAAAGCTGCTCTGTGAGTGCTGATAGTTGGTGTTTAAGCTGGATGTTAGAGGTCAGCTAGCAAATGGAGAGTAAAAGCACTTGGATTGACTCCTTGACTGGAGGGCTGAGCCAGAGCTTCTTGCCTAGGCCTTTAAGGAGGAGGCCAGCACATGAGCTTCTTTTCAAGCTTCACCATCTCAGTGGCAATGAGGAGTGAGTAAACCTGTGCCAGGTTCTCAGGAACCCACATCACAGACTCCTGTTGTAGTTGGTGGGGAGAGACACATATAGAGGGAAATGTATCCTCTTCTAAGACCTGAATAATCTCCTGTGGTCTTTTATTATGATGTAGGATGGGGAAATGTGGGTGATGCACCTCAAACTGTGTTCAGCTTTGGTCCCCTTACCACAAGAACATGGAGCATGTCCAAAGAAGGGCAATGAAGCTGGTGAAGGGTCTAGAGCACAAGTTTTGTGAGGAACAGCCGAGGCAGCCAGAGCTGTTTAGCATTGAGAAAAGGAGGCTGAGGGGAGACCCGGTGCTTTACAGCTACCTGAAAGGGGTGGGGTTGGTCTCTTCTCCCAAGTAAGCTCTGCCAGGAGCAAGGGGAAATAGACTCAAGATGTGGCAGGAGAGGTTTAGAGTATATTAAGAAAAAAATTTATTCACTGAAAGGGTCATCAGGCACTGGAACAGGCTGCCCAGGGAAGTGGTGGAGTCCCTATCCCTGGAGGTATTTTAAAGACTTGTGGATGTGGTGCTCAGGGACATGGTTTGGTCATGTACTTGGCACTGTGCTAGGTCAAGGGTTGGATATGATCATCTTAAAAGTCTTTCCCAACCAAAGCATTTCTATGCCTCTATGAAAGATGTAGCTTAAGGTAGAATTGTTTCTAACATAGGTTCCAAAATAAGACATGGCTTTTAAGAAGTAAGAACGTGGCTCTACTGTGTTTAGTGGCCAGCACATCAACACTAAAAAAGTGCAGCCAGGGCCTTTACAGGGTATCCAGTTTCAGCTCATAGCTGGAGAGATGCAGGGACCTGTGTGATCCTTCCTGGCTCCTCTCCAGCAAGTTCTGAAACTAGGAGAAGTGCACGGCCCTAAGGACACTGGCTTACATGGACAGTGCCCTCCTGGAGGGTGAATCATTGAATAGTAATGAATTCATTAAACTTCCTAAAGCATCCCTGTTTCAGTAGTGTTTGCCTCAGCAGCAGTCAAGATGGTTAAAAGGCAATTGCAGCCACTGAAATATGTAGCAATACTATTATCAGAAGATGTCATTTTTTGTAAATGTCAGAACGTAGATTTTTTATGGGGATATGGTGACAGGTAGTGAATAATTTAACATAAATTTACATAATATAGTGCAGATGTTAATTTATGGCCATATTAGACTACAAGGTTATGTATCTAATGGCTTTTGGTCTCTCTCTCTTTTTTTTTTTTTTTTTTTTTAAGTTAAAACTTTACCTAAGTTGTCCCACTTTACTCATAATTCCTGAGACACCTCTCTTCCCTTCTGCCTTACAGAAGACTGGACGTGTCATAGCCTTTTTGTAGCCATATGATTCACAGGGAACTCGTTCCCATTTCCAACCTCAATCATTTCAGTCCAGTCTATCCCTGTTTTTATTCAAAGCAGGCCTTTGCTGCTACTACTGGTTGACTTAAATTCCCTAAGGCTGAGTTCTTGGACATAGCTTAGAGATGTGCATTGCTGGGAGATATGCAGCTAAGGGTAGCTACTCAGTAATTCAAGGTCTCCTCCTGCCTACCCTTTCCAAAACAGTCAGTAGAGATGGCTTCAACTCAGTGCTTGGTATCTGCAATTGTGGATTTTATTTTTTTTTTTTTTCCAAACATTGATTTGGTGACTTTCCATGGTATAAATATTTGCCTAAATATGAGAGAGGAGTCCATTGATTGATCCTTGCAGGATGCTGGTATAAAGGTGAGACTTGAATCTAGAGGGGGTTTTCAGGGCATAAGTGGAGTCAGGGCCTCTCAGAGTACTTGGCCTCTGGAGTTGAGGATATGGACCATGCTGGTGCTTCCAAGCTGGCATGAAGCTCTTCTGTTTTGCTGCCAGTTTACCCAAGTGATCTCCAGTTTGTGAAGCAGAGCAAGAAAGGTTCATGCCTAAAAGCACTTGTTGATGCCTCTAGAAGTTTGTCCCACTTAGGTGTTTGATTAAGATGCATTGAGGATGCATTTAACACACAGTAATACCAGCATAATACTGGTATGCCCAGCTGTTTGAATCTCAGATGTTTGGCTGCTCCTTGCATGACATCTAGGTGGGAGATGAACTCTCCTTGGAAACCTGCTGCAGAAATTAAATCCTCTGAACATCCAAGCCTCATTGTACAACATGCAGTTCTATAGTGAAAAATTATGATTAGAAGGCACAGTTCCTAAAAAGAATAGAGGACCTTTCTGAAAGGTAGGTACGTTTACTTCCAATTTATTGGAGACATTCTGTGAACTATTTTTAAAATGTCCAGCTGTATCTTTGCTTCCCTCAACACACCTCTGGGTGGATGTACAGCAGGTGATAGGTTGCACCAATGTGCATCTGAATAGGGTTAAACAGTGTACAATTTTACATATGAGCTTTGTTGAAAGGTATTTGGGGCAAAAGGTGAATATGTGTCCTTTTGTCCAGCATGATGGAGTGAGGAGTTTTGTTCTCTGCAGAGAACAGTAATCATTAGCAATTTTTTTTTTCTTCAGGTGATGTAAAATGTGTACAGCTTCATCTCCCTAGGAGAGTGCCATTTGCTCTTTCTTATTTGTAGCCTTGTATAATCCTGAGGGTTGAGAAAAAAACAGGTTTTTCTTTTTACCCTTGTCCCTGCCTTTCTCATTGTGTCCCTTTCGATGCTCTCAGGAATGAGAAAATCCTGAGTGCCTGACATTAGGAACTGTGTCCATTCTATAGAGTCACAAAAAAAGTTGTCTCCTCTGCCAAGGCAGGTAAAGTTGTGAGTGGAGTGTGATCACTGTTTTTCTGTACAGCACTGTGGAAAATAGTGGGTGTTCTAAAAAGCAAGTAAGAGAAGTGTTATTGTACCTTACTCTCTCACACTGAAGGGGTGAGAGCAAAGTAAACATTTGGGTTCACATAACAGGGTAGTTCTAGTTCCCTAAAATGAATTAACATTCTTTTAGTTCCAAGGTCTCCAGCAGATACTTCTTGTCTCTACTCTTCCAACCAAGAAGCACAATGCCTTGTTTTGTCAAGAAGCTCCTCTTTATGCTTGTTTTCCACATGAACATGAAGAGTCGTGTTTCCCCCGTTACCCCTCTGAGGCCAAAATGTTACATCTGTGGCTGTACCCCAGGCTTAGTTCAGAGACGAATCAGCATGACAGAGCTCTGAAGACCTCCTCTAGGAGCACACTGCAGCAGAACGATGACAAGCAAATGCCTGTTTGCCTTTCTAGGGAAGGGTCTCTATTAAATACTTAGTATGTTACTAATTTGCCCATCATGCTGTCCCTCTTCCAGTTAAAGCTTCTCGTCATAGCCAGGTAGCAAGGAGGCCTGTGCTCAAAGAAGGTATCCTCTCCTCCCCCTTCATGCCTGTTTTGTTTCCAATACTCCCAATTCAATAATGTATTAGGTTGATTAATAGAAAAACAGTGGACTGAATGCCTAAATCTCTTCTCATGTTTCTACAGGGCTCCTAGGAACAAAAAGAATTAGCACACAGGCAGCCGATTTCTCTAGCATGCCACAGAGCTGTATTTAGTGTGGCCTCAAACCTAGGCTAGATTCCCACTGGACACGATACAAATGTTTAATAATTAATATCTCTTTTAAAAAAATCAAAGGCTGTGGAAAGAGGTTGATCCATACCAGCAGTTCTTAACTGAAAGATGGTCATGGATTGAGGAAGCTTAAATTCTTACTACCCTCTTAATATTTTTTGTCAGAAACAGTAAACAAGCCCTGCATTTTTGGGACAGTGGTGCTTAGCATTCCTGGAGCCTTATTGGAATAGTAAGTAGAAGACAGCTATGAGTCACTGTGGTTCTCATTCAAGTCAAAAGCATAAATAGCACTTCTCATATATCCATGCTGTGTCAGTCAAAGATACTGCATTTCCTTTCCCCTCTGCCTCTAATAAACATCCGCCGACCTTAAGCTGTTATATACAGGAAACAGCCTGTTGGTTATTGTGTAAAACTGATAAGGCCCCCTGGGATGCTTTATCTGTCTCTGTTGTGCTTACAAATTTAGCTTCAGCCATTGTGGGTTCTGTTCTTTTACCCTTTTTCCTCTCCTCCTTTTTAATGCCTGCTAAGTAAACATGACATTTTTGGAAAAGGGGATAAAGTAATTTTTTAGCATACTAAGATCAACATCCAGAGGCTTTGTCATTCATTCCTTCAGCCTGCATCTTTCTTACAAATAATGGGTTTCTCTCTTTTGAAATCCATACCTGTTATTTGTTACTGTACCCTACCCACATCCTTATTTCATGCAATTGTGAACTACAGCAGACCAGAGTGCCTGTCACTATGATTTTGCTCTGAGACATGATGGTATTTACAGCAATACTGTATTCCTGTCTGCTTTTATGGCAGGTTATGGAGCTTTCCTGCTCAGCATAGAGCTATGAGATAGCAGCCAGAATTATCTTTTAATGCAACTCTCTCAGGGGGTTGAGTTCTTGAAGCTGTAAAGCAATTAACACTCTTAATACTTCCAGTATTGCTTAAGGGTTTGGTGTTTGGAGGGTGGAGCTGGATGTGGGATTTGCTGTTTTGTATCTAAGAGAATCCCATCTCTCATTCTTAATTATTGGTACACGGGCCAAAAATATGGCTAGCAGTATGTCAAAGGTGGGTTCAGGTTCTGGGTGGGATGCGTGTGATGCAATACCATTGCTCCTCACCTTTGTCTGTGGTTTGCTCCTTATTAAAAGTGTGTTGGAGAGCTGGAGGATGTGGCTGGGTGTAGCAATCCTTCCCTGCCTCTCAAACTGTCAGGGGCCATTTGAATTGGGTTGTCCTGAGGTGACTCAAGCTCTTTTTAAGTATCCTTCACTACCTGCTCTTATTGCTCCTCTTCCTTTCTGGAGCTGGTGAGCTCAATGCTCTATGGTCTGTCTTCTGTGCAATTCCTTCTTACTCAGCTCTGAGGTAAGCACTTTGATATGTGTTTTAGGCTCAGTTTGTAAAAGTATGAGTAATTTAACAGGATTCTGGACAGAGTAGATTCTGGCAAGAAGTTTTACCAGCTTCTTCTCAAAGGCTCAAGTGGTAGTTGGACAAGCTAGCTGCCTTTTGTGCTTTGGAAGATGCCCTGCCATGTTCTATCCCCTCATTGGAAAATTGGCATCTGTGTACTCGTTTTAGATTTCAAAATGTCCCTTTCTCTGGAGGTCGTTCAGTGACTCCCTTTATTGCTGAACAAACCTGCAGGGTCTTTCTGCTGCTCCTGTAAATACTGTTATGGCTGTGTATGGGGTGTGTTGAGGGCCAGCAGTGTACATTACTCCTGGTTTTGTGGCAGAACATCTCTCCCTGCTTTGAGGAACCAACAGGCACTACAGGGCAAGCAAAACAAGTGAGGAGCATTCAAAGAGTCATGCTTTTACCGAGTCCAGACACAAAAAAATTATGGATTGGGTCAGCTATATATACTCTGTGTTCAGTAGTTGCTGCATAACCAAGATAATGGGTTTTCTTAGCTTCTGGTTAGCTAAGTAACCTTGATCCAGACAACAGACGTTTTAAGTCTCTGAGTATTAACCTAGTTCAGCTCTCACTGACCTTTCTGCTTCTGATGGGGTTTCCTTTACTCATAGCTTGCTCAAAACTCTCTCAGCAAGTACTCACAGTAGAGGCCTTAAGTGAAATATGGACTTTAGGAAGCTTGGTGTGGTTTTCAGGACAAAGGTGTGCGATAAATAAGTCTTAAAAAATTATAGGTAAAAAATCTAGAGGGAATCCTTTTGGCACCTTGTTCTTGTGTCAGCTTCTCTGGGGCAAGGTCTACGCTTCCTGTTAAATTGAGAGCCTTGGGAAATTTAAGTTAAAGCAGGATCTTCAGGAAAAGTCCAGATAAAATCTTCACGGTACCAATGCTTCCCAAATTTGCCCAGTCCAAGGTAGTCCTTTTGTTTAGGCTTGCAAAATAGTTGTCGGAGATCTACTGCAGTGTTTGGACAAGGACTTTATCCAATCCAACCAGGGGTGAGGATGTCATTCTGCTTTCCTCAAAAATGAAATTGTCATGAGCTGTGCATAAAAATGTATTAGCACTTTTTGTCAGTAATGAACTTTGTTCATTAGGTTAACATTGGCTGCTGTCACTAGTAAGTACATTTTAATGAGCGGGAGAGAATTCTGAAAATGTGGAAACCTGGCACTCTTGGGTCTAATTCACAGCTCATTGAAGTTGGTGAACAGATAGACTCCTACTGAATTCAGGTCCCATTCAGAGCTAGGGCAATTTACCCTGGCTGAGGACCTGCCCCTGGTTTCCCCATGTGGCCACGCAAGTGTAAAGTGCAGCTGCTACTGGCAGGTTTTGGGTTTTTTTTTTCTTTCATTTAGAGTTCTGAATTCATCCAGTATTATTTTCAAGGCAAGAACACAGCAATCATTTTGTTCTACCTCCCCAAATTAAACGTAATTCTCTTACACTATTCACTTCCACTTGCTGGTTTGCTTTCATTTGACCTGCTAAGCACGTCACACGGCATTAGCTTTGTAAATTCTGTCATGAACTTGGTTTGAAGTTTTATGCCAGTTCAGTTGTAATTCTCTGTTTTTCTCTTGCATGCCAGAGCAAGTAGAGAAATGTATATCATGGGTGTAAGCCCAATTTTGCAAAGCTTTAGTTGTAAGTAAAATGAATCTTTAAAATTTAGAGAGTTTCCTGCTAGTAAATTAACTGAACATGTTCTCTGTTACTATTGTATTTTAAAGCTGCTATTTCACTTGTAACTTAAACTTGCTTTGTATCCATATTTCTGGTGTTTCCAATTTTAAAAATACCATTTTAAAAAACAAACAAAGCAGACTTTCACAGTATATAGTTCTTCGTACAAATTCTACTTGTTTCTTTGTGGAAAAAAACTACAGATGTGTTTTAAAAAGCTCCTTCTTCATTATTTCCTTCTCTTCTTAAATAACAATTGTACTTATTTTCATACAAGATCTCTTTTCCTGAACGGTACATTTGAATAACTTACACATCCCTGATCCATGGGAACCAGAGAGCAAAGCAGACTTCCTGAGGGAAAGTTGCTGCAATCCTTATTCCTGTGATTATTGCTACAGTACCGCTGAGAATTTCCACCCTAGAGGTGGGGGGGTGTGGGAGCATACAGTGTTTAAAAAACCTAAGAGGACATAGATTCTTGAAAGATGGTGTGTACTTAAACTGAGAAAACAATGTGCATTTAAAGCTGTATCACAGGATGATTTTGATTGGAAGGGATCTTCAAAATCCTCTAGTTCCAACCCTCCTCCCATGGCAAGGGACATCTCCCACTTGACCAGATTGTTCAAAGCCCCATCCAGCCTGGCCTTGAACACTTCCAGGGAGGGGCACAGCTTCTCTGGGCAACTTTGTGCAACCCTCACATTGAAGATTTTCCTCCTGATGTCTAACCTAAATCTACTCTCTTCTAGTTTAAAGCCATCATTCCTTGTCCTATCACCACATGCCTGCCCTTATAAAAAAATCTCTCCAGCATTCCTGTAGGCCCTTTCAGATACTGGAAGGCAGCTGTAGGTCTCACTTCCAGGCTGAAAGACCTCAACTCATTCAGCCTGTCTTCACAGCAGAGGTGCTGCAGACTTCTGATTGCCTTCATGGCCCTTCTATGGGTTTGGTCCATAGATGGATGTATGTCTCTGTTAGAGATATTAACTCCTTTTCTAATACAGGAACCTGCATATGGGTATGCCATTGCTCTTCAGTGAAACACAACTGAAATTATTAGGACCCTGAATAAGTACTTGGGTTCTCAGCACTCTGTGGTACTAGACCCTGGATATTTCCTGAGGTCACCATCTAAGCTTCTGATTATGACCATTTAGTCATCTAGATGCCCTTGAGTTGGATGCAGGACAGCAACAGTTGGTCAGCCAACCTTTGGCCTGCATCACAGTTTATATTCCCTTCAAACCTGCAAGCCTGAGTAATTGCCCCCCACACCTGCCTCAATCAAAATGACCCTATTTAGCATGAAGAAATTTTATTTTAGTGCAAGACTTCATAAGAAAGAAGTAGAGATTTTTGGCTGAATGAGTGAAGAGCAATTATCTGAGCAGATCTGCTTTTAGGATCTGAGGGGTTGGTAGCTTGCAGGTAAGGATGGTGATGAGCAATGGAAGCCATAACTTCATCCAGCTCAGCTGCATGCAAAATGCATAGCGTGCCTACAACATGGACATGTGCTGATCTGTCCAATTTCCTAGCCCTAGGCAGCACTGTCCCATACAGCCACTTCCAGTGGCTTACGTGGTGTACTCATGTGGGTGTGGACTGCTGAAATGCATCCACTACCCATTCTGAGTAAAATTCAGAAAGTTAAAGCTATATCATGGACAGAAAATGCAATCTTAGATTTTTGCACTTCTTTCTCAAGAACCCAGGGAGACAACATGGGTCATCACAGCATGTGCCTTCATGTAGGAGTTTCATTTGAAAAGATACACAGAAGTCCTCCTCCACACACTACCAACACATCGTGGATCATGGAATGTTTCCCAAACCTTCATAGCCAACCTGAAACCTCTATTAAAACATCACTAGCAGCAATTATAATTTACTACAGGAAGAAAGAAAGAGAGATCAAGATCTTAAGGCATGGCAGTAGCGGGGGGTTTGTTAAATAAAACTCATCTTTAATGATCAAAGGTGTTATTAGTATATGGGTGAGCAAAGATATCCTTTTAATGGCTTTCATTTTAGCATTAACCTTTTAAATAGTGAGTGAAATCTTTATAAACTTTAGAAAGAAATTATCTTTCCACAGCTCACCATGTCAGAGGAAGTCATAAAAAGAGGGCCTTTTCTGAGTGCTAATTTTTCTCAAAATTGAATTTCTCAGGACGCTCTCATTAGGCAACAGTTGAATTGGCCATTACACAATCCAGGGTCACTTCCCCAAAGCCATCAGTTTACGCAAGGTTTTCCTCAAATTCCCAGAGACAGCTGCTGCAAAGGATTCTTGCTTAACTTCTCCAGGCTCATGTGTTGTTTGGTTGCTCTTTTAGTACAGCCTTGACCTCCAAGGTCTTCAGATAGGATTAGTGCACATCACAGTTGGGATATGTTTTCCTTAAGGGTATTGTATTGTGGCCCTTTCATATGAATGGATTGAACCTGATTTAGAGGGAGCAGGAGTAGAATGAAAGGGATGTTTCAGTTTCCTAAGGGAAAATTAAGTGAGCTGTATAATCTTAACTGTTTGTTTTAACTCTTGCTGCAGTCTCTGGCTTTCCCTAAAGAAAGTCCTTTGTCTGCTGGCAGTGACTGCAGAGTGGTTTATAGCTTCCACTGCTTTCACTTTGAGTTGTAAGAGAAGTGGAATGTATAGGCAGTGCTGTAGGCACAGCATTTTATGTTTTAGTGGAGAGTGTTTTCTCCTTTAAAAATCTCAAGCTTAATACTGTGATGCAAAGGAGCAGGGCCTCCATTAACCCTCCCCAACAAGGAATGATCCCAAGATCCTACTAGGTCTTTATTAGAGCAGTGGGGTTTCCCTATAAGGCATAATTTGTTATATTACTTCCACCTTATAAATGACTTTTTTTTTTTTTTTTTTTTTTTTTTTAATTAAGCTCTGAGGAAGAGAGGGGAGGGAAGGGGAAAAGTACACCACTGAATTAGAGTTTAGGAGAGAGGGGGAAGAAAGGAGCATAGTGAACTCCTTTCTATCCAAATATAGGGTGTCCAGAGTGTCTTGCAGAGACATGCAGAACAAAGAAATTTTTAGGAAAAGTCTTGAATCAACTGTGTTGGGATTATTTTTGCTGGCCAGGTTAAGTGCATTTGGAAACCAATGGTATTTACACCTTTCTTTTCCATCTAGTTGATCCTTTCTTGTATTTTGGGAGGGATCCCATCACACGTTGTGTTCTTGAACACAGCCAGAAAACCAGTGATGCTTCGTGCTAAAATTATTGGACCCACTTTGGAAATGCTTTGCTGTCAGTCGTAAGATCTGTGTGGTGATGGATCTGTCATTCCTCTTCCCCTCTTATGAAAACACACTGAGGTCTTTGAGCTGGTCAAGGGCTACTAAGACTGGGGACACTGACTGCCAAGCCAAAATGAATTAATGCCTTAAGAAAGTGTGTGTAGCATCTGTAAACCTGAAAATATTTCTTAGCAATTTCTTTAGCCAGTGTCAAAGTCGCTTTGTACTCTCTTTTCCAAACAGAAATGAAAGCAGCAAGGCTAAAACCTAGTCAGTGTTTTAGCAACATTTGTCTTCATAAGGTGTTTACTTGCATAAGCATGGTCACTTTCTTATGCCCTTCCTGGACACTATTAACATAGCTGTGATGCTGTGATTTGGTGTCATGTAAATCAATCCTTATACATCTATCCCTGATCAGTTACATGGCAACTGTTAAATGTTTACCCGTTATTTTTTCAGTTGATACCACAATTTCAGCACCCGGGTTCCTTACAAAGTCTAAATAATTTTGGTGACCTATACAAATACCCAACTGAATTGAATTTTTTACTATTTGTGTCACTGGCTTCAGAGTAGCTGTGCTGATTTGCACCAGTTGGCACTCTGGCCCAAAGCCTGAAGCTCAAATCCAGAGGGTTCATGGTGGAGAGAGATGTGTAGCCCAGAGGAAAAGGGCAGCCAGCTCTAGGGAGGCAGGTTTCGATTTTAATGTATTAGGAAGGTTTTTCAGATCTTTTAACCTACTTAGAATGATCATGGTGTTGAAATTGTGACATTTAACAGTTGCAACTTCTCCTTTTCTATTTCTTCATTGTCATTGAAAATAATGAATACTGGATCTTTAAAATCCTGCTAAGGCAGGTAAATTGTAATTAATCATGAGCCCTTCATCAATAACTAATTATTCAATTACATTAAAGATAATTTTGTTTCCAGTGAATATCAATCATTAAATGAACTATTGTTTATTTCTAATTCTTAACATCAACACTATTAATTCCGTAATTGCAAGTGTCATGAAATGGCCAGAGCATAATAAAACATACATGCCCTATAACCTCCATATTAAATCAGAATGTCATTCTGACAGATAACTGTAATGTTGCAGATAAGTCACCCTCTTTGCAGCTTCCTTTTTCCAATTGAAGTAGCTGGGAATAAATGAAAAATAAATACTGCCTGTGTCATAGTTAAACCCATTTGGAAAGGTCTGGAGAATAAAACTAATAGTTAGCAGACTGATAATTACATATGTTTAAAAATAGATATGTAGCTATTTATGCTGTCTGGGGTATTAATAAGTTTATTTACAACTAGAATAAAGCTCAGCTGGGAGAGCCAACCCCTATATGACATTTCCTTGTTCCATGAGGGAGCAGAGGTGGCTCTAATAATTAGTGGATATTGCACAAAAAACTTTGTAGCAGATGTTGTGTCTGTATGTGCACACAAATGGAGGTTTGAGAGAGCAATATTGTACCAAACAAAAAGGGTACAGGTTATTTGTTATCCAGATAGTGCAAATAAGATGAGAATACTTTTTGGTAGTACACTGACAAACTGAGGCAAAAAAAGGCCAGTTGCCTTGTAAAGGACCTTGTAACCTTTTGCAGTGTGCCACTTTCACACTGCCCATGTTGCCATATGCTCATCTTTTTGAGCTTGGAAATGGCCAAGGAAATCCCTGTTGTGGTCTTCTGTTCTTCCTGGTCCAGTGTGTCACGCTGTCAGGCTGGGTGCCACCATCTCCATTCAGTGCAAGAGGGAAAATGAGGCTTACAAAGATTTTACTAAAGGTTGTAAAGTTCTGGTAGGTCTGGACCTCTCTTTCCCCGAGGTAAGAGCCACTCTGTTCAAGTAAGCAAAAGGATGCATTCATGCAGGTTTATCAGCATTTAATAATCTAGGGGCTCAGGGCATGATTCAGGTGAGGTGGGCTTGCAGGTCGAGCCATGGTTGCTTGGGTCTGAACCCCTGCAACTCAGTTCCAGCTGCTCAGTGCCCACAAAAGCAGCCCAGACAAGGGGAACAGACAAGGAGGCAGTTGTTTGTTTAAAGGTTGGTGCTAATCTTTTAATTCCTCTGTGAAATGGAAGTAGACGTAGCCATCAACGCCCAGCTTTGCTGCTTCAGCAAGGCAAGCTGTTTATATTATTAAAAGATGGATATTTGAATTTGCAAAAGCATTTTTCCCCCTGTCTCATTCAATCATTCTGCTGCAGCAGTTTCAGTCGCTGAGCAGGGTCTGTGTGTGTTGTTAATAGGCAGTCATGGAGAAGGCTGAGAGAGCAGAAGGGAGAGGGGGGGACAAGGAAGGGCTAACCCTTTTTCATCCACAGTCCCCACCACCCCAAACTTCCCTCCTTTAAACAGGGGCAGCCAGATGCTGTGCAGAGCCAGCCCTGTGCTCACCCAGAGCCATCTGGGGGCTGTTGTACCTCCTGCTCCTCGTGCTGCTTGAGGGCACCTGCAGGGCTGGTGAAGTTCACACTCCACATTTCTACCAGAGGCAGAGGGCCTCCTCAGCAGCAAAACTGACAAAATCAGGGTGCTGTGAAGTAGTTGCTTGTGCTTGTCATGCCTCCCAGATGAGATAGTGTTTTATCACTCTGTTAATAAGGGCTTGATGCTTTTTATTACCTATGCTGCTCTAGTGGCAGGTGTTGGTCCTGGCCCCTGGGTGCAGAGTGTGTGTTGTCTGTGTTCATCAGTGGCTTTGTCATCTACTCAGGTCCTCTGCTCTGAATTAAACTCATAGGTCTACTTTCTCACTCCCTGAACTAGCCAGAGCTAAAGCTCCCATGGGAAAAGCCTAGGTGGTTTGTGATGGGAGGAATTCTGCAGTTATTCCTGGGTTGACCTAGAGACATTCCTGGACACCTCAAGCAGGAGACCCATCACACCCAACCCTTCATCCTCCTGGCAGGAGGAAGGTGCCAGCAATGAAATTGAGTGGCAGCCCACATGAAGTTTGGCTGTTGGCTTCCAGCAGTCACACTCCTGTCACATGTGACAGGACAAGAGGGCGTGGTCTTAAGTTGTGCCATGGGAAGTTTAGGTTGGATATTAGAAAGAATTTCTTTACGGAGAGGGTGATCAAGCATTGGAATGGGCTGCCCAGGGAAGTAGTGGATTCTGTGTCCCTGGAGATATTTAAAAAGAGACTGGATGTGGCACTCAGTGCCATGGTCTAGCAACCGCAATGGTGGTTCAAGGGTTGGACTTGATGATCTCTGAGGTCCCTTCCAATCCAGCCAATTCTATGATTCTATGTCTCCAAGGGGAAAAGAGTAAGATTTCAAGGAATGTAAACCCTTGCATCTCAGATTTCTGGAGTATGTAAGAAGTTGTGTAGCTGTAAAGTTAATGATTGCTGAGACATCCCTTAGTTCTCTTTTCTACCTGATGCATGCCATTTTGGTACAGTTGGAGTACCAATGAACAACACTGGCTTCGTTTATTGGGTTGCTACAGCAGCATGTAGATTAACCATCTAATCAACACCACTGGCTCATTAAGCTGTAATGAGCTGGTCCTAAGAGCTGCACGCTGCTGGAAGCTAAATGGTTAACCTTGGGAAAGAGACGTGGCTTCACAGCAGTGGCAAATCAAAAAGAAGACCCACTGTGCCACAGCCTAGTTGTAGGACATAAGAGCTGGAGTGGGTGACAGAGATAACAGCATCTTCAGAGTCAGAAGAAGATGTGGGCCAGCCTTTTTGTGCATGACTGCCCCTCTTACACTATGCCAGCTGGCACTTGGATCAATTGCAGAAGCATATGTTTGACCAGCTCTCCTGCCAGGGGAAGGTGGTAGCTTGGGCTGACTTAAGAACAAATCAGTAAAGAACACAGTGAGGGATACAATGGTTTCCTTGATCAGTATTGGGTTGGTTTGTTTTCTTTGTTTGTTTGTTTTCTCTAAACTCTAAGCTAAAATATTGTTCCCTTTTGATTCAACTCTGGCGTACACTCAGACCTGACCTATGGCACACATTCCATATCCATGATGTTGTGCTTTTCAGAAGAACCACAACAAACATGGTAAAACCTGCAGCCTGTCCTCCTCTGAACAGAGAAGGAAAGGCTGGTTTCTTGTTTGGGGAATGGATGCTGGCTAACATTACTTGAACTCCTTGCTTCTGACTTATTTTAACTTCCGTTCATGTGGTAAATGGAGCATACTTATATGTCTCTTAATGGACGTTTGAGATTCTGGCTGAAGGGCATTAGGAAAGGGAACATACTATTATAATTTTATTATATCTCTAACTTTTTCGTGACATTATAGGAAGTTCATAGTAGTATTTCAGCATCAGCCCACACAAATAGAATTTAGCAGCGATATTTTCAGCCATGAGTGCCTAAAGTTAGATCTCTAACTCTTTATTCAAGCACCTAAATAGGTGCCTGAGTCTGTTAGAGGGAATTAACCACCAGCAATCTCCACCAACGTGAATTAGAGCTTTAGATGTTCAGTGCCCTTTAACACCAAAGCATTTATTTCTAAGGGCTGTTCTAATCTGGCATCTCAATTTAAACATCAAGGTTTGAATATGGTATGTCATTGCTGATTTTGTCATCCTGATTTTGCAATCAGCATCTAGCTGCAAAGAAGCAATGTCAATGAAGTGTATGCTGTTATCAAAGCCAGTTGGTGTATCTTTGGGGCTGTTGCTTAGATCATCCACTCCAGCAAATACAATTCACATGTTTAGCAGTGTTAATCTAAAAAAAACCTGTGTATTTTTGAATTAAACCAGGCTCTGGAGTGTTTTCTGAATCTAGCATCACTTATCTTCCCCATCAAGGTGCACAGCAGTGAGCGTGGCCAGGCTCTTATTGCTTTTACTGTATTCTAAACATGCACAGGCGTACACACACATCTGTATCATCAAAATCTGGCAAAAATATTTGTTGTTGTCTCTAAGAAGGAGTAATACTCTCCTACAATGTGCAATTTATAGCCACTAGTTTTTGCTGCCTCTTATTATAAAAACAATTCATCTTATGGCAGTATATGCGCTTAATTATAATTTGCTAATGCCCTTGAGTTTTTTAAAGTCTAATTTATTGCTCAAGTGCGCTGAAGCCAATATTATCTGGTGACAAAGCAAGGGAATTAGCTTAAGGAACTGATTTTTCTAGCACTGAATTTGTGATCTGTGACCTTAAGCAAAACATTTTACCTTTTCCATGAGTCAGCTTCCCCAGCTGTATTTTAAAAAGTGTCTGGAGATTACCAGGAGAAAGATGCCATATTTTTATTTTGTTAAGCGTCAGAGCACTGCATGCATTCAGCACATTATTTATAATGTACAGCTCTGCATTTGAGACACCTTGTCATATTTATACTTTTAATTTGGGTTCACTTTTTCTAGCTTTGCTAAAACATAACACCCCCACAGATTAAGGAGATTGATGTTCAGAGCAGTCTAAGTCATACCAATGATCCAACCTAAAGTTAGTGGTATAAGCAGCCAGTACTGCCAATGCTCTTAGGGCTTGATCACAAGAAAGCAGCAGGAGGGGTGAAACACATCCTTCTCTTGGCATCTGGTTCTGAGCAAACCAACATCATCCTATGCGGGCAGTGACTGAGGCACACGGGCTGTGTCCGTCTGGCATGTGGATCTTCTCTATGTCCTTCATTGGCTCCAAAGACCCTTTATCAGCCATGCCGAGGGAGAAGAAAAGGCTGGGATGTTGTTTGTGATGGGAAGGAGAGAGAGAGGTCAGCCTTTTTCTCCAAAGACATGAGCTTTCTCTAGTTTGTTGTGTCTTCAAGTATCCTGCTAACAAATCTGCGCTGCTGCTGCTGTTGCAGAAGGCTGTGGATGTCATGTCAGTGCCTGCTTTCAGAACAACCCCAGGGGCATTTGAGTGAAGGTTTTCTCCAACTGTTGACATCTTGGTGGCCTCAGAAATCTGGCCCCCTGTGGCTCATAATGGAATGGTGGCTGGATGAGATGAAGCAGGGCTTTTAAACAAGCCACTGTAGTTTTTTCAGTTCTTGCTTGCATTCCTGCTTACCTGTATATATATCATATCACAGAATGCATGTACATCCTGTGAGGTGCACATGATTGATAGAAAAATGTCTTTGATTGGGGTATTTTTAAGCAAAACTGCCCCAAAATCTTTGCCTTGCTACTGACAGTGCTGAGATATTTTCCTTTACATCTACCACACAACTACCACTGGGGGAACACCATGTGCCCTGGGGGTACACATAAACTCCTGACTCTGCTTAAATATTATGGCACGCATGTTGGGCACCACTGTACCAAACCATGAGTTAAAACACATCATTCATACCCACTAGACCAGGGGTCCAGCAACAATGTTGTAATCACCAGTCCTGATCTCTTCCTGTCAAATAACAAACACAGTCTGACCTCCCTAAAAATAGAGATCTTTTTCTTACTGCACACTAATCCTAGTGCCAGCACCAGAACTGTACCTCTCCACAGTCTTCTTTAAGTCTTAAAATATATTTTTCCAACTTTCTTTCTGGCATAAAGCACAATTTGGGAAATCTATTAGAGCTATTCATTTTGTTTCAGAGAGCTCAGGGGTGCTAGAGTTTTATTAACACAGTAGCTCTGCTCAATGGCAACATCTGGTTTTCACTGAGAGTTTTGGTTTTTTTTTTATACTCCGTTTTCCAGCTGTGTTGACTCAAGTCAGAGGGCAGCCAGACACTTGTGAAAGTGAAGTCTCCAAACAATTAAAGAGCTGAGGTATCCTTTGAAACTCCTGAATCTTGGAAAATTAGGGCAGAATCTGACAATACCAATTTTTCCTCTGGGGGCTTCCAGCACTCACAGTTCTGGTTCCAACCAGGACCAGGAAATTAAAAAGCACATGGAAACTTTTGTAGCCCTTTCATGATGACTGTAGGTTAGATCTGCATGGAGGCAGAAAGTGCAGGAGGGAGACAAAGTTTTCCTAGGTTATTTTTGTGTTGTCTTGCTCATGTGTTGATTTAGCCTTCTTGAGAAAAGATGTAAGTCAAAAGAATAAAATCTAAGTTGTCTGGAGCCAAGAATGAAAATGCAGCTTGGGTGTCAAGGCATTAGCAGTTCATTAGGCTTACGTGTGTCCCAGCAATGAGGCCAGCCAAGAGGCAGGTACACTTCTAGCTTCCTCTTACAGCTCTTATGACACCAGCTGCACACCTGATGTGTGTTATAAATCCCATTCCTTTGGGACTTTCCTTAGCCAGGTGTGGGTATGTGTCTGTGGCTTGAACTCCAACACAGCAGGGAATGAGTGGCCAGAAGGAATAAAATGTGCTACTCCAGCCTGCTTGATGGCTCTTCTGCTCACTGCTCCCTGGTGTTGCCTGGCCACCCAGGCCATAGCCTTCCCCTGGCCCCAGCTCTGTTACACCCTGACACATCTCAGGGAGTGGCCAAGGTACCTGTGAAGGGCTGTAGGAGCAGCTCCCCCACTCATCTGACTGCCATTGCTTCTGTCTTTGCCTTCTTCTTTCCACCCCATGGCACCCGCTTTTTACTCAGCTCTCCTATTTTCTCACCTTTCACATTATTAGTGGTGGTTTTGCCTCCTCTTTCTCAGTTCTCAGCTCGCCATCCTCCATGTGCAGGAGGAGAACAGCAAGCCATGCAATACAGCCTTGTAAGCCACAACTAACAGCACAGTGAAGGGCAGAGGATGCTTTAACACTTGTCATCTGAAAATTTAATTTTTGGTTTTTTCTGTGGTTTTTCTAGAGGAGCTCTGAGGTTCCTGTCCCAGTTATCTGAATGAAGCAGGGGGGCCATTCTGGCTTGGGATATGGACTTGGAGGCAAGACTCTACTTCTGCTTCCATGAACCAAGCCAAGGGGGACATCATCAGTGCAGCAGAGACTTGCCCAGCATTAAGCTGATGTAGGTGGTATGCGCTGACCATGAAGCCTCACATTCAAGTCTGTCACCCCAGTTTTTCCCCTATTCTCAACCCTCCTTTTTAAAATTTTTTTAATTTTCCTGAAAAACAAAAAAGCCTCGCCAAACCTAGGAAAATCAGCCTACAGAACAGGAACTGTTGAGTTGCTTTAGGGTTAAGTTACAACTGTGTTGTTTTTTTCCATGCATGGATTATTATTTTTTTTTCCTTTCCCAGACTGCTTGAGTCCTAAATTTCCCTTGTAAATCTGCTTTCTGTGCCATCAGTTCTCAGAACAATGAACCACTTGATATACCTGATAAGAGTTAACATGAAAAATGAATAAATCATTTGCTACTCCCTTTTCTTTTCTGCTGTAACTGGGTGTTGGTCTATAAAATGAAGGAAGTTACATTGAGCAGGAAGTTTAAAAATGCTTAGACAGATGTCATTAAAAAAAAAAAAATATCAAAACTGGCTTCCTGCCAAGTGACTGTAATTAAAATTATTCTTCTTAGTGAGAAAAAAGCAGATGCAAAAGGAGGTTTCCTGTCTCTCAGAGTAGGAAATATAAATAACTGTTAGTCTCTCCTTTGTGTGTGCATATGTGCATGCATGTGTGTTTGTGTGAGTGAGCATCTTAATGTAGGACTCTGTTGCTTATTTCTGAAGTGGCTTGTGATTGAAAACTTTAGTCAATACCATGTGGATGGGGGCTTTATTAATCTATCCTTTTTTTGGTCTTGTTTTTAAATTAGATCTTTGTTGAAAAATAATGCGTAAAAATTGCCCTTTCTGTATTACAGAGTACTCAAATGGCTGTTCTTACAGAAAAGAACAGTAAATTTCTGTGTACAGTGTTGAAGGGAAAACAGGATGTGGGTGGGTGTGCACATGTGTATATAGCTTTACACATCATATAGCTGTAGCTGATAGCTATATACTTTAGAAACCAATGCAGTTTATGCCATGAAACTTCCTAGTATGCATAGAAATGTACACATATAGAACTGCTTCTATCAGCATAACTTCTTTTTTCCCTGAACAAGCATCTTTAGTTTGATCTAATGCCTTTACATTATTCTTTAATTTGTTTTAATTACAAAGGTTTCCCATCTGATATAATTATACAAAATCGAAATCAGTCTATTAAGCAAATTAGGTGAATCTACCATCAGGGGATGTGCTTTATGGTTCTTTTCTGTCACCACTGTTTCAAAGGAGACTGATTCCTTTTCTTTCCTATGCATAGATATACTTATGACTTACACAGGTTGAAGAAATTCTATCAATCTATTTACTGTCGTGTTGCACTGAATTTTGTATTTCTGTTTCTTTTTAAAAAGAAGTTTCTTTTGAGGAATTGAAGACAAGGCATGGGCATGCATGCCAGTGTTGATCCATGAGAACTGGTAGACGACTGGTGGACCAATACCCCTTGGCAGTTCCTGAGGCTCCTACCTAGTGTATTAGGTTGTGTAAAGTGTGTTCCATGTACACATCTGGATGGGACATTGCTAGTTTTAGCAGCAGGAGACAGCACATAAGCCCCCAATGTGTTTTGAGGGTGATGTCCCCAAAGAGGCATCTCTCTCCTTTCCCAGGAGTGCCCTGCAATGCAGAGGAATTGCTGAATTTTACTGCTGTTTTCTTCATGACTTCACAACCACTCAGCTTCTGTTTGTGGGCTGACTGGTCTCAGTGCAGGAAGATATCTGCAACAAGAACCACTGCTTATATTGATAAGCCCTGACTGACCTGAATATCAGAAGCTGGATGGCATGCTGGTACAGTGTGTCCTGACCTTTATAAACAATTCCTTCATCATTTTGGCATCCTTGAGTCGTCCTGGAAAAACTTGCCTTGGAACAGACAGCAGTACTCATTTCTGTATCTTGAGTTGCCAGACTATCTGGCAAGAGAGGTGGTAAAAAGAGGTTATGAGAACATCTGAAAAAGAGCAAGTACATGCCTGCTGCAATCAATAGAGCAACTAGCACGCCCTGTGCAGGAGTAGAAGTGACCTGCAAACATTCAACAAGAATATGGAAGTGTACATCCTATGAGCATTGCAGCACTTTGAGAACCAGAGTGATGTAGGCTTGGGAGATGAGATTGGGTTACAAAAGCTATCCCCAAGAATGCTGTTGGGAACTTTAGCAAGCTTATAACTCTTTCAGAAAATGAAACAGAAACATTTTAAACTCACAATCCACTTTACAAAATAGCCCAAGGCCATAGGTAATCCATCTCTGCCAATCCTAGGATGTCATGAGTAAGCACATGTTTAAGAGCTGAATTGCAACAAACCTCTTTGTGTCCTGGAAAGAGATTTTTGTCTCTTTTGAAATCCAGAGGCCCTGTGAAAAGGTAGGGGAGGTCAAATGTACAGCAGAAACAATGGAAAATCCCTTGTTCCTCCAGTCCCCACTCTATGTTCTTCCCGAGGACAGTTTGCCGAAGTTGAACCCACGTGGGTTTTCTGTTATGATACTTCTAGGAGAAGTCCACCAAATGCCCCTTCCAGAGAGGTTCCAATCTACTAGGGAGGATTAAATGGCCACTTTGGTGGCCATCAACAGCTCCCAAATACTCATCTGAAGCCTGAGGATCCAAATCAGCAAGATGCTTAACCTCTTGCCTTACTTTGAGTTGCTGAGGCAACTCAGCCTCTTACATGGAGAAGATAAGACTGTCTTTGCTGTTGTGAGCAATGCCCTCCTGGCATTCACAGAATGTTAGGGGTGGGAAGGGAAGAGATCATCCGGTCCAACTCCCCTGCCAAAGCAGGATCACCTAGGGCAGGCCACACAGGAATGCATCCAAGTGGGTTTTGAAAGTCTCCAGAGAAGGAGACTTCGCAACCTCTCTGGGCAGCCTGTTCCAGTGCTCCATCACCCTCACAGTAAAGAAGTTTCTCTTCACGTTGAGGTGGAACTTCCTATGTTCTATCTTAAACCCATTAATCCTTCTCCTATTACTGGACAACACTGAAAAGAGATTGGCCCCTTCCTCTTGACACTCAACGCTTAGATATTTATAGACATAAGTAAGTTCCCCTCTCAGCCTTTTCTCAAGGCTAAACAGGCCCAGTTCTCTCAGTTCTCTCAGTCTTTCTTCATAGGAGTAATGTTCAAGTTCCTTAATCATCCTTGTAGCTATCAATTGGACTCTCTCCAGTAGATTCCTGTCTCCCTTGAATTGGAGGAGCCCAAAACTGGATGTCTCAGGTGTGGTTTCATCAGGATAGAGAAGAAGGGGAGGAGAACCTCCCTAGATGGGCTGGACACACTTTTCCTGATGCACCCCAGGATACCATTGGCCCTCTTGGCCACACTGCTGCTCCATGGAGAATTTTGGAGAATTTACTGCCCACTGGTACTCCGAGCTCTTTCTCCATATAGCTGCTTTCCAGCAGGACATCCCCTAATCTGTACTGGTGTCTGGTGTTAATTGTACCCCGATGCAGAACTCTACACTTGCCCTCATTGAACTTCATCAGGTTTTTTCCCTTATACTGGCTTGGTATGTCTGTATTTGGGAGGATGTGCTGTGAGGGGAAAGGGATGGGGCAGATTTATTAGGGGCAGGTACGTAGAAGACATACACTTCTTCTACTAAGAGTGCCAGAAAACTGATGTTTTTTCACTCTTTTGCTGCTCTGCTGCAAACATTTTGTGAGCAGAAAAGGAAAGCAAGTGTGGGGTTTTTTGTTGGCATTTTGGCAAAGAATTTTCATGAGCACAGCTGCCCATTGAAGACATCTGTTTAAGTTCCCAACCCAGTATAATAAGCAGATCTGGGCAAATGTTCGGGGCTATGTTTTTCTAGCAGGTTCACATGGATTTCATAGATGTGTATCCAGGGATGAGGAACAGATGCCCTGGGCAGGCCTGGCTACTGCTTTCAGCTGAAACACTTCTTCCGTGCCCAACACATGGGAAGGAGACTGCATTCCTGAGAAGCTCTTTTGAGGAGTGCTAAGTAAACAATAAAACTCTTCAGAATGGAATTTATTTTGAGTGAATTATCAGGGTTAAAAAAATACCCCGTTGCTTTTAGCTCTTATCTTTGTTTACCATATCGCCAAGGACAGTGACCTGCTTTTGTGCCCTAATGCTGAGCTGTCAGCAAGAGGGACAGGAAATGCTGCCTTCTCCATAGGCTCAGCATATAGGCTTAATGAGAAGAAAAACGTCTTAGCAGCAGTTGGTGGTTTGGCTCACTTTGGTTTATTCTTTTGTGTTGTCTTACTTCAGCAAACCTAGATAATCTTGGAGAAAGGGCCTTTGTGCCAAGTTCTGCACTCTGTAATTTAGCGACCTTCAGATATTTAAACATCATTAAGACCAAGCTGCACTGACAAAAGAGCCTGTATCCTTTTCATTTCCCACTGAGCTGAGCACACTGCATGTTGTCTGGAGCCTGGTGATGCACAGCCATGAGCCATCTTTCAGCTCAAGCAAGGAGGGACACCAAGCAGAGCAGCAGCTCTCTCCCTTGCTGTGGTAATGCCAGCTTCACAGGAAGCCTCATAACTCCAGGGTCACCTGATTAATAACTCCCCTTTATGAAATAAAAAATGCATGATGAAAAAAAAAATCAAATAGAGAAGCACTATCCAGGCTGGAGAAGAGATATGGTGAGAGATATACTTCTCCCAGCAGCCTTCCCTCTAGGTTTGGGGAAGCACAGGACATGAGAGTGGCATGAGCCCAGCTTCTGCACCTTGACACTGGATGCAGGAGCTTGCTCTGGTGTCTGATCGGGGAGCTTTGGTGCCGCTCCTGTTCCAGAGGCCCCATAGCAGCAGCAGCAGCAGTTTCCCTGCATGCTTCTCTCAAAATATGAGAGGGCAGAGGTGTAGGAAGCAGGGAGGACCCCCATGGATCCCAACCTCTGTTTGGTACCTGAGGGCATAATTGACAAACCTAGAAAACAGATCCCTTAAACTTCAAATTAAGAGTTGTTTTTTTTTTCATGCAAAAGTAGGCAAACAGTGAGTTTCTTTGCCTTTTTTTTTTTTTTCTTTTTTCTTTTTTTTTTTTTCTGTCATGTAGCTGAGTGTATAACGCCCATTACAGCTTTTTCCTCCAGCAATTGCACATGGTAAAGCAAAGCTTCAGTGGTGGGTTAAGTTCACTTCTTAACTTACACAGAAGGAACGTAATGTTTCTGTCCTCATAGTCTGTCCACAATTTTGTTGTCCATTCAGATTTTACCTTTATTTTGTAATTGTTGCTAATACTATGTAACAATCTGGCTTTGACAAGGAGCCGCCTATGCTTCCCTCCTCTGAGCACTCCAACAGTATCCACTCCATCTCTTGATTAAGGTTTACTGGCCTTATTAAAAACGCGGGAGGAGAGGAAGAGTCTCTCCTAAATTCACTTGGAAAGCTGTGTCAGGACTTGACCCTCTGACTGTGAGCCCTGTGGCTTTGCCACACGGCAGCTACTCCCTGCTCTCCTCCTGCCCTTCCAATAACGTGCCTGGAATCTGACCCCGCATTTCCCGCTGTCACGTTGGTATCATCTGGAGATAAATGAAGCTTTTTTTTTTTTTTTCTTGTTATGCTTTGCAGGCTGTTTTTCTCTTCTGCTTTAAAGAAGAGGCAGTGGTGATGTGGCACTGAGGCAGAGCTATGTACACGCACTGTCTGTCAGCACAGGGTTTGTAATGTACTGGTCAAAGCATCTCTTGTGGTAGAGATGAGACAAGACTCCATTATAAGAAACACAAAAGGGATATTTCTATCAAGTCCACTAGAAACAGGGAGCAAGCCATCATCTTCCCTGGCTCCTCAGCTCCCAGTCTGTGTAGTACCAAGGAGCAAAAGCGGTGATGTGCATATGCAGAACACACACACACGAAAAAAAGTCTTCTCACATCCTGACCTAGTTAAATATGAGTTGGAATGAATTTTCTGGCTTCACAGCACTAACACTTTGCATCTTCTGAGATATGAAGAGCGGATGGTTTTTTTAGTTATTTTTATACCATTTGAAATTGATGGATGTGTTACAGAAAATACACATGCATACATGTGTGTGCACATGAAGGGAGGCCAAAAATATTAATACCAATTTCTCTTACTATGCCATAATGGGACACGGGAAGCAAACATTTTAGGTGGGTATGCTTAAAAAGTGCAAAATCCTCTGGCTCTTCTAAGCTGCATCACAAATGCTTTGGGAGCTAAGGCAGGGAGCAACATGAGTTTGCTCTAAATTACACTGGCAGAAGGCAAGTCCAAGTGTGCAAGAGGTGCAAAAGGGAATCACATCCACTTGTAGTTTTACCCAACATATTTCTTACAAGAGATGTAACTCAGTTCAGAATATGATCCCAAATAACCTGCTTTCCAAAATTTTTTACTTCCTAATTGATCCAAACCCCATTTTTCTTTAGCACATTATAGGTGTTATATGACTGGGACTACAGAGATGTCATTTAAACTAGAGCAGCAAAGTTGGAACAGCAGCAACATGCTGTTAGCTTTGTGATTATTCTGCTTGTTCATTAGAAAGAGTTGTAGATTTCTTTGTTCTCATGGCACTCAAAAAAAAAAAGCCCCCTTCACCAGTCAGATAGTCTCTATTTATACATCAGGGTAGGTGTGGGAAGCATGGAGTCCTGTTTTTAATCTGTTTTGTTGTTGTTGTTTTTTTTTCATTTTTTACTTTTTAATTAATTTTTTTCATTTGGAGTCCCACAGCTGTCTGGGCTTCAGCTGTAGAGGAGTGTATCTGCATATGACAGCATCAACCAAAATTTATCTTTATTTTCCCTACTTCCTCTCTTCCCCACCCCCATCTAGTACCAGTAGAAACAAAATGCTATATATAGACTCAGCACTGTTCCCCCCCAATTACTTTGTGTGTATGTTTCAACCTCATTGTGCATCAAGTTCAGCATTTTCAGAGGAGGTTGGATGCTTATTACCCAGCACCCCTCTTGCAGTAACATCCCCCCGAAACACATGCTTCAAAACTCTGGACTCTCTAAGGGGCAGATCATATTTGTGTGATGTTCTTTCACTTGAAGGTCCCAGTCTTTAAAAAAAAAAGAATCTGTGTGATTCTAGCCAAGCACTAGCAGCAGATGGCCAAAGGGCAGGCAGGGATGGCCCATGGTGCTCTGTAAGTGGAATATTACCAGCATCCTGCCATCACACTGCAAGTCTCTGGGTATTTGTTCAGTATTCTGTCAAATCATTCAATGCTGAAGTCAGGTGTATTTATTATTGTCTTTCATTATTATTAAAACAAAAAAATAATTAAAAAAAAAAATGGAAAAAGGTTTCTAGTTGAAAAGGTAAGGCTGAAAACATGAATCCCATGAATCCCAGCTCAGAAGCCAGAAGGCAAATGAAGTTCACAATATTATTTGTCATAAATCTCATGTGTTTTCCAGCCAGTTTCTAAGTATGGTGGGGCCTCACTCATAATGTTTGAGTGACTGGGGTTGGTAGTACTCTGAGTAAGCCTCGCTGCTCTTGTGTGTGTGACAGGCCCTTTGTAGGAAAAGCCTACAGCTGTGCTCCATCTTTGTACTCTCCAAAAACTCCTCCTCACAAATTAGCCCATCTACAGATATCTGCAGATCTTTGTGCCACACTTCATGCTAAAAAGGACAGAGTACCATCTTTTAGTAGGTATTTTATACTGGTGAAATTGCTAGTGAACCCCCTGCAGAATGCTGTGGTTTGTGCATTTTTCTACCTTAAAAGTGCTTTTTTTGTGCTTCATGATTCAACAAATGTGGCACTTTGTGGGTCAAATCTAGGTAGGTATGCCTGTGCTGGCTGGGATCCCCTGTGCCCCAGAGCTGTTGCAACTTGATGCAGGACAGAGCTTTGAAAAAGGGGAAGAAGAAGGATTACAAACTGGGTATTACAATAGTGTAGCCATAAGTGAAATGACAGCACAAAGGAGAGGTGTGTTGAATAACCTGTCCTACAAAAACAGGGTGAGAAAGTTGGGGTTGTTCATCCTGAGAAGAGAAGGCTCCAAAGAGACATTATAGCAGCCTTCTAGTACCTGATGGGGGCCCACAGGAAAGCTGGAGGTGGTGGGACATTGGCACAGGTTGCCCAGGGAAGCTGTGGATACCCCTGCCCTGGAAGTGTTCAAAGCCAGGTTGGATGGGGCTTTGAGTGACCTGGTCTAGTGGGAGGTGTCCCTGCCCATGGCAGGGGTCTTGGAACTAGGTGATCTTTAAGGTCCCTTCCACCCCAAACCATTCTATGATTCTGTGATTCTATGAATTATAATAACAAATTTATCTTTGGAAATACAGAGGTACATGAGCGAGGTGGCCAAGCACTGAGACAGGAAAGGGTCAGGTTCAAGAAGGAAAAATATGTTTGAAAAGCAAGAGAGAAAGCACAGCAAATTGGTCTTCACACCAGGATTAGTGTGGGACTGTGAGGTAATAAATAAATAAAGGCTGAAACATACTCATAAAGCAGAAGAAATCATGAGCAATACTTTCCATTTGCCTTCCCTGTAAAGTCTTATATAATCCAAAAACATGCTAGAAATTACCTCCTTCAGATTAAAAATGAATTCTGTATTTTCTCACTGCTGACCCTCTGACTTTTTCCTGCAGCTTTTTGAGTTGTGTTTTTTTTTCTCCCCCTCTCTCCTGAGTTCTCCTGAGGGCCAATGTTTCAATGAACTTGGAGGGGGTCTTGACCTGTGGGAGTATGCAGTGCCCTCCAGACCCCTGCACCTCCCAGGTCTGTCCTCAGATGGTGCAGATTGGTACAGTTCCTCTGACTCTCTGATTCTTTACTAAAGGAGATCACAAAACAAGTGGCCTCCTGAATTGGATACTGTTCTTTATAATCTTTTCCAATACACATCTCTAAGCATCAGAAAGACCCAAGTCTTGGTTTCTTTTCTTGTCTTCTCTTCTGGTTTTGTGGTTCTCTTGGACACTGATGATGATAAAAAAAAAAATCCAGGTAAAAAATTAGATTTTTGAGTTTACTTCCTGGTTAAAGGCAGTAAGGCTTTCCTGGGGCAGGTCTCAGTTGATTTTTTCCCCTGGCCTTTTTATCTATTGGAAATGTTCCCACAATTTGGGTACAGTTTGAGTGTCATTACAGAGGTCCAGTTGGCCCTCAAATAGCCTACTGTGCCTATCAGTGTAATCAGGACCAAGTCATTGTGTGAAGGAAATCATAAACAGATGGACAGCCTTGCCATGCTGCTCTACAAAGGGTAAAGGAAAGCAAAGACACAAATCAGTGCCAGAACATGACACCATGATGGCTTCACTAAATCTAAGCGTGAACAGGCTTAGGGAAATTTCTGCAATCCCAGATGGAGAAGAGATGGAGTAAGGGAAGAAAAGTAAAGAAACCCTTGAATAGGCGTCTGCCAGGATTCCTCTCAGACAGCTTTATCTGAATATCTAGAGAGGTTTGTTACAGGATAGTGTCATGGTAGAAGACACCCCTGCTTACAGCCAGCTTCCCACAGAGCTGAGGGTAGTGGGTTTTGGACTGGCATACAGGGTTTAAAAAAAAAAAAAAAAATAAAAAAGATCCTTCTTGTGCACTTGGGGGAGAAAACACAAAAGCTGTTTGAAGTGCTACCAAGTTTTTCACATGCCACTTGTAAATTGCTTTGTCGTAGCCAAGCAGTCAGCCCTTTCCAGAGGGAGCAGAAGAGGCAAAAGTATTGAGTAGCTTTGGTCAGAAGTTTTTTTTCCCCCCTTTCTCGATTTTTTCATATTTTCAGCTAAAATGTGAGAAGTTTCTACTGGAATAAACTTTCCCCTCATGACTTGTAGAAAGGCCATATGCTACACTGTATGCTAGAACTGGATTTTTCCTGTTGATTGCATCTATATTAGGTAGGAGGTGCAGTAGTCTCCAGCAAAGAATTGGAGCTCTCACACCAAAAACCTTCTTTCCATTCTGTACTTTTAGTACCATCAGTTTCTCAAGGACAGATGCCCTAAGTTATGATGTTGGCAACTAAAACCAAACAAATCTCCTTTTTGTTTAAGACATATGTAAGTGCTATGCAATGGATTTATTTCTTTTTTTGGTCATTTTAAGTCTATTTATTGGAGCAGTATTCGCCTGTTTTCTCACAGGAGTCACACTGATGCTGAAAAAAAAATCATGGAGTTGTTGGGTGCTAAACTCGAGGTTGTAAATTGTTGGCCTCAGTCTTCAGCATCTCTGCTGGCCCCTTGTGTATGGGGAGGGAGTATTCACCATGAGCACCTCACACATGCATTTGGAAGATGACCAACTAATTATTGTTTGTTAAATGCTTCGTGAACCTCAGGGGAAAAACAACTACGGAGAGGCAAAGTTTTATTATAGTACTGCACCTAATGTACATAAAATGCTTTCAAGGCATCAGGCACTACATAAATGCTGCATGGTATTAAAACTGGCCTGCCCTTGTCAGAGAAAATAATAATTACACTGAGTGATGGGAGAATCTTGCAGTTCCTTTGCTGGAAAGGTTTGCCTGTTTACTAATTCAGAAAAGGTGGCATCAAGCAACTGCTAAGCCAATGACTTAAGCAGCCACTGACTCAAGCCCATATTTAAGTATCTACAGAAATATGAATTAACAAATTAATTAATTTTGTGCAAAGCTCTGCTCTCCTCATAGGTTGAACTGTGCTCTCTAGGTTGTATCTCCCCATACTTTATGCTTGGGGCTGAGTAATTTCTCAATGCATAAGGCTGCCAAGTATATGAGGCCATAGAGATGAAGAGCTACTAAAGAGGACCTCACTACACAGCACATCTGATAGCCTCTATTTACACCATGAAAATTCATGCTGACACCTTTCAATTTAAACCTAATATGGTGAAATGAACATTTGGTTAAACTAAATACATGAACTTTTTGTATGCATTTGAAGCAACGTCACCTCCATACAGAAAATATCAGTGGCAGGAGGAATGATTAAATTAAATCATCCGGCTTTTATGTGATACCATGGATGTCTGCTGAGAGGGGAAAAAAATTCCTTCTCTTTATTCCTGTAGATCTGCAGCAACCTCCAAGGGACACTTGTATAGCGGGAAGGATTAATCCTTGCACCAACTTCAGTGCTTAATGTGCTTTGGACTGGTGACATGCCCTTCGGACAGACCTACCCCAGTTTTATAATTCTTTTTCTTAGCCTTTTGGGCCTCTGGCAGTCCTTTCTCATGTTTAATTTCCTCCTTGCCTCCCTCCCTCTGGGATCCTTCACCATTCAGCATTTCTGCCACCCAAGTAGAAATTTTGATTGTGTCACACAAGTGTAGAAAGAGATACTTTCAAGCCTCAGTTGGCTGAGGATAGAACTGAGGGGCTGAGTGGTTTTTAAGGAGGTGAGAAACAGGCAGTCTCCATGCCTCTGATGGGCTTAGCCTGCTACAATGTACGGCCAGGACTTACATCAAATCCACAAAGAGCTGGAGTGAGACTGGCATCTCATACAGGTAGGGAGCCACATCTGGAAAGGAGCTACTCTCCCCCACCAAACCAAAGTCAAACAACAACAAAAACAACAACAACAACAAAAAACACAACAAAACCCACCAAAACAGTATATTGAGGGTACTTGTATATTAAAAGGTTCTTGGATGAGCACTGTCAGCACACTGGGGACCTCTTCCTTCATAAAAGCCCAAGGCACCCAGTCTCACTTGCAGTTTTTAATTCATTTTTAAGACACCCACTTCTCCAGTGGGTCCAGGGAGGTGATTCTTCCCCTGTACTCAGCACTGGTTAGGCCACACCTCGAGTACTGTGTCCAGTTCTGGGCCCCTCAGTTTAAGAAGGATGTAGAGGTCCTGGAACAGGTCCAAAGGAGGGCAACCAGTCTGGTGAAGGGACTCGAGCACAGGCCCTATGAGGGGAGGCTGAGAGAGCTGGGGCTGTTCAGCCTGAAGAAGAGGAGGCTCAGGGGAGACCTCATTGCTGTCTACAACTACCTGAAAGGAGGGTGTAGCGAGGTGGGAACTGGACTCTTTTCACAGACGACCTTCAACAAGACAAGAGGACACAGTCTTAAGTTGTGCCAGGGGAGGTTTAGGTTAGATATTAGAAAGAATTTCTTCACGGAGAGGGTGATTAGGCTATGGAATGGACTGCCCGGTGAGGTGGTAGATTCTCCGTCCCTGGAAACATTTAAAAAGAGACTGGATGTGGCACTCAGTGCCATGGTCTAGCAACTGCTCCGGTGGGTCAAGGGTTGGACTAGATGATCTCTGAGGTCCCTTCCAACCCGGCTAATTCTATGATTCTATGATTCTATGATTCTTGGCACAGGAATCTGGGACTAGGTAGAGTCAGCAAATTTACAAAACCAAGATTTTTCTGCTCTCTTTTCATTTGTAGTTTGCCTTGTAGAGAATTTACTTGGTGATTTTCTTCTCTTTTCCTGTCTTTTTTTTTTTTCCCCCCCAGACCTTCTACCTGATGGCACTTGTTCTGTTCTTGCTGATCACCATGTGTCAGTAGTAATGTAGGTGGAAGAGAATTTCTGACTGTTTTGGTTGCAGCTTTTGTGTTTATCTGTTTGGTCTGGGGACACTGTTCAGTTTCAGGAAGTATTTTTATCTCACAGAAGTTTCCTTGTGAACAGCAATGCTACGAAGACTTTGTTTTAGCACCAAGAAAGCTACTGATGGTATTTCAGGTCTGTCTTCTGTCAGGAGCTGAAATCTTTGATTCGAAAAGCTGAGTAACATTAAAGAGAGTCAAGACTGGTGTAATCTTATACTTTCTGGCTCTTTCCCCAGCACCATTGGGTACATGCTTTGAACCGCATTTTCCTTTCCCTTACACTGATACATCCCCAGGGAGCTGTGCGGATTTGCACCAAAGTAAAAGAGGGAATTTGGCTCCAAGGTCTGCGTGTAATGTGGTTACCAAAGCGTAACTGGTGCCCCGTCCTTTCCCATCACCTCTGAACTTGGCCCATGAGTCAGCACCTGCCTCTGCTCACATGGCTTGATGGTGATGGACCCAGTGAGAGGTTCATCAGAACACGAAGGGTGGAGTTGGAGGAAGTGTGAGGGTGACTGGAAGATTATTTGAACAAGAAGCTGTAATGCTGAATTTATTTGGCACTCGCGGTCTTTGGGAGGAGCATGGAGGAATTGTTTGAGTTCACTGAAATGCCAAGTGCTGTTGCAGCTTGGGGAGTGCCTCAGTGAGCAAAGTAATGTTCCCAAACCCAGTGATCACCCACTGGAGGTTGGGGTGAGAGCCTGCGTGCTGCATTTCCATTTGAATGACAACCCAGGCAGATGAGAGAGGTGGCAGGTGACCTGTGTGGAATAAAGAAGTAAAGGCAAAGCTTGGGTGTACATGTTTTGGATAGTATTTGCTTACCCCTGGGGAAAGAGGCATGAGGGAATGGGGCTGAGGACTTGCTTTAATCTTCATTTCTGAGAACATGTGAGATGGCACAACGCTGCTGGGGAGGCTACCAAGGTGTGCTGTAAGGATTCAAGAGATCCTAGGCAGCTCAGGAAGCCTCTTGCTCCAACATCTTAATCTGGAAATCAGGATGTTTGTCCTATTTGTTGTTCCTGAACCTTGTTCTTAATTCTACAGTCAATAACTAAATATTGTTAGAAGATACCCTTCCTGTAGGCCTCTGTCACTGAAAATGGCCAACATACCATTGGCAGAGAAATTCTACCTCATCAGCTGTGTCCCTATTCCTCTGCCTGACATTGTAGGGAGGGTTTAGTTTTATGCTTTACAGGTATTCCAGCATGTTGTCATGAAAGTGGTAAAACACGAGGCAAGCTTTCTTTAAGCAAGTTAAAGATAGGTGCCTGTTGGACTATCCCACCCCTTTTTCCATTCCAGCTGCATTTTTGTACTATCTCTAACCTTTTCTTTCTTGATATAGTTGTTATCAAGGTTGTCATGGGGCAACCCTCACTTTACATAGTATTCCTGTGTTTCTTTCCTTGCTCCCAGTCTAAGCATATCACACAGGCTCTAGTGCTGTTAGGGGATGAGCAGTTCCTAGAGGTGACTAAAGAGAGGTCGAAGCCCCAGGCAGATTCTTTGATCTATCAGCACTTTTGATCCATCTGATCAAGAACTGTTATTGACCTGTTTGTGCATCTTAGCTCTGGCTGTGTTCTGAATACCTCTTTTGGCAATTTGAAACAGGGGTGGGTGATAGTCACCAGGGATGATTCTGGCCTGTTTTTGACTGACCACCTCCTATCCTATTGCCATCCAAAGTCTTCATTTTGGGGGAGAGACGATGTGAACTGTGTAGCTATGCATAGACAGATAACTCATGGATCTGCATCTGCACTTAACCAGATCTGCACATCATCTCTGACGTGGATACTGTCCCGGTTACACCTGCCCATGAGGCATTTGATTTGAATTTCTCAGAAACCACAGCCAGTTCAGTCTCAGGCCATGACTCAGCAGTGCTTGTCAGGAGGAATGTGATCTCTGCAGCCTTCTCTGCTTCCAAATTGATTTCAGGTGCACGTCACACTCTGTCAGCAATGCAAAATAATTTTCTCTGATTTTTTTTTTTTTTCCTATTTCTGGCTGCTGAGCACCACCAGACCATGACCAACAGCATAAATGGAAATCTTAGTCACTGGTGTGTACTTGGATTACCATTCCCAAAACAGAGGAGGTAAAGGAGGATCTGTGCATCTGTGCCTTGCTCGTCAGCTACTTTGAGGAGAAGTTAGTATCTTGTCTTAAACTGTCTCTGAAGAGGGGTTCATGCTGGACGTTGTATGGAAGCAGCTGAGGTGCAGGCATATGTTGCCTTCTGCTGACTTGGCTCTGGTGATGCTAACCACAGCCAGTAAAGAGGAGCAAGCAACTGGGAACAGTAACATCTCAAACTGCAGCAGAATGGTTGGCCAGACCCCTCCTGTCAGCACTTGGATTCCTTTCGTGTTCATTGAGGAATTAAAAGTTAACTGAGGGTGGTGGCAAAAATAGGTCTGCCTGTCTAGAAAATGCTAAAGCCAATACTGAAAAGCAGAGGTGGATCTGAAGACATATATCTCTCTTGGAATTTACATGGGGATTAAAACACTCATCATCTTTGTAGCACACAGGCAATTTTATAATCACTGCTGCTACTTCACCTCAGGGTTCTCTGTGGGGTGAAGAATTAGTTTTCTACCTTTCTTTAATGAATAGAGGCCTAGGATTTGCTGTCACTCATAAAGGCCAAACTAGAATGCTTTCTGGACCTCAGAAGTGATTGAACTTCTGGGATGGGTGAGGGTGTACAACCAAACCTCCAGAAATCAAACCAGGAAAACGTGCATGCTCAGAAATGCCACAAGATGTTGCATGGCCATTTCACTTCCATCTCAACAGGCAAAGATACTAGAAGGCTGTGCAATGCATGAGACAAACTGCTGTGCACAGTAGTGGCTGCAAAATTAAAATATAGGATGTTTTATTACATTCAATTTGGTGCCTTCTTTCAACCCCCACATCTTTACTTGTTACAGAAAGGAATCACTTTCTTAATGAAAAAACACCCAATCTTGCATACGAGGCAATGTAGATGTTTTTTCTTTGCAGGGGGTTAAAGGGGCATCTTTGCACAACAACACCCCCCACCTCAGCAAAACTGCCAGCAGTTGAAAGAATAAACAGGGACATTTAGGGGAGAAAATTATATTTAAGTTCCTTTGAAATGTGCTTGGCTAAAGAAATATTTTGAAGAGAGGGAGTGGAAAAACAAATGGAAAATATTTTCTTTGAAAGGGAAAAAAAAGCAACAAACTGTCCTTCCTAAATAGAGATACTTGGCTGGTGTGTAATTTACTCAGCCATAGGTCAGACCTTGCAAACAACTACTAAATTAGGTCCAGCTACTTTGATGCTAAAAGCATGGAAGTGCCAATAATTAAGTTGCATCTGACGTAGGAAATGACTGATGTATCTGCCATGCTCACGATAGCAGAGTTCACTGTGCTGCCATTTGACTGACCCCTTTTAGTTTATGTAAGCAAGAGGAATTTTCTTCTAAGGAAAATCAGCTGGTTTTGCACCTTTGTTTTGTTTTCTGAACTGCTAATCCCCTGAAGGTATAGAAGCCATTTGAAAGAGCAAATCAAAGCTCCCATAATTTAGTGTTATATTATTTGTTGATGTATGGTTTGATTTAGTGGCTACTTATTATATCAGGTTACCATGTAATTATCTTAATTATTGACTCCAGAAGTAAGTGGTGGGATTATGAGAGAGACGGGAAGGCCCAGTGGAAAGATTACAGCTCAGAGAATCAAACACATCATGGTGTGCTTTTGGCTCCACCATCCATTTACTCTGAGCCTGAACTCTTCACCGAGCCATCCTGGCCATGAAAGCAGAGGAATTGCAAGGACAGTATTCAGATGCTGACCCAAGATTTAAAGAGCTGTGCAACAGAAGTTAAAAAAAAAAAAAAAAAAAAAAAAAAAGAGGACAGAGGAAAGTTCTGAAAGAGATGTAAAATTAGCAGGAAAAAATTTATACACACCACAGCATGCCTTTGCATCAAGCTTGGAGCACTGACATGGTCATGAAGAAGGACAGTTTTGCCATGAAGGCCTGACATTTGAGTCTGATCACAGTTAATTTCCAGGCTCTGCTACTGATTTCCCATGCAAAATCAGGGAGCCCTTTGGATTCTTTTCTCTGAAGCAAAAATGATAAAATTCATCCTCCTGTCTTTGGTTTTAGCTGTGCAGACTACAGGAGCACAACTTCTCAAACAGCATTCAGCTGTGGTTCTCATCACATTGTGGCCATTTGTGGCTTTTAGTCTCCAAGTCTTTTGTCTGATAACCATCACATCAACTGAAGCCAAAGGTATGAATTAGCAGGCACTACTGCAATATAAAAGGCTGTCAGTGCAGTTTATACTTCCTGTATTGCTAATATTTGACATATACTGACAAAATACTTCATCTATTGACAAGCTGAGTTGCATCTTTTTCCCTAACAGAGGAGCAGACACACTGGTCCTGCTCAGCCTGTGCAAATTACTTTCTCTGTGTTTGCTTTTCTTTCCTGAGCCAAAAAATGGGGATAATAGAATGTATCTATTTCCTTTGTAGAAAAGATCACTTAATGTGAAATGGTGCATGGTGGCTTAGTGCTGAATAAGTGGGATACCCTAATCCAGCAAGGTATCCTCATTCTATTGTATGCCTTTTCTGCGTACCATCTGGAGTTGTTCTCTGCTTAGTATTTTCAGTATGTACCATATGTTTTTGCATGAAAATTCAATAAAATATGCATTATACATGGAAAGTGCTGTAGTAAATAAAGGAAGGATGGAATCCAGCCCCCTTTGTGAACGGCAGGGGCCCCAAATCTTCATAAAAGGTTTAGTCTAGTCTGACGTCTGTGCTTTTCTCCAATTTACTCTGTGTCAGTCCTTAGGAGATGCTCTAATTTAAAACAAAACTCTTTCCTGGTTAGGTTATTAGATGTACTTTGGCTGCCCTCTGCTGAAAGCACTGGACAAAACAGGGAAAATGTCCTTTTCCCAAGGAAAATAACAGTGGGAGAAATTCTCTGGTTGTTGGTGCACTTACTTTGGTGTTTGCGGGCAGTCCATGGTTTGGTGTCTTTCACTGTGTGTTTGCTGCCTGTCAGAGGCCAGAGTCTTCTGAGCTACAGCCCAGTTTGGGTTTTCATGCCCACTGCTGCTTGTCAAGGGCTGGGTGGTTTTGTAGGCTTATAAAAACATGGGCTCAGGCTTTGCCTGACATGGAAAATTCAGCAGCATCACACAAGGGATGGCCACAGGAGGAGACAGACTTCTCAGGCATGATTGCAACCCTGCCAGGTGGGACTTGAGGTCTACCACAGCCTCTCTACTCAGCAGAGCAATTTGTCACCACGTGCCATTCCTCATCAGGGTGCCAGTTTCTTCCAGTGCCATCTCCCACTCCTCTGTAGGCATCGCAGCACTGGCACTTTGCTCTTTATCTCTAACTGGGAGAGGGCAAGGGGTTTGCCCCCAACACTGAATTGAAGGACTTGCCATTTCTTGTGAACAAAGTGCTCCTGGTCTGCCACCCTCTTGCCTTGGAGAAGAAACAAGGGTCCTCTGCAGATATTGGTGGATGTATTAAGCAATAGCTCTGCTGTAGTTATTAATGCTCTCTGTAATGCCCTGGTTTTGATGCTGCCTGACAATTTGGTTTATTATTGTATTTTCAGTTGGGCTGCACACCAAAACATTTTGACGATGGTAGGAATGTTATACACATATTTAATTACTGCCCACATTTTTATGTAATTTTATCGTTTACTGTTTTAGATGAGACATCGAGTTCTGCGGGAAAAATACCCAGTAAAAATAGATTATTTAAAAGCTAATCTGAGATGGGTTTGGCACTTAAATGTGAGAAAATGTAATTGTTCCTTTCTTCCTGCCTTTTCAGATGGTCCCTGATTATCAAAATGTGCAAGAACTCCCTTATCTGGACATGGTGATTGCAGAGACACTGCGCTTGTACCCACCTGCATTCAGGTACCATTTTTTTCCCCTTTCTGATTCTATATGGTAGATCCCTAGCTCTATAAAATGGAAATCTGCTGTTGGAAGATGAATATGCCCTTAGTCTCTGTGCCAACATCAATACTGCCTGTGCATTTGAAAGATATATTGTGGCTTTTGAAGAAAAAATCTGGCTAATACTGGTGTTTCTAAAGCAGTTTTTTACAGCAGACTGGCCAAGATTGTTTCATCACTGTTCTTCACATCCCCTCAAGGTTAGAGGATGGAGCTATTTTGCAGCAGGACTGACCTTAGAAAGGCAGATGGTGCTGCTTCCATATCTCATGGGCATCAGAGATATGGAGCAAAGACCTATCCTTGCCTGGTGGTCATCCAGGTCCTGATCAGTGGAAAAGTTATGAATTCAGAAAGTATATTATTCCATATGTGTTTAACTTGGATGCTCACTCTTTTGGTCTTAGTACTGTGTGATACTAATACAGCTAAGCTAATGATTACATTACATTTTGAAAGATTTACCCCAATTCCTGCAAGACTAATTTCACTAAGATTGATGAAGTAAAAAAAGGAGAAAAGAAATTAGAAAACTGTTTGAGCAGCAGATTTCTGAGATATCACAAGCATCAATGCAAACTTAAAGAATGGAACTTTTCAAACTGGTCAGCCAGTTGCACTGATTCTCATAAAAAAATAAAGCCCAGAGAAAAATGAGAAAGGAGCCAAAGACAAGCTTGCTATGAGAGTCTTTATAAAATTTACCCCCCAACAGCAAGAACCTGAAACACCTGCAAGATTGTTCAGAGAGTAAATGTCAAAGGTAATTGCTCCTGTATGAGATGAGTGGGCTTTACTATGTTATAGATGGTGTATAAGAGGACATTATTTTGCCAGTCAAAGTGTTGTGCATCTTTGATTTTCAGCTGAAACACTGGGAGAAAAATCAGTGTTTCCCAGATGGAAGAATCAGAATGGAGCAAAGTTGTTCTGAAGTTTCAATTGGTGTTGTTGGTGGTATTTATTGAGCTGGCTTTTACTCTGATGGATGTGGAATGGATAGGACAGCCCAGTGCCTCAGAAAGATTCTAATTACCTATGACAAGGAAAACGCTGAGTTAGGGAAAAACTCAGTAGCAGCCAAGCTTATTATAAAATGAGTTGTGATTTTGATGGGTTTGTTTTGGTTTGGTTTGGTTGGTTTTGTTTGGGTTTTTTGTTGTTTGTTTTGCTTTGTTTGTTTTGTTTGGTTGGTTTTGTTTGTTTGTTTGTTTTTAAAATGGACTCATTAGCCAGAGAACTTTCTTCCCCAGAATTTGTTTCCACTATCACCAAGTTCGTGGAAGGATGAGAAGGATGGCTTTGTCAATGTGTTTTTTAGCATGTCAGTGTTTGTTCCAGGTTTGAAGCCTCTGTTGTTTATTCACCTATGAGAGAGAGAGACAGGTGACAGTGAGAAAAGAATATATTCCTGTAACGATACCAGATTGACAGTCCTGGAACTGAAATATTTGTTCAACTTCACAGGCACAATTTGGGGAGCAGCAAAGGAAGCTCCTGCACATTGTCTCACCCCTGTGATCCCATCTGGTGCCAGGGAATAGCTCCCAGGTTAAGATAGCAGAGCATCCACCTGGATCTGGGCTGATCGGGGGTCTGTAGCAACCACTTGTACACCAAAAGATCTAGATCAGGATCTGCCACCACACATGCCCACCCTCACACTATTTTTTGCAAGGTTTACAGACCCAAGCTCAGCTTTGGCAGGTGGCTTTTCTAAGTCTTACTGTCACAATGAGGTTTCTAAGGACAGTCCTACTCTGTCACTTGTCACCACAGGGTGGGTGGAAACCAGAGACTTTCCTTGCTAACGTCATGCCTGCTCTGATGGGTGTATGTGAAAGGCAGTTTTCTAGGGCTTGTGAACTGATTGTATTTCTGTACCTCAGCAGCAGAACACTTAGCCTAACATTAAAACCCTCCCTTGCTAAGTTTCAGGTGCTGTCTCAATGTGAGGGAGCTTCTTAAATAAATAAACTGAAAACCTGTATTTATTTTTTCCTGAAGGAAATGTGGTATTCTCTTTCTGCCAGGTATTAGGGATGACTGACATATGTCATCTGCAGTTTTCATTAAAAGTGAGTCTACAAACCACCATTAGCAGCAAAACTGCAGCTTAACAGTTAACATTGTGGAAAACCACAAGCAACCAGAAATGCTTTGCTGTGAAAAGGGCAAAAGTTAGCTGGCTGGGGTGGAGTTGTGTGCTTCTAGATGGGGAGGATTGTACCCTGAGAAGACATTATGATCAGCAATTGTTGCTGTGTTTATCTTCTGGGAAAGTCTTACTCCCAGAACTGTGGAGTCAGTCTAGCTGAACTGATTGAACTTTTAGAGCTTCCCTCCTGATGTCTGTTTACCTTTAGTAGTCATCTGGGATACCTGACACTTACTCTTCCAGGTTCACTCGGGAAGCAGCTAAAGACTGCGTAGTGCTGGGGCAGCATATTCCAGCTGGGGCTGTCATTGAAACTGCAGTTGGACATCTCCACCACAACCCTGAGTTCTGGCCAGAGCCTGAGAAGTTCATTCCTGAGAGGTATGTGGTGTAGTGTTTCTATTCTTAGGTGGAAGTGCTTATCTGGGTCTGTTCAGATCAATGACCTGCTTCAAATGCTGTTCCACATGTTAGGGAGAAATGATGGAGGTGCCAGATCCTGCTGCTCCCTCATAGCCACAGTCATCCACTATTGCCCCAAAGCAGTATTTCCATCAAGAGGAGCACAGTTTAATCGAGATTATAAAATATGTTATTTCTACCAAATCAGACAAATGGTGTTAGTGGTGCCTCCAACAGAAGGTGCAAGGTTTGGTCAAGGTTGAAACGTGTTGCAGGTTTTCAGACCTGTTCCCAAATCAAATGCTGAAAATGAAATTCTGAAGTGAGATGGTATATTCACTGGCACAGAGGTACCTGAGAAACTCATGAAGCTCCTGGCTGGTTTAGAGCAGTCCTTTCACCTGAGATCTTGTAATGGTGTGGGTACACTGCAAGTGGGGAATCTATCCCATCTCCTGCTGGAAACTTGTTCTCAGTCCATAAGTTTTGATCCTGGGTTCTTAGCTCTGCTTGGCAAGATGTACTTTCACATGGAGCATTTGTCCTCTTCAGCTGGAGAAAGACACAGGCAACCTGTGGTTTTGTACCCTGCCCTATCTTACAGATGCTGAGTTGATCTTACAGGGAGACTTTCAGCTTGATATGGTGGTGTGTGGAAGCACAATTTAGTTTCATGGGCATCTATATTTTGAGCTGTTCAGTAGTCTGCTGCATTTTAAGCTACCACTACATTGAAAAGTCTACTAAGATAAAAAATACATGCTCCACAAACAACTGGGTATGAGGCAGGCAGAACCATCTTTGCTAGTAAGACCACACAGGTATCATATAGGTGGGTTTGCCCAATGCTCCTTTTGGAACAAATCTTGGCATAAACTCTGTGAGGTACCTTAGGCCATGAAAAACAGCAATGCCAGGGTTAAAGAAGTCCAGAGCTTTTGCTGGGGAGGAATTTTGGAAATAACTAGAAGTCTGGGGTGGTTAATTTTTTTAGCAAGGCTTATCTAGAAATGCTGTCTTAATTGTTTACTCACCATTTTCAGAGTAGTATCAAAGAACATCACAGGGTAAAATATATCATGGGGGCTGCAGTTGCCTTGACTCATATGGATGTGATGAATCTGAGATTAATTCTCTATGAAATTTCCCTGGGGAAGGAAGAATCATTCCCCAACTTGTATCAGTTGGTTATGTTAGTAAGAATTGTAAAATAACACCCTAATAAAAATTAAATTAATTCAGCTGTAGTCTTTTTTTCCCTAATATGTTGCTGTAAAATCTGCTTCAGGAATAACACAAGAGAGAATCTAAATTTACTGGAATAATATATAGGGGTGAGCAAGGCAAGAATTTCATTAACCTGTTTGCATGAGATATGCAATAGTGCTCAGTACATGAATCAATGGCCCTTCAGTCTCAAATTATGGACCTCTATAGTACTTTCTGAAGCAGTAACCCAATCTTATTTAGATATCTAAACATGGTGAAGAGTTTAGCAGAAATACACACTACTAATTTTTTCCAAACCTAGAAATAGCCTGTATTACCTCTCATCTCTTTCTGCTCTGCATGAACTCTCTGTGCCTTAGCAGTCTATAGTTCTTGCTAACTGTGTCCAAGAGATGAGAGATTTTCAGGGATGACCATATACATGAAGGAAAGAAACTTTATCCACATACAGAACTGGAAAAGCAGATCTGTACTTCCAGAACGGCTCAAATACTTTATGACATGGGAGGACTACGTAAATTTCCAGGGTGATATTATCACTGTAAAGCTTTTCTTGCTTGAAGAAACCACTCTGATAATTGAGACAGCACAGGCCTGGGTGAGCCTCACCTTACTCATTATGCATCAGCCCTAAGAACTTGCACTGACTCAGACTTCACACTCTTGTCTGTACATATTCTGTCCAGTAGACATCCGTCTTTGCAGATGTTGGCAAACAGATTTTACTTTATTATTTATTTATTACTTTTACTTTATTTCATTTCAACTGCTGTTCAAATAGGAATTTTGTTTTCTTCCTTGGGGGTGTGGGTGTGTGTCTGTGTGTGTGTGTGTGTGAAGCTAATTTCTAATGGGTTAATAAGCTAGCTAGTTGATGCAGATCTGCATACAGCCTGCCACATTGGACTCAGGTACTTCAGCATTATGAACAGAACTGTCTGTAAGTTCAGTTTCCCAACTGGGAACCTGGTCTCTTTGGGCCTAGCGTAGAAAGAATGGCTGTACTGAATGGTAATAACTGGCTCCCCTGGCCTGTCCAATCTCATGAGATGCCATCTCCTCTTACAGGCTTCAAAGAGAACTTAACTCTCAGGATTGCATCTATGGTGCACAGCAGGGAAGTGCTGTTGCTGATTTCAGTTAATCCACATTGCAGCCTGTTAGTTTCCACCTAGCTGTTACCTCTCCCTCATACATGCAAAGGTCTACACAGCATGTCTGCCTCTGAAGTTATTCTTCTGATCATGGCCATCAAATGAAGACAAGTCATTAAAGACAGATTGGAAGTAATACTAATGTATTACTAATGTCCTCTCCTGGAATCACCAGCTGACAAAGGCTGATGGCTGTAAGTCAATACCTTTTTACTTAAGAGTGTCAGCCTGATCAGGACATAATATATCAACAGTCCCCTTGGCCTGTCCATGAAGACCAATTAAAATACCCACCTTTTGAGATGTAAACGAAAAGCATGGACTCAGAACCAAAAAGCATTTCTTGAACCACTTTCCATCTTTGCACCTTCTAGGTTTACAGAGGAGGCCAAGAAGGAACGACATCCCTTTGCATACCTGCCCTTTGGGGCAGGACCCCGTGGCTGCATGGGCATGAAAATGGGCTTGCTGGAGACAAAAATTACTTTGCTGAGGATCTTGCAGAAATTTCAATTTAAGACCTGCCCAGAGACTGAGGTTTGTATATCCAGAAGCTTAAAGGGCATGCTTGTCAACTTCAAGGAGCTGACAGTGTTTCCTGACAAGACAACTGACTTGCCTTTGCCACTTCTTTTGAGAAAACTGCTACAGCAACTTCCATAATAAGGGACATGGGGCCTGGACTCCAGGTTTTAGTCAAGATATGATTTAACCTTTTTGATTTTTCCATCAGAATGAGCAGTTACATAGCCCTATCTTAGGGTAGAGCAGGGTACTGTCAAAATGTCTTGATTTAAACAGAGTCAGGGTGGGTGTACCTCTTTCGTGGGATCCCAGCACTTCAGTAAATGCCTGTTGCTGTAGACATTGCACTTGCACTCAGCAGCTCTAGAGTTTACAGGGTTAATTTCTTTCTGTTCAGTTTTACAGTATACCTGGGCAACCACTACCACAGCCTCTGGCTGTAAATTCTATTTAATATAATACTACAACAGCTGGCTGTCAAACAAGTATTTTGCAGCCTCCACAGTAATCCTGGCATGAACTGGTCCCCCAGCAAAAATGTTTGTCTGTATGTGGGGATGTTTTACTCACAAAAATGAATACACACAACTGTACATAAGATGCTCTTTTTTTTCTTTCAGATCCCTTTGCAGCTGAAATCAAAAGCCACACTTGGACCAAAAAATGGAGTCTACATAATCCTAGAACCTCGCTAAAAGGAAATGTACATCCTGAAGACTACTGGGATTGGACCCTTTGTTCAGTGGCTCGCTGTGTATAACTCTTTCTCAAAACCCCAAAGACAGGTAGGAACCTAAGTCCCACTGATGGTCAGCAGGTGCTGCCTCACTGCTCACCTGTGGGACAGTCACTTTTTTAGATTGGACATGGGCTCCAGAGTCTTTCTGGTGGTTTTCTAATAGCTCTGAACACCATCTGTACAGAAGCATACCACTTTCAATTGCTTTTTTACATTACACTTTTTTTTTACTCATCTTTGAGATTGCTTTCTTCATGCTCACGTTCAATAAATGGAGCAGATGTTAAATGTACATGCAATTTTCAATAGATTTTAATCACAATTCATTATTTCACACATCATTCTCATGCATTTAAAAGTCTCTTCTCTAGAAGAAGCCCCAGAGGAACCACAGTTATAACAGAAGACCCATGATCCAGTGCATTGGATTTGATCATGAACTATGTTAGAAATCAAAGCTGAGTGTCCTGCACAATGCTTGTTCTCTCTCTGTGTCTGTAATGTGGAATCAGTTGCTCCTTCTTCATGATTTTTAAGTGATTTGAAATGCAATCAGATTGAGAATTTGCACTTGGCACATTGCATCGTCTGAAGAGGCACGAAGAATTCCTCTGCTTGCCATTTAAGTGAGTAGCAAAGACCAAAGAAATGAGGTAACAGCCATTTTGCTCTGATACTGAACTGCTGGTGGAAAGGTGGAGCAAAAGAAGGCACAAATTTAAAGAAAGCAGGACTGGAGGAGGTTTTTGGGTAATCAAAAGGTGTTGGTACAACATCTGCTTCATGTTGAGGCCTTTCCAAGCATTACAGTTAGCACCATCTTTGTTTAGCTCATCAACTCCAAGAAATTAAAAGTGCCTCATGGACAAAGGCCATGGCAAAGGAGTGGGATCCAGGACCATCAGTCCCAGCAGCAATCTTGATTCCTAATGTGACTCTGGATCAGGTCATATCCCAAGTGCCTCAGTCCACTCAGGAAGGAACTTGTCTGGTTGGCAGCACCCACAATCCATTCATGCTGACTGACTAAGCACATGCATCTTCACAGTGCACTTGCACTCTTTACATTCCCTCCGTGCTCTTTCTTATTCCCCTACAAACCCCTTCAATCACCACACAGCTGGTGGAGCATCACACAGCAGTGTTCAAATGACTAGAAAAAAAAAAAAAATTCCTTCAGTGGGCACTACAAGTTGTCTGGCTGTAAAACAAAACTGTAGAAGATCAGAGATGGTCTCAGTCTCAGGGTCCCTTTTTTTTTAATTGTTTTTTTTCAAGTTTTTATAAGTGGCATAAATTCTCTTAGCCCCATAAAAATATGGAAGAACCTTTTATTTCTTTGCAAGTACTGACCTGCTGCCTGCTGATACACTCTGCTCAAGGTTTCCTTAGGTACTGCATCTCACCAGGCTGTATGCACAGAGAAGTGTCATGGCAGCAGGAGGCTGAGGCTGACTGCTCAGCTTCACTGCAAGGATTGCTGGAAGGAGCCATCTGCTCACTGATCCTTAGCTGGTTCCCTAGTTTTAATCTGGCAAGAACCTTTTGCTGCTTTCTTCTCACATGCTGCCTTAACACTGATGAAATTACTGTATCTTGCTCCTGGAAGATTTTTTTTTTCTTTCTCTTTCATGGGATTTTTTAAAATTACTTTTATTTTTTTTAACCAGAACTGTACAGGTAGCAGTGGTTAAGTACTGCCCTGGAACTCTTGGAAGTTTTCCTGTTTCCATGGAGCATCTCTGGCATGCTAAACAGAGGTGCCCTTTTAGAGAAACACTGATTATAAAAATTACTGACAGAGTGATTGTTATTTATCTGAAAAGCAACACACTGTTTCTACAGGTTACCCACCATTTTTCCCCTCTTGAAAATAGTGTGCTGGCAGCTGATTTTCTGTACAGCTTCTACTTATAGCTGGCAAAAAGTTGGATGGACCTTAACTAAAAACTTCTCACATACCTGAAAGAGCAGGAAGCTGCCAAAGGCTTGTTTGCCCCTTCAAAATTTTACACTGTTTTTCTTTCTTATGTGAATTAGTAGGTCTGGGGGTGCTTCCTTTTCAATTAGATATTCCAAGCCTAAATCAAGCTTGTGCTTTTCTTCCATATGCTTTTGTATGGACTCTTCTACAGCTGCCTGAATGCTGTTGATATCCTCAATATTTATCCATGAAAATGTCAGTAATAAGTAGAGTAGTTTAACAACTCACATTTCTGGGTCTGAACAGAGCATTAGCATCTTGAATGCCATGTTGGCTCCACTGGTAGTACTGCACAGCCTGCAACTGTGCATCGTGTTTTACAGGCTTGGAAATTGCACCAAGAGTCTTTTCCAGCTGCTTCTAAGTTTGATGCAGACAGTACCTGAGCAAGTAAACTCACTTGAGTCTGTGCTAGCTATTTTTTTTTTTCCAACTGTTCTGCAAGCTTTTCTGTTTAAGTATTAGCCATTTTCACCTGTCAGTTTGTAGTGGTATGGGACTACAGCTCTGGGCCAAGTCATATTTCTGAAAGTCCATTGTCCTTTCTTCTATGTGCAGGCCTAGTGAGACAGCTAGAAAAGTAAGGTGGCTGCCAGCTTTCCAGAAATAAAATCAAGAGCCCCAAGCCATTTCATCCTTTTAAACAACAGCTGCTGATAGAGTCACCACACACTGCACAGACATTTTACCAGGACACTTAATGATGCTGGCCCTTGCTCTGGCTGTGTGGGCTCAGCAACATACCTAAAGAGTGAGTTGTCTTGAGGGTCTGGCACTGCTCTAGCCCCCTGGAAGCACACAGGTGGAAAAAGCAGGGCACGAGACTCAAAGCAGCTCTCCAAAACAGAAGCTGATGTTAATCACAGTGTTTGTGCACCCATATCACACAGTGCCAAACTGATCCTGAGCAGAGTTGGCTTAAGGATTCATAAACCCCCTCCCCCCAAAACCAAATCCTATAAAGGGAAAAAAAAAGGCATTAGGTTTATCATTGCAAGATCAAAACATAACTTCATATCCTTCAGTTATGGTAACTATTGGCATGGCTGGTACAGCATGCTCCAGTCAACAGCACTTGACTGTGGGGAGAAACAAGGAAGCTGATGTAAAATAATTTCTCTTCTCAGAAACAATGTGTGTTTTCTTGCATTGCTGAGCTCTGAGTTTCTTTAAAATTGGGCGTGTCTCTTTCACAAAAAGGTCGTAGTCATTCTCTGGCAGATGACATAAAGCAAAGGCTGCTTGGTAAAGGAAAGCTTCTATTAAAAATATACTCTAGGACTTCGCAATGATTACAGAAAGCTGTCAGTATAAAATGGTATTTTTAATCAGACTGCTGATACAGAAAACCTTTACAGTTTTGTACTTTATAAATAGCATTCCTAAAAAAAACTAAGCTGGGTTTTAGAAAATATTAAGCTTCACTGGTTTCAAATTTGAAGTGTCTGTTCTTACCTGGAATTAAACTGCAGAATTTCCTTTGTGTGTGTGATACTTTCCAAAAGTACCATCTTCTCATTTCACTTTGTTAAATGATGTTTCCATCTTGAACAGAGCTTCACCTAACATCAGATTTTTCTGTGCATTTACAGTAGTAAGCATGCTAAAAGAAAGTAAAGTCCTCTTATAAACTGTTAATTTCATTGCTTGGTTTGCGCTGGTCCTGCTTTCTGTGACAAGTCTGATAAATCTCTAAGATGTTTGTTACCTACACTGCTGAGTGGCGTGGCTACTTTTAAGAAGGGAGCAGGATTCCCTAAGATGCTGGGACTTTTGCAAGTAAAGATGAGTTTGTGGCCAGGCCTGAAACAAGAAGCACAAGGGAACTACTTAGACCTCTGAAGTCTGCTCTCTTGTAAAACAGTTATGCACCAGCAACCCCAGCCACTGGGGCAGCCATCCCTCCCAGATTTTGTGCTGGAAGTACAAAAAAAAGTAAAGAAGTCTTTTGTGCTGGGTGTGCAGGATTTTGACACCCACATCTTACAAAATCTAGACAGAATATCAGGACAAACTTGATTATTATAGGTAAAACTCCTTAAATGGTGTGGTGAGCTGACCTTGGCTGGCTGCCGGGCACCTACCCATCCCAGCAGGAGGAGGGTCAGGGGTTCCTAAACTACCGTGCCCCATCCTGCACTGCTGGCATAGCAAAGTTGTAGGTTTACATTTGCTGCAAAAACCTCTTTTAATTTGTTCATTTCCAAATGTAATCCAAACACCTGTACTCCACGACACAGAGAATATGGTGCCTTTGGTACTGAGAGAGAAAACATAACAAGAAATTTAATAATTTGAATTATTTACTACATACAGGAAGCGAACACTCTAGTTTCAAAAGTGGAAAACATGGTAACTTTTTTTTGGGTGTGTAATGGGGAAATAACAGATGACAAAGTAACACAACCAGCCATTTTAAGTTACTTACTTACACACATACACAAACACACAACTTGCACACCCCCTTCCAAAAATGAAGTAAAAAATTTTCAAAAAAATACTTGCCATCAAAAATGTTATTAAAAAATATTGAACTTTGTGCATAGCAAACTGTTTCAATTTTTTTGCAAAAGATTAACATAACTTAAGCTATTCCAGATTTTAGCTGAAATGCTGGTTATATTCAGAGAAAGAGTGACATTTTACAATATTCTCACTTGCCATTAATGTGTAGCTGAACAAGGTTTTTGTTTTGTTATTTGGCACAGGTATGAAAGCTTTCATACACATCGGTATCCTCCTTAATGAACATACCATTTGATGAAAATCTCATTTGCTATCATGAGGTTTATAGTGTATGGTCTGTAACAAATCTTTCAGAAGAAAGAATACAGACAATTTGCTTTTCAGTACCCTGTGTTTTACTGGGATTAAACACAGATAGGAATAGTGTCCTTTATATACTGTGCTGCTAGTTTTACAGTTCATACAAAAGGAGTTCTGCACAGCCATACTGCAGCTAATCATGGCTAAGCTACCAGCAACATTTACCCTGTGTACACCTGTGTGTGATCATCCAGATGAATTCAAAGGAAGTGCTGCTAGAATACAGGTAAAGATGAGCTTTTTTTTTGTCCTATACAAAGTATTTCTTAATGCTTTTGCAGTATACCATTCCCAACAAGTACTCATTTAGAAGCATTAAAGCTTTTACAAAGCAGCTGTCTCTACATCAGCAACTTTAATCTTAAGAAATACTTGACAGTTCAAGGTTTTTTCATTATCTGCATAAAGGTATGTTGACTAATACCATTGCTTTGCTGGGAACAATTAAATATTCAACTTCAGATTTTTAAAGATTTAGGCTCTGTGGCTGAAGATTGCTGCCCAGTTTTTCCTGCAAGTCCCAAGACAATTTGATTACACAGGTAAAATTGAAAAAAAATTCCAGGTTGCAAGTATCTCCTGCAACCAAAGGGACATTATAACTAAAGGGACACAGTCACTCACTGTCCTTCCCATCAGCTGTTCAAAGAACCTTAAAGTTGCTCCAAAGAACCAGAGGATTGCTAACCAAGCAGCGCAAGTAGTGCACTTCACCCCTTAGTATGATACTCTTAATGACAGAGTGAGTTGCCTCCTATTCTTCCTCCCTGACACCTGCCAGCACTCTCTCATTTGTAAGCACATTGGAAGACTTCAATAGATACATAATTAATTAAATTTTGACAGAGGTGCCAACCAACAGCCAACAACAACAACTATGCAGCCACACGCTGACTCTTCCACACTGTCCCCAGTGGGGAAGTGAAAAGAATCAGGAAAAAGAAAAAAAAACAAAAAAAGCAAAACTTATGGGTTGAGATAAAGACAGTTTAATAGGACAGAAAAGGAAGAGAAAATAATAAAAAAAAAAGATGATACAAAACAAGTTAGGTACAATGCGAATGCTCAGCACCCACTGACCGATGCCCAGCCCAGCCCCAAGTCAGCAATCCCCACCTCCCCCCCCCAGCTGCCCCCTAGCTTATCCACTGAGCAGGATGTCAGATGGTGATGGTTTGGACAGTCTGGGTCAGCTGTCCTGGCTGTGTCCCCTCCCAGCTCCCTCTGCACTTCAAACCTTCTTGCTGGCAAGGCATGAGAAGCTGAAAAGCTCTTTGCTTGATTCTTAGCGACAACTAAAACATCAGTGTTTTATCAACATTATTTTCATAGTAAATCCAAAACACAGCACTATCCCAGCTGCTAGGAAGAAAATTAACTCTTAAAATTAAACCTGGATGTTTCATGTCTTTGCTACTTGTTTTAAGTGAAAAAATTATTACGTGAAAATAACTCTGTTTAAATTTTAAGTTGCTTGTGGAATAGAAAGTCTTTGTTGATGAAGTCAGGCTTGTTTGCCAAAACTTGAATGCCTGTGGTTACAGGAGATAGATATTTCAAAAAAACTTGGTTTATAAAATTCTGAGATAGCCAGGCAGGAGACAGCCTCTGACCAACAAGCACATGTAAAGATCTATCCTGAAATAATAACTAAATATTGTTTAAAATTGGCAGTCATAGCCAATCCTCATATTACAACTATCAGCTAATTCAATAAATTTATAAAAGTCTCTGTTAATGGAGGGAAACATACCTTCTAAAGAATAGGAGACAGGATTTGAATTCTAAAACATCCTTTGTGTCATTTTACTCCTTTTTTTTTTTTTTTTATTGCACAGAAAGGATAGAGAATAAATGTTTCTGGACACTCACCTACCTAATTAAAAAACTTCTAAAAATCACTTTTTCTCTTGCAAGCCAACGCCTAGTCAATGTATTCTATCAGATACTCTGGATAAATCTGCTGCTTATCAAAGATGACAAAGATAGAAGGGTTTGACAAGTTATCCACACAACTATCATAAAAGTTGTGTTGATCCTTGAATGGAGGCCGAACATAAGAAGATTTGCCCAGAGTGAAATCCCCCACCAGCACCCGTGCCAGAAACATGATCTTGCCGTTTGATTCTTTCTTGCAGTAGTGGTCAGAGTACGATGCATCCCTTGCAAAATAGCTTCCTGCAGAAGAGGCACCAAGATGAGTTGGTAAGACACCGAAATTGCAAGGAAGGAAGTGATACAGTGTGAAAACAAATTCACAAGACAATCCATTAGGCAGATCATGAATGGGTCTTCACTTGTTTTGCATGTCCCTTTCAGTGAACATGACCACTATGTATTTCCTAGGCTTTTATGTTTCACAGCACACACTGAAAAAGCCACACAAGTAATGCATTAAATGTTACCATATTCCCCAAAAAGATTTCCTCCTGACACCAGACATCCACCTGTTCCAATCTCACCCAACCCCCTCTCCTAACAGAGCCTACTCATGTTCATTAGAACATTTCTGAGTGTTGCAAGGTATACATCAGGTTGGATGAGCAGGTAGTCAGTGAGCCTGCCTCTTGGCTATTCTGCTTGGATCAGTGATCCTTTCCTGTACTCAGGCCAATGCAAAGGGATACAATTAGGAAAAGCAAAAAGCCTGTAACTAGGATAGCATTTACATTCCTGAAAAAAACACAAACCCAAATTATGGCATATTGCCTTCCTGTAAGAGCTTGGAGAAAATGGAAGAGAAATCTGGACTCTAGGAGAAACTGGCCTCTCTTAAGCTTGTATTTTCTTGCAAGGACAGACTGGAATATAGAGGCCAAGGTCTTCTTCAAGTATGCCTTAGCTCAAAATAATCATTGTCAAAGTCAGCTATGTTATCCACATCATCACAGACATAAGCCCTCAGTTGGCGGAGTGCCCTTTTTCTAACTTAAGACATCTGCAGTAATTCCTGAGAATTTTTTTAAGCAAGCCTTGGGTTAATGAAAGACAACCTCTAAAAAAAACCTGAAAAACAACCTCTGCCGTAGACTGTCCCATGAAGGCCACAGATCCTCCAGTCAAAGTTCTGCTGACAGATGGCCTCAATGTATCTGCTGCTGGTCCCGTGAAATAAAAGTCTCTCATCCACAGCCTGTCCACCTTTGGTCTTCTTCATTTGTTCCTTCTGCCTGCAAAAAGAAGCAAGATCTTTGCATTTCCATGCAACCCAGACAGGTTCCAGCCATATTAGCACTGAAAAAATTTTACACAAAGATTACATTCTGAAAATCCTTAAGTTAAGGCTTAAACTTTGGGCATAAAGGATATCTTGCTGTCTAGCTACATACAAACGTGCTTCTGTTATACACAAATGCCTCGAGATATTTATTAGCAAAAATGTTTTGTTTCATTCACTGCCTGTTGGGAGAGGGGGAGGAAACTTTGCGTTGCTTTTTTTCTAAATGCAGAAGCTCAAGTTAAGGCTTTCCCTCAGTGACTTGGCACTTTTTTTACTGTTGTTTCAGTTTTGACCAGCTACAAACCCAGTTTTGTGCTAGATGTGATTGATTACCAGCTTCAAGGCTTCAGCGGAAGGCAGCTGTCCTGGACACAGGCCTGGCAGAAGTCAGAACCACTTATTCAGGAGTAAGAATTCCTCCCACAAAGCTCATCTGACTGTTCTGAGCTCTGTGTTTCAACTGAGTTCTGGATATGTCAGTACCTATGATCTACATGTTGATCCTGGCTATTTCACGGGAGGAGTGGAAGCAGACTCTTAAGAGCAGCTGCCTCTCAGGCATGCATTTGTCTATCAAGCACACAGCTAACTGCAGAAACAAGAAACTTCATGCACACATACCAGAGCTGTACTTTACACGTACCATTGAAACAGTTCCCAAAGAGATGGGTTCTGTACTCTCTGAATCTTTTGAATAATGGTTTTGGGCATTGTGCGTTGAAAGTCCATCTTCACTGTCCTATATTCTTCAGAAGAGTGGTCAAGCTTAATCAGCTGTAAGGAAAAGATTAAGAAGCTACTCTCTCTTTTGCTAAATCATAACAATCATAACATCCTACCTAGTGAGCTACTTGAGACCTTTAAAGTCTTTTCTGTGAAGCAGAGGTACAAGCACCAAAAAATACTCTTAATAAAAAGGCAGATTAGAGATTCCTGCTCTGTAAAAGTGAGAACACTAAAAGAACTACAGGTCTTTGTGCAGCCACACAGCCTCTTTTAATATTTGGGCCAAGATACATTTGTATGCAGATATTAAGCAGTACCTAAATACATAGAAGGAATGAGAACATAAATAAAAAATATAATGAAGAATTTATATAGCAGCAAATCTGAGAGTACAACTAAATCCATACTTTTTAAATCTCTACACTCCCTACAACCAATGAACACAAGCTGCACCGACTCTTATGTTTTAAAATAAATTTAAAAGGGTTTATTCAATCAATAATTTTAGGGCAGAGTAGTGACACACTGACACAGTCAGTTCCTTACATGGCACTCCTGGAAGCAAGCAAAGTTTTCTACTTATACATTTTCCCTAGGATTATAAAGAATGTCAATGTTAGCCTTCCTTATTTTCATTGACACTTTCTTGAGGTTTTGCATTTTGCAAGTTAGCAATTTTCAAGCTTCATCTAAGAAAATCTTTTCTGTAGAAACTAGAGTTAACAGATGTGGTGGAGACAGGCAGGAAGTCAGCAAAGGTAAACCATGCAGATGTTAACTGGGTGTGTTGCAAAGATAAACAAGTTCACTCCACTGGAATTATGGTTTGTCTTAACAAACGATCATAGCCTGAACTCTGCTGATTTCAGCAATGCTCCATAGATGTAGAAGAGCCCCCTTGTACACAGCTCGGGGCATGGCTACCCTGACGTTCAGAGGAATGATTTATCCCTGATTTATCAGCAGATGTTGGATATCAAAGCTATATATCTTGTTTTGCTAATACAGCATAAGCTTCAGGCAAATTTGCCAAGCAACAGGATAAACAGTAGCAGTGAAAGACAAAAGTTGCCACTGTTATATTGCCACCATTTTTAGTTAAAACTAGATCTACCTTTGCTTCCAGGTCTGCCTAGTGTGGTATCAGTCCCAAATTTGCCAATACCTCTTCACTAAATTACATAAGAAAAAAGATATAACAAACCTGCATGTGACAAAACTGATAAAGGGGAAACAAAAAAAAGCTCCAGACCTTGAATCCCAGTTCAGGCACAGCAGATTTGTCCCAGTGAGCTGGAATGCTCTTAAACTCTTCTGTATCTTTAGAACCTCTGTACATTACAAGACATTACAAATAGGTAATTAAAACAGAAAAAAAAAATCCCTGTGTTTTATGTACATATAATACTAAACATTTTGGCCAAGTTCAGGGAGAATATAGGCAACTGAACATATTCAGAAATACTTCAAAATTATCTTTTCAGTTCAGGACATGAAAATATTTATTCCATTTATTCATGTCAAGACTTGCAGCAGGAAATAAAATTCCAAACAAGAAAAAAAAATTAGATATAGACTGAACTAAACATGAAAGTAATTCTCTTAGTTCCTAAAGAGTTGAATGTGCACATAAAAGTCCTGCTACACTGGGGTAGCTAAATAAAATTGCATTCAGTATCACATCAGTATGACAGAAATAGGACAGAAACAGTCCTCCCCTCTATTTCCAATTCAGTTTTGATCAGTGTGCTTAGCTGCCCTTTTCTTTGCTGTTCAAGCATGCTACAAGGAAATGTGTAAAAAAGAGCTGGATGTTAAATGCAATTATATCAAACTTCTCCCTCTGCAGACTCCCACCTTTTGTTCCGTTTGCAACAGCTACTACTTTCCCCTCAGACTGCCTGGTTGTTTTCAAAAGAATTGTTTATAAACTTGTACATAGCTTTGAGAAAGAGGGCACGGTCTTAAGTTGTGCCAGGGGAAGTTTAGGTTAGATGTTAGAAAGAATTTCTTTACAGAGAGGGTGATCAAGCATTGGAATGGGCTGCCCAGGGAAGTAGTGGATTCTCCATCCCTGGAGATATTTAAAAAGAGACTGGATGTGGCACTCAGTGCCATGGTCTGGGAACTGCAACGGTGGTTCAAGGGTTGGACTTGATGATCTCTGAGGTCCCTTCCAACCCAGCCAATTCTATGATTCTATGAAAGGGACAGTATGCATAAACATTGTTGCTTCCCACTGAATCAGATGCTCTAATAATACAGCTCCCTACAATCAGCAGCTCCCTACAACACTGCTACATTACAACTATTTTCTATGCTTCCACACTTTCTGTGGCCAAGTCTCAAATTCCTTCACGCTCAAGGCTCCCAGGTTGCTTGAAAACTGCAATACTGCCTCAGCTAAACACTGTTGTAGGAAAAGTAGGTCCCTTTCCATTCAGTTTCTCTTAAAATTGCCTTAACAGCTACTCCTTCATCTTATTTACACCCTTGGAAGCCCCTGCGTTCACAATGCACTAAATCCATCACCTGAGAAAGAGCAGTTGCAGTTTACCTTTTTTTAATCGTTTCTACCTCTTTCTGAGAGACAAATTTAGGTCTTCTGCAAATCGGTCTCTCTGTTGTGTAGCGAAGGTTCTTCTGAGTCATGGCTGGGGGAAGGAAAAAAACCAAACAAACACAAGAAAAAATCCAACCAACCAACCAAAAAACAAAGAAAAATCCAAACAAAAACCCTGAGCAGTCAGAAAGATGTCTTAGAAAGGCTTCATGCTGCAGCAAAACTTTCACTAAGTTGCTTAGTCAAAAATGTTGACAAAAAGGCACCAAGGGTATTTTTTTGTTTCTTTGGGTTCTTTGGGGTGTTTTTTTTTGCTACAGAAAGAGAAATCAGAGCAAATCTGTGAAGAATTTTAGTTTCAGATTTCTTAACTGTAGAGGGAATGACAGACACTGATAGCTGTTTTCCCTTCACTGTTCCATCATCCACACTTAACCTAAAAGGACGAGTGTAAAATAAGTACCTAGTTTTGCTCCATAGATTGCATCCCTTCCTTCTCAATTTGCAATCAGGATACCCCTTTCTAAATGTAGTTGTAGATTTCAAGCCCCATAAGTACAATCTAAAAGCTATCACAGGCCATTCATTTTTATTGACCACCAGAGACAAGTCACAGCAACCTGAATTTTAGAGGCATTTGTCCTGGATCTTGGAACCTTGCATCATACTGAGAGTCAGCAACTAAGAGTCAGCAGTATCCAGGAGAATGAGGCCTCATCTTCAGAGATATACACAAGAAGAAAACAAACAAGCAAACTTCTTGGCACCACCAAGCCTAGATACTCAATTTTTGGAAGACACCTACATTGAGTATGTTTGCCCAAGTTACTAAAAAGCCCAAAGCTTAGCAAAAGAACTGATTTAGTAGGCAACTTTTCCTTCTAAGCCAGAAAAGCTTCCCCAGCCTATAGAGAAGATTACAGCATTGCTTTCAACTGAATCACAACCAATTTATCATGTCCTTTCTGCTCAGGTTTTTTTTGCCACATGGAATAAGTGACAGAGATAGCAATGGAGAGTTGGAGGAAAGGCAACTACACACAAAAAAAAAAAAAAAAAAAAAAAAAATCAGTCTAGCCAGGCTGATTACCACCACCACTGTTCCCCTTGGTCTTTGAAAAGGATACCTGGCCAGGGAACAACATAAAGGACAGTACCTTCACAAGTGGCTTAAATTTCCTGACTTATTAGGAAACACACTCTCCCTGCTATGACATAGTCAAGGTATTTCCTCAGCCTCTATCTAGACAGGGAGAGCTACAAAAACTAAACAGCTACATAGCTCTGGCAATGCTAAGGATTGTCTGGAGCCTACCCATTGCCCAAGTATTCATTTTTCTGAAAGCCAGTGATTAAAAAAGACCAGAAGCTGGCTTGCCAAATCCTTCAGAAGTTTCTCACCATTTGTGTTGGCATCTGGGGAATGACACACTTGGACTTGCTAACAAACATTCTGAAACCCAGCACAAGAACTTCTCAGAAGCTGGCTTGAACAAACAGGAATGCCACTTTGCTTATATGAAATGCAGTTATCCTGAGAATTTTCACAGAAGCTGTCTCTGTAAGCATTGTAGTTCAAAGTCCACATTCCTGTCTTCTATCTTCTGCACTAATATAGTTTAAAACCCCAAAAGACGTGGGAGGGTGAAAACAAACAACCAAACAAAAACCCACAAAGGAAATGGAACCTACTTCCAAAATTTAGTTCATATTGCTGTCTTCCAGCTTTGAAGTTCAGCATTGGAGAACTTTTGCCTAAATAAGCTTTCTCCAGGTCATTACTTGACACAGTGGCAGCTTCATGATCCTTATCCTGTCAGGCCAAAACCAGAGAGAGAAAGAAAGATTCTTGTGGTCTGTTACATACAAGCAAGTTTAAAAACCAACCACTGTCATATGGTATGGTGGCTACAGTATGTATCTGCTTTGGGGCATGATGGCTCTCAGGCAAAAGGCACATCTTAAGCAGCTGAAACTGCCCCTAAAACAATGCAAGCGGTGTTATGACGCTTAAGCTTACACTGCAAAGTGCATGCTGTGTAAACTACTATTGACACCACACATTTCACCAACCAGACCTTTAGCAAAGATGTACAGAATACCACCGAAATCTCAGAGAAGGACGATTGAGTCAGGAGCAATGAAAAGGATGGATTAATGTGATCCTATCTGACATGACTCACTGAAGAATTATTTGTCAGTAATACTTGTGACTCACCAATGAGCATTCCTCTACCTGAACCAATCAAATTCACAGGGAAAAGATCCTAGTAGGCCTCTAAAGTCCATCTGTACAGTATGAGTGAGAGGGAGGGAGAGAGTGACAAAAGTGGGGAGGATATAAACACTGTGTGCTTTTCAGTAGTTCTGCACTTTTAACACAGAGTTGAAAGTCTCCCTGTTTCTTGACACTTACTTTTTTTCCATACTCCTGCCACACGTTATACTCATTTTTCCAGTACCAGATCCATTCTGTTGTAAGAATGAAGTGAGGTGGTTTGGTCACAGAGGAGACTGTAGAGAGACGTCTAATTTTTGAAAATCCGCAGGACATATTCAAAAAACAGATATGTGGCAAGACAGAGCCACTTTCAGTAACACCATTAGTAAATCTATTAAAAAAAAAAAGGAGAGGAAAAAAAATCAGAACTGCTTGCAAACCTTTACACATAGGTTTAGAAGCCCACCACAAATGGGCAATTTAAGCCACTGAAATGCAGAACACAAACCTGCAGTTTCCACAGAAGTCCCGGCTCTGTCTTTTGTCTGTACATATTTTGCACTGCAGTATTAGATCTCACATTGGTTCCATGAGCCTTAACCACTATCAACTGGTAAATCAGTTACATAGGATGTGCAGAACAGTGGAAAACAAATGCAGCCTTCTTGCTAACCAATCATATTCTAAACAGACCACTGTCTTAATTTATGCAAGGCTTCAAAGAGCCTCCAATGTAACTTAAAGAGAGCTAGGAAAACTCTCTAGCATAGGACACAGCACACTGGCAGGACCCCCTTCCCCATAACCTCTTTGTGCTACATAACCAGTTCCAAACTCCTAGAAGTATTTCCATGTTCTTAACACTCTCTGCACCTAAACGTCTCTCTCTTTCCAGGTACACAAGGTATTCTACCAGTTCCATAATATGGGAAAAGGTACAGGAGGCACAAATCTCACGCTCCTTTCCATTCTCCATCTCAAAAGGTGACAGAGAAGGTTACTTCTAATTGTGGGGTCAAGCTGTGTATGGACAAGCACTAACCAAAGACAGATTCCCATGAGTACTAGTGATAAAATTACCATTATCTGCAATTTCCCAGCCATTCTTAATGAGGATTAAGACTTCTTATGGTACCAGCAGTAGGAAGTGTTTATAGAAATTATCACAGCAAAGAATACTAGCATCTATGGGACAGTCACATAAAATAATTGAGGTGGATTCCTGGATTGACCCTCACCAGCAACCAAGTACTCACATAGCTGCCCACTCCCTCTCTCTCCCCAGTGCAACAGAGGGCAGAAAACAGGAAGGGCACAACCAAGAAAAGTTTTGGGTTAATACAATGGCAGTTCAGTGAGTGAAGAAGGAAGGGTGGAACGGTAGTAAATAAATAAATAAATTTTAAAAAGCAAAGCAAATTGCTCCTCACCTCCTCATGCAGTCCACTACCCATGGGTTGAAATGAAAACAGGTTTAATGGAATAATAATAATGAACTAATATTAACCCCAATACCAATACTAATAAAAGACAAAATTCTCCTCAGCTCCAGACAGCAGCTGCAAGCTGTGTGCTCCCAGCAGTGAGGGCTGAAGGCCCAACACTAAACACAAACACTAAACAGTGCAAACTCAATGTTCACAGCCATCGGAGGAGGAGGCCTCTGGTGCAGGACAACAGATGAGGTGGACAGGACCCTCTCAGGAAGGCAGCCACAGTAGAAAAAAAAAACATGCCCCAAACTTCCTGATAGGCAGGATGATATTTATGATACAGAATACTTTGGCTGGACAGCTTGAACCAGCAGCTGCCCTGGGGCTTCATTCCTCCTTGCCCACTGCACCCTGCATTGTTCAAAACTACCCTCAGCCTTGGTCACTATGGAAACCTGCATACCAGAGCTGCATATTAATGAAAACAATGCATCTTATCTCTTTTGTTCTCACAGAACTGGACTCTGCAGTCTCTCAAACTACAGTTTCTCTGAGCAGAAAAACTGATAATTCAGTCCCAGCAAAACCAGGACAGTAAGCTATGATGGATCAGAATTCTGGTAACAGTAGATCAGTAAAGTGAGGTTAGTAAAACTCCAAATGAAACTACTTATGTAAGTAAATTGCTGCAACAGAACTGCAGCAATTTATAGTCACTAAGGATCGAGTCCAATATAGCAAACCCCAAACATTATTAAATTTTATAAGAGTTTATACCTGGCGTTCTTGGGATCACAGTATGCTTTTTCTATTTCTTCCATATTCTTCAAGTCCTTCCAGGTATGACCCTCCAAGATCTGCCATCTATATGGCAAGTGAAAATGAGTTTTGATACACTTGTCTGTAAGTTTGAAAATAAAAAAGTAAGAGACGCGTTATTTTTTACAGGCTATGACAAAAACACCCACATTTGAGGCCTGAGCACCAAGCTGGTGAAAGTATCAAATTCATAGCTATGAGAAGTATTCACCTGTGTAATAACTACAAGCAGTAGCTTACAATTCTGCCCCTGTACTCAGCGCTGGTGAGGCCACACCTCGAGTACTGTGTCCAGTTCTGGGCCCCTCAGTTCAGGAAGGAGATTGAGGTCCTGGAGCAGGTCCAAAGGAGGGCAACCAGGCTGGTGAAGGGACTCGAGCACAGATCCTATGAAGAGAGGCTGAGGGAGCTGGGGCTGTTCAGCCTGGAGAAGAGGAGGCTCAGGGGAGACCTCATCGCTCTCTACAACTCCCTGAAAGGAGGGGGTAGCCAGGGGGGGTTGGTCTCTTTTCCCAGATGACTTTCAACAAGACAAGAGGGCACGGTCTTAAGTTGTGTCAGGGGAAGTTTAGGTTGGATATTAGAAAGAATTTTTTTACAGAGAGAGTGATCAAGCATTGGAATGGGCTGCCCAGGGAAGTAGTGGATTCTCTGTCCCTGGAGATACTTAAAAGAGATTGGATGTGGCACTCAGTGCCATGGTCTAGCAACCACAACGGTGGCTCAAGGGTTGGACTCGATGATCTCTGAGGTCCCTTCCAACCCAGCCAATTCTATGATTCTATGATACTATGATTTTTCAGCATGAGCAAGCAAACTCAAACTTCTAAACTTAAGCAGTTCACTTTCTGTACCTACTTGATTCTGTTTGTGCATCAAAATGGTGAGCAGGAACTCAGTGGTGAAGGACCACTCAGTTTCAGAGACAAAAATTTACAATGAATCTAGATCAAAAGTTTCCCCTTTCTGTCAAAGGCATCTATCAATTTCTCTTTATGAGAAATGGAAAACAGACTGAACTTGCTGCAGTCTCAACCTACCTTTAAAGACACAACTTTTGTACAGATAATATAAACATATCTGTTCCAATTCATCATCATTTGTAGTTGAGGAGTCTTGGCTAGAGCTGCGTTTTCTCTCTAGAGGACAAAATTATAAGACTTATTAGTGCCCTTGGTTTCAACAAGCCCTCTTTTAAGTGCACCTTTGAGCAGTGAAGATGCTGAAACACAGTGTTCATAACAAAGTAACTGCATTCAGCTCCAGAATGACAGTGTAGTCTTTTGATAACCTGGTATACTCAGAAGTCTATTCCTTTATCCATCCTTACTGAACTTGACTTTCCTGTAACTGCTTAATTCATCAGACATAGTTTTTAGCTATCACCACAAAATAAAAATAGAATCCAACGCCTTTATACTTCTGTATGGATTTGAATTAATGGTACTGTATTTAGTTAGCTGTTCCATCATCCAGTGCCATCTGAGAAAGGCAACTGAGATAGGAAAGGAGACCTCTGGATAGAAGTAAAAACAGCCTCAATAAAATAATAACAACAAAATAATATTAATACTTATACTAATATCAAATACACAAAGTTATACTGGGCCCATATGGTGGTCCCAAGCACCACAGCTCCATCGGAAGAGTGATGGTCACAGCAAACAGGAGAGCAGACCTTAGAAGCAGGGCAGCAGGACTCCAGGGATGGCAGCCATCAAGGAAAGAGACCCCTCCCCAGCAAACTTTCCAGTATATAGTCAGTGTGACATTTATGGTATGGAGCACTTCTGTTGGCCAGCTTGGGTCAGCTGCCCTGGCTTTTCCCTCCCCACCGCCCCCCCTCCAGCTTTAGCAACTGGCTAACTCCAAATTGCAAAAGACCTTGATTGCCATGAAAACCTCATACCATAGCTGGATTGAAGCAAAACCAGCCACAGAAGTCTTAAGCCACAGTCTTAAACAAAGTGCCTTATCAATTTTGCTCCCACCAAACTGGGTGCTGCAGTCTTCTTGAAAAATGCATCTTTCCTGAATAGAAAATCGATGCTATGATCCTATGCCAGTGAAACCAGCAAAAGTACTCTCCACAGAGCTGTTCACACTGGCAGCTATAGAACCAGAAGTACCAAAATTTGATACTTTTTAAATCAAAGCATAAGAGAACAACCAAGAGAAAAAGGAACTACAGGGAACATAGCAGGGATGAACAAACAGACTTGGATTTTCCATTCTGTTATCCTTTTCTTTCCTGTTAAATTAAATTATACTTGAAGGAACTTCAAAAGAAAAGAATAAACAAAATACTACATCTCTAAGAAGAAACTAAGGTAGTGCTGTCAGTGAATTCTTGTGTTAAACAACTGCTACACTAAAGAAAAAAATGGGTAGTTTATAATCACACAAGTAATCCCCACCCCTGTTCTTCAACAGTTCTCAACCCTTACGCTTTTTGCCATGAAAAAATTATGCATGTCCTTATTTTCGGTTCCTGTTATGATTCTCTAACCCCAAATTTAAGATCTTTAAAAACCCCAAGAACTTTATTGCTCAGAAATGCATAGTGGCTTGAAATCTACCTCATCAAGACAAATCTGTCAACAAGATAGGTGCAAGGTCCCTCCTAGAAGACACATCAAGATATTAAATTTTCTTTTTCTAAATGACATCTCTTAGAATGTTACATTCACTATAATGATTCTTTTTTTGATGCTTTCTGAAGATGGTACCATTTACCTTTGCACAGTGAAGACTTGGCATTTTCTACATCATTCATGTTCTTGTTGTTATTTTTTATGTCGTACATATTCCTATAAATGGAGGGTAGTTTCTCAATAATGTTTAAGCTCATTCCCAGTTTCTCCAGTTTCTGATGACATTCTGAGTTTAATAAGTTATGGGATCGCTTGCAGCTGTTGCCAAATCTGCACTGGCCCTGCAAAAAGTACTGGCAAATGTGCAGTTTGGTGCAGATCTTTTTATAGGTACAAGATCCGTAAGGTCCGTCACCTTTGTTATAATACAAGCAGACCTTGGGTAGAGAAAAAAAATAATTAAAATTGAAGTACAATATGCTCATACAGACTGTGTTAATTCATGATTTTTAATATTTTACAGCTATGTGTTTACACCTGTATTTAAGACTTACACTATTCTTTGTTGTTTTCCAGATTATTATTTAGCAGTTTCTTCTTTGACTGCTAATGTTTAGAAAGATGTTTCAACAGAAACAATCTGAAAGACATTCTTAAGCAGAGGGGATTTTGCTCTAAGTCACATAAATCTAGGGGAGTGAATTTTTTATTGTGTCATTACCCAAATTCTTTAGTTTTAAAGTTTTGGAATAGTAAATCTTTTTTAGCTGAATTTGATGGTAAGAAGTACTGTATCTGGCTGGGACAGAGTTAACTCTCTCAATTGCAGTCTATGCACTGCAGTGTTTTGGATTTGTGACCAAACCAGTGTTGATAACACAGCAATGTTTTGCCTACTGCTGAGCAGTGCTTGCACAGTGTCAAGGTTTCTGCTCTTTGGCACTCTATCTCCTCCACCCTGAGGCAGGCTGGAAGCAGAGAAGAAACTGAGACAGGACAGAGCTGGAACAGCTAGCCCCGACTGGTCAAAGGGATATTCCATATCATAATATCATGCTACAATTTAAAAAGAAAAAATGAGGCAGGGGGAGGGGGAGACAGAGGGCAGAGGTGGCTCCTAGCTTAGAGACTTGCTGGATATTGGTCTTCTTATGGGAGGTGGTCACTAATTTCCTTTTAACAGTTGTTTCCTCCCATCTTTACTCCACATGCTAAACTTACTTTTATCCCCACTCACAAGTTGTGTCACTTTTTTTGTTGTTGTTGTTTGTTTGTTTTGTTTTGGTTTTTTTAGGTTTTTTTCCTCTTTCCTGTCCTGCTGGGGCCAGGGGAGAAAGGGAGGGAGCAAGCCAAAGCTGTTCAAGAGCTGTAGCTGCCAGCTAAATACTTGAACAGATTCAAACCACCACAGGTAGTGCAGATTTAAGGTTTCAGATTTGCCTTATGGTAACCAAATTGTTACCCAACATCTCTAGCCACCATCAAGCCTCTTCTACTTTGTGATGCTCGCTAAAACATAAGGCTAAGAAACGGTGTTGGGTTTGTATGGCAGGGCCTTGGTAACCAGGGAGAGGCTTACAGGAGTGACTCCTGTAAGAAGGTGCTGGCAGCTTTCCTGGCTCCAAATTGGACCTGCCCCTAGACAGGGCCAAGCAAGGGTGATTAATACCTCTGTGTAAACAAGAAGAGGAAAGGGAAACTACTAAAGAACCTACAAGTGAGAGAAGACAGGGAGGTGAAAGCAATACTTGTGCAGGGACAAAGGTCAGTGAGTATGGAGAGGCACTAGAGCAGAAGCAGAGATTCCCCTGCAGCCCATGGTGAGACAGCAACCTGTCACCCTGCAGCCCATGGAGGACACCATACCAGGGGAGGTGGCTGCCCCAGAAATAGCTGTGATTCTGTGGGAAGCCTATGCTGGAACAGTCCATTCCTGAAGGACTGCACCTTATGGGAGGGATTCACATCTGAGGAGTTAATGAAGAACTCCGTCCCATGGGCGGGACTCCAGGCTGGAGCAGGGGAAGTGAGAAGTCCTCCCTCAAAGGAGGAAGGAGTGGCAAAAGACTTGTAATGAACTGACCACAACTCCATCACCATCTGCACTTCAAAGTGAAGGACATAGAGAAATCAGGAGGGAAGTAATTTGGCATGGGAAGAAAGTAAGGATGGGGGAAGGTTTAGGCTTGTTTTTTTAAAAATTGGTTTTTGGGTTTTTTGGTTTTTTTTCCTCGTCACTGTCCTGCTCTGATTTGACTGGTGACACACTAAACCAATTTTTTCACCAAGCTGAGTCTGTTTTGTTTGTGATCACAACTGGTGAGTGAACTCTCCCTTGTCCTTGTCCCAACCCTAGAGCTTTTCACTGTATTTTCTCCTCCCCATCCAACAGTGGGAGGAGGAGTGAGTGAGCAGCCATGTAGATCTTTGCTGCCAGCTGGGCCCAAACTACAGGAGAAACTCACAATACTACTCACCTCTGGTAAGAGGGAATCATCATTTTGAAGCAGAAGCTGGCGAAGTTCATCACTGTTGAGATTCTGAAGTCCAAGTTGGTTAAGAACACAGACATTGTGGCCTGCATAGAAGTTGTGAACAAACCTGCATTCCTTCCTACAAGTTAAGAAACCCAATGCAAAACTATTGTAAGAAACTCCCAATTTTATTACCCTAACTACATCACACTAAACAGCTGAAAAAGTGAAATTATAGCTAATTTCAGAAAAATCTGTAGCACTCCTTTATAAAGTAATTGTGTGATTTGCTAAAAGAGTACATAATTAGTCTGAGGATAATTGCCACGCTATTTCTGCTTTCCAGTAATTTGCCAATCAGTGTAGTTGGACAACATTGGCATTTTTGACCTGGGGCTAACAAACGCCAAAACTCCAGAGTAAAACACTCCCCCTCACACTGATGAGCAGAATCACCAACCTCGGGCACGTGTGCGAGGAAGGAGGGGGGGGCAAAGCTTTCCCCCCCCCACGGGCCCACACATGGGTGTGGGTGTGTATGGAGAGGGGCGGGGGAAGGGGTAAGCGGGAGCCAGGGAGGAACTGGTGCAACACGAAGCCTGTGAAACAATAGCTTCCGCTTTTCTCTGGACCAAAGAAACCAGAACAAAAATCCGAAAGGAAAAAAAAAAAGGGGGGGGTGGCTGGGGGAGTGAGGTGGGGGAAGAGCCTTTCCGATGCGGAAAAAAAGTGCAACGAGGACTCTCTTGAAGCCTCCTTCCACTGAAGGGGGCACCCCGAGCAACAACCCGAGGCAGACCCCTCCCTTCACCCCACGGGTCAAGCCGGGCACAGGACCAAGCTTCCCGCCTCCACCTGCCCGCACCCAGAGAGGCGAAAGCGGTCGCAGCCCGAACCCCCCCGCTCTGTGCTACCACGCAGGGCAGAGCCGCGGTCAGCGCCGGCGAGAGAAGGGAGGGAGGGTCCCGCTGGCAGCCCCGGGGGGGAGAGGCGGCGATAGCGGCGCCCCGGCTGCTCTCCGTGCCCCACTCCTCACCTCGCCAGCTGGTTGCGACAGAGCCCCATCAGGTGGTACTTGCAGAAATGCAGCCGCCCGCACCTCCCCTCGCAGCCGGTGCCGTAGTCCTGGCACAGCCGCAGGGGGCTGGTAGCCACCACCACCGTCACAAGCCCCCCCGCTGCTCCCGCCTGGCCGGGCCGCCGCACCAGCGTGAACCTCTGAGAATCCTGCAGCACCCGGCCCAGATGTTCCGCCGTCGTGTGCCGGTCCAGCAGCCGCCGCTGCAGCTCGTCCTTCTCCAAGCAGCCGCCGCTAGCGCACAGCTCCCGCAGCGCTCGGGAGGTACACTCCACGGCCATCACCGAAGCTTATTTCCCCGGACGGAAGGCGGAACCCGCCCGGCTCCTCCCCGGGATGCTCCTTCCGAAGGAGCCGGGAAACGAAAACGAAACTAACGGTGCGGGCCACGGGTGGGTTGTGGCCAGGAAGCGGAGGTGGCTGCCCCGGAGCCCCAGTCCGAGCCGGATGCTCCTGCCCTCCTGTGCCACCAGGTGCTGCGGCTGGTTCTTGGGTTGGGTTGGGCCGGGCTTGCCTCTCGCTCAAGCCTCCCTGGGAGGACAGGTTGGGCTTGATGGTCATCATAGAGGTCTTTTTCAACCTTAATGATTCTATGAATCTATGGCAGCCCAGAGGGGAAGAGGCCGTGGCCGCACACTGCTCCCGAGGCTGGAGTCACCATTTTCCTGCTGAGGTGCTCCCAGAAACCCAGGGTCACACAAAGGCTTTGAAATCGCTTCGGTGAGGTTTGGGATGTGGTTTGCTTTGGTTTTCTCGACTTTGTGTGCAGGGAGTGAGACATGCAGTGATACTTTGTTAGGGGCCTTTGCTTCTCTTCTCCTGATGATTTTTTGGGATATAAAAGCCATTTTTAACCAAATTTTACCAAAAAGAGGTGGCATCTGCAAGGATACACATTTCCTATAGGAATAAGAGGACCATTGGAGAAGAGGGGCTGCAGCAAAGTCTCCTTCACCACCTTTAATTGTAGAAAGAAAGCTGATGTGTGAATTCAGCCTCAGGCACCAGGAAAAAAAGCAGTTGAGGTTTTTGACCTGTGTCAATTTTCTGATGGTAGTTTTCTGATGCTACATCATGAAGGTCACTCTTATGCTCCTTTCTTTTGTTGTCTAAGCTAAAAGTTCAGTCACACATTTCTGCTGGATAAGCAAGTGCCCTGGTTGTCATGGTTGTAGTACCACCTCCTGCACAGTGTCACTGATGCTGCTGCATCCTCGCACTGCAGCTGTGGCACAAGACCATGGCCAAGCAATGTTCTCACCTCTAGGAGCTCACAAACTCCTTAGAATGGGCACCATCTCTCTTAAGTGCCTTCCTCTTTGGGTCATTTAATCACTTTTGGTGCTGCACAATATTGACTCAAAATGAGAAACTAGACAAGTAAATCGAACAGAAGAACATCTATACTAGGTCATTTAGAGGTTCATATAGATTTGTAGCCTGCCTCTGACAGGCCACCAACAGATGCCTAGAAGGGAATATGAGAAGCTGTAGCATCACTGTCCTTCATCCATCCTTTCCATTGTTCACTGATTAGATTTCCTGAAACACAGGAAAAGTCCTATTTACTTTCTTCTTAGAGTTTCTGATTTTCTGCCCACTGATCATTATTCCCCTGTGTCATCTCTTTTATAAATGGAAAATTTTGGTCTGTTTTTATCTGTTTTATGGAAGAAATTCCATAGCTTGAGCTATCTTTGTCATCCTTTGCTGCCTTAAAACAGCCTTCCTTAAGAAGCAGACCTGAAGATGGTATGAAAGATATGAGTGCATCGAATGCGCAGAGTAAACATTTGATGTTTTTTATTTTGTCCTATGTTGCTTTCCTAATAATTCCTACTGTTTGATTTTGTTGGTTACTTTTGAGGGTAGAGTGTCACTGTTAATTTAGAGATCTCAAATTCACAGCACAACATACTCTGTAAATTGAGGCTTATTAGGAAAGAAGACAAACAAGGATGTTAAACAAGGGCTCGGTCCCCTTTCGTACAGACTTGTCTGAAATTTGAGTTCACTAGCTCATCACTGCATTAATTCATGAAGTTGCTGACTCACAAGTTGTCTAATCCATAACTCATATACCTAAGAGCAAAATGGTTACCTACCTGTGGGTGACAGTACTTATATTTCCTTCTTCGTTGCAGTGTGGGCATCCCCTGTATCACACCAGGAAGCACAAAAGTCTCAGCACTTTGGCTGCTGCTGTTGGATCAGTTTCAAAAGCTTTTCAGGTGAGCTGATGGTATTTAGACCTCACAGGCTCGAAGTTTGATCTCTGCCATTTCTGTAAATTGGTAGATTATGAAGAACCATCCAGAGAATTAATATGCAAGAATACAGGAGATGATGGCTTCAGGTGACAAGAAGCTGCAGGTGACAATGGCTTCATAATGACCTTTATCCCTTCCTGTCCTTCTTGTTGCTCTCTTTTTGACTCAGCATATGAGGGAACAGACAGACACAAGTGAGGTGGTGGTGTCATAGAATTACATCTTTTTCCCTAGATCTCATTTGTGACCTCTCAGAGTTCAGAAGCCAATACTATCCACATGAAGATAGGATAGTTCTTGCCTTCTTGTTTAAATCTACATTGAATTTAAGGTGCCATTTTGTCATCAAGTGTTCTATAGGGTCTTCTAGCAATTCTCCATCTTTTGCCTTAATTACTGTTTTCCAAACAATACAAAGTTCTTGGCAAACTTGAGGACTGCCTTGTTCTTTGTTCCTGTTGGTTTATGAGTATGTTGAACGCTGGAAGCCTGAGCAGGCCTGCACTGGAGGACTGCCCTCTGCTGGGAAGAACTTTTGGAAATCTAAAAGCCATCTGCATGAAGTCTTCTGACCCTTGTTAATGCCTGCAAATAGTTCCAGTGTTTTCTGAAGTATAAATTTAAAAAGACCATTTTCCTTAGTATTCTCTATTTCCGACACCTTCTGTTCCAAATTATAGTTTTCAGTCATTTGGCTTCCTGTTCTGCAATTCCCTGGATACCCCCTGAAGTCCAGGTGCCACATTCGTGGCCAGGCAATTGTGACAGATCACACACCACAGAGAAGAACTGACAGAATCATAGAACAGTTGAAGATCAGAGGAGGTCAACTGGTCCAAACCCAAACTGAGCTATTTCCTCTCTGAGTTGTTCAGAACAGGGTTGACTGACTCCTAACTTTGGCATGTTGCTGATTTTTTTCAACCTGTGGGATTGCTATTTGTACTGCCACATCAGTAGGAGGTACCTTGACTAAACCATCACTTAGGGTACCCTCTCATAGTCACAACCAGCACTGAAGCCAGCATGGACTAGACAGGTCCTGCTCTCGCCAGAAGGCCTCCATTTAGGGCCCTAAGCACATCCTATCTAGTTGGCTCCTAACCTCTCACATCTGAAGTACCTGTCTCAGCATCACTGTGTGGTCCAGGTAGTGGTTTGAACGGCATCTCCCCTCCATCCTTTTATTCCTCATGCTTCTGAGAAACAACACTCACTTGGCAGAAATATGACATTTCTTTTCATCATAAAATGATTTCAATGTGCTGGTGTGTGTACCACAAGGAAGTTCATATTGCTGTTCCTGATTTGCAGTTAGAATGTTGTAGGGTTCTTTTAGGCTCTCAAGCAGAGATATAGTTCTGTCTCTTTTCATGTGAACAAAAGTAAAACTAGAAAAACAGTCAGTGATTGATGCAGAGAGATTTACAGAGATGCATTTGAATTTAAATACCTTCCCATCCTGGGACACATACTTGAAATAAATCATAACTTATTCCTTCTTACACAAGTTTCTTATAGTTTGTTTTGTGGCATGTTCCTCAGGAAGAAAAAAAGTACCTCTTTGATTTGATAGAACTTCCCCACCTATGAATTATATATAAGCAAAAATGTATTTTCTCCTTCAGAATTTTCTGCTAATGGAAAAGTCAGTTTTTATTTGTAAAATTAAGCACCTCCAATGTAAGAATGGGTTACAGGAGACCTGTGGGGCATGTAAGACACATAAGCAGCTCCTCTTCACCTGTCAAATACCATAATTAAAGGTAAGGCTGGAACTATTTTCTTAAATGCCATTGTAGTATAATTGCATGTAAGCTATGCTACCTACAGTTTATGACTGCTTTGTGCATTAGATCTATAATAAGCTCCCTTAAAACAGTTCTTATGGTTCCTGAACAGCTGCTGGACTCAGAGCAAGTAGGTTTTTAATAACAGTGAGACTTAAGGTAGTGCAGTTTCATTGAGCCACCCTTGCTGACATCTGATGTATTGTGGTATGAAAACTTTTCTAGAAATTTTCAAGTGCCAATCATTAGACTAATGTCTTTATTTTAGGAAGAGTTGGTGGGTAATTATGTTAATTTGAATTGTGATGCAATTTCATAATCTTGCATGCACTGATCTTCAAAATACAGTAACTGAATTGTTTTCCTGTGAATTTTTGCACACATCTTTAAAATACCCATTATTGTAACATTACATAGTACCCAGCTTCCTGCTCCATTCATCTGCTTTAGTCCTTTTCCTAGCTAGCACGGTGAAGCTCCTAGCTTTGTGTTGTCTGTTCTGGAAGATGATGTAAGGAAAATGGTCAGAACAAGTCAGATTTAGATACAGTTGTGAGTTAGAATGTTTGCTTGCTAATGATTTTGATTGCCTCTCAACCTGCTTTTAAACAAGTGTTCAGAGGGCTAATAATTTTCCCAGTGATGGTCTGACAGCACGGTCATTTTAAACACTTTGCTAAACCTTCAGTGATTATTTTCTGCAACTGGTCTGATAATAATGACTGCTATTTGTTGAACATATAAAATTGTATGTGTTCCTTTCCAAGTTAAGTAAAGTTGGTTCCTTCACCTTATTAATGATAATCGGTATGTGGCATCAGCAGGTGACAAGTTAAGGTAAATAGTCATTATGAGCCCCATTGCTGTCCCTGCATTTTCCCATGCACATCAATTTATTGCTAACCATGATCACTTATAACAGTTCATTACAATTTTAACACAGTCAGTTCTTGTGCAGTAAAGATGTGAACAATATCTACTGATGTAAAAAGTGCCCAACTTTTTCCTGTTGGGATGTTGAAAGTCCTGATTGCATTAACAATTCATAATGCCCTAATGTCATTCCCCATGTGTGCCCCAAGACTGTCCCATATATTTAATAACAATTGCATTCATCACTTCCTGAATTTGACTGTTAAGATAGTTGCTATTACTTTGACTTTTGTGGTGCAGCATCAGCTAACAATCTCAGTTTACTTTCATACCCATTTGTGACGTCTACCACCAACATTTGGGCTTCCTTAACAAATACTATGTCAGGTTTATAGAATTAATTTTTGTTATCTTTTAATAGCAGTTCTTTAAATACTATCCTTTCTTTTTATGCTCTTCAGATAATAATTCACATGATTGGTTGTGTCTTGAACCATAGGACAATATCCAATAATATGAGAGAAAGTTTCATTGCCCACCTGACAGTGCCAATGTAAGTTGAGTGTCTTGTCTGCCCCTCAAGAAACTCTTGCAAGATGTCCACTCATCTCAGTTGCAAAGCCACGAGGAGCTGCCTGTGTGAAATGCCTCTGTAATTAACTATCCACTTTTTACTGATTTTATCCTTCTCAGAGCTGGAAATCCCACAGCCCTGGGGAAGCAGCTTGGCTTCGATCGTAAATTCTTACTTCCACTACTCACAGAATTTCAGAAAGATAGTTACTGGTGCAGGCATCTCCCATTCTGATGTTAGTTTCTCACTACCTTCTTCCTCTTATATTACCACAGCCACTTCTTGGATCTCATATTAGATGGTATTTTATCCTTACCTACTCCTGTGGTAAACTGTAGTTGTTAAAATCCTTTCTCAGTGTCCTCCTGCCATCCAAAGTCTGTGCAATTCTGTGTGTTTTTTCAGGCTTGTAAATTGAGGATCAGTCCCAAGAGTCTGGTAGTACCCAAATCTCCCTCCCTAGTGCTGGAATATAGGATGGCATCACAAGTACTGGTTGGTAGAGGTAATCATTCCTTGACAGATATCAAATTCTCAAGCCCAGAGTTTCCAAGTACATAGCCTTTATGTCAGCTTGCTCTGCTAAATAGATCAGTTGTGGAACAGTGTATCCTTTCAAGCTGTCTATTTTCTGAAATAGTTTTAATGGGGCCCTTCCAGTCTGATATAGCCATCCTTTGTTCTTTTCCATTAATTCTGGTTTTGATATATCAGTCCATGGGGCGATACAGAATCCCAAATACTTCTCAGAACTCCCATGTTCAATCATATTGAGGGAGGATCATCCAAGGATGACAGTCATTGATCATACATAAGTCTTTTGTAGGCTGGATGTAAAAGCCGTAACACTTCTCCCCTTCTGTCTTAAAGCCAGCTAGATCACAAAAAAAAAAAAAAAATCTCATATTTTTCTCCATTCCCTCCCATGACCCACTCAACAGTACCACGTTGTCCACAAATGCTGTAGTTAATGTTTTTAAGTGTTTGTATTATTTCCATGTACTACTCTCATTTCTTCACTTATGACTTGTATTTATGAAATCTGGATTAATTGGCAACATGTCTGCATAACAAGCCTACAGCTACAGTCCCAAGAGTTTCCTAGTGGCAGACTAAACCAGCAATCAACCAGCCTGCAACTGGTACGTGTACCTGCAATTCAAAAGCAAGAAACTGGAAATTCTGTTCTGCTGCAGTACACCAGACTGTGGGGCTGTTGGCTGTCCCAGAGATATAGCAGCTTCTGCAAAGAGCAGTATTAATTCTCATTTTCTACAGTTACTTTCAGATATTGTCAGGATGGACAGTATATAAGACAAGCTCTCTATTTAATGAGAAGAATCCAGCCTATTATTATATGCAAGAATTCATATTGTGTACAGTTTGCTTTGCTGCATAAATATGTTTCAAGTAGCCTTGCTCCTGAAAATAAAAATAATTTGGGGGCTGAAAATTCACAGTATAGCTATCATAGAATCATAGAATTGGCTGGGTTGGAAGGGACCTCAGAGATCATAGAGTCCAACCCTTGAACCACCATCGTGGTTACCAGACCATGGCACTGAGTGCCACATCCAGTCTCTTTTTAAATATCTCCAGGGATGGAGAATCCACTACTTCCCTGGGCAGCCCATTCCAATGTCTGATCACCCTCTCCATAAAGAAATGCTTTCTAATATCCAACCTAAACCTCCCCTGGCACAACCTGAGACTGCGCCCTCTTGTCTTGCTGAGAGTTGCCTGGGAAAAGAGACCAACCCCCCCCTGGCTACCCCCTCCTTTCAGGGAGTTGTAGAGAGTGATGAGGTCTCCCCTGAGCCTCCTCTTCTCCAGGCTGAACACCCCCAGCTCCCTCAGCCTCTCCTCATAGGGTCTGTGCTCGAGTCCCTTCACCAGCCTGGTTGCCCTCCTTTGGACCTGCTCCAGGACCTCAATCTCCTTCCTGAACTGAGGGGCCCAGAACTGGACACAGGACTCGAGATGTGGCCTCACCAGCGCTGAGTACATGGGCAATATTGTCATTTCTCATTGGCATACTATAGTTACTTGGTGCAGGTGCAAAATGTCAGTTTATTGCGTAAGCCATAGCCTTTTTTTCTCTCAGCTTCATGCCCTCAAAAGAGGTATTTTAGTCTCACAGACTTACTGCCTTCTGCACTGGCTTCCTTCATCTTTCAGAAGCTTCCTGAGAACCTCTCTTCTAGACCCTTCTTTCCTCCATGGATTACATGTCTCTCCTACTTCATTCTTGTAAGGACTGAGTCATGCTTTCCACAGTTTTATCCTATACTCAGGGGGGTTAACATGGGAGGGAATTTTCCCATTACTTTTCAGGCTACAGGTCTTATTCCTGGTGGTTGTTTCCCTAAGTCAGTATTTTGGGAGGCTCTTCTCTTGCTAGAAGAACAAGGCAGAGCTCTTTCAGTTCATATGTAGACATCTCCTAAAACATGGGTGAGCTGGAACTAAGCCTCTGAAGCACATCTCTATTCCAAGGCTTCTTAATAGGGTTAATGACTGTCCTGGTTTGGGCCAGGATAAAGGTGATTTTCTGTTTTGTACTTTTACTTTTAGCTAAGTCTCTTGTAAGTAGTTGCACTTGCTGAAATTAACAGCAAGTTTCTCAGACAGTGTGTGTTTCTAGGATTGATAACACTTGATGTCTATAGTTACTGCTAGAGACTGGTATGCAGAGCCAAGGACACTGCTCAGCTCTGAGGAAAACATTTTACCATCCAGGAGGATACAGAGGTCCCACCTGAACCCTCCCTTAGGGAGGAACGGACAAGATAGATGCCAGAATTGACCAAACAGAGTATTCCATCCCATATACGTCACACTCAGTATAAATTTGAGGCATCACGAGGGCCGAGCCAGATCTTTTCCGGATTTCTGGATTTCCTGATTTCCTGCTTCCCTTCCTTCTCAGCATCCTGGAAGGATCCCATCCGTTCGTTTGCCTGTGGTCCTGATCCGTGCCAGCCCATATCTGTGTGTTCCTGCCTCCGGTTCCCGACTGCTGCCGACTCCAGGAGTCCAGCCTGGACTTTCCCAGTGCTGCCCTGCAGCCTCGGTGGTGACGTGAGAGTTATTGGGGGAGAGGGGGGAGGAATGTGGTATCCATTTTCCTGTATATTTGTATATATTTAGTAATTTTTCCTATTTATCATTACTGTTTCATTAAAGTTGTGTAGTTTAGTTTCCAACCCATAAGTCTCTCTCCCTTATTCTCTCTCCTTTCCCTATCAAGGAGAGAGAGATTAATAGAGAGCGTCTGTTATTCGGTTTAATCGCCGGGCCAGTGTTAAACTGTGACATGACTCCTTTAATACTAGGGTGATCCTTACATGGGCAGTTCGAGGGCCATATCCTGATCAGGAATTTTTTGATTTTTCTACAGAGAAGCTATGTGAGTAGAAGTCTATATGCTGGGTAGAGCTACACGGAAGCCCTTAACGAGTTCTCTGCCTGATTTTGTCCAAATGTCTTGGATTAACCATTTTTATATATACGTGCAACAATATCTTTGTTCACAAAGCTACTTCTTTAAAGGACAGGGAAGGTGTCATGGTCATGATAAGGGAAAAAAAACCAAATCTGTTGATTTCAGCTTTTATATTTCTATTTGTCTTAATTTAGAATAGAAATTCAAGATGAAATTTGTGCAAGGTAGAGAGGGAAAGCATCAGATTCAACCAAAATGAAAGTTTATTGAAACATGCAAATAGAGATGGTCAAAGTCTCAAAGCCTTTGTTGTCTCACAGCACGTTTGCCTGCCTCTGTCACCACATTATCCACTGTTCACATTATCTACTGTCTTAATACACTGAATCTGAATATGTTTGTTAATGTCTTCTCTAAGTGTTCTAATTTTTGACCTCTCTATTGACAGACTGTAAATAGCAATTCTATTTTCTTTCAGGTAAGAGTTGCCACCAAACTACTTATCTTTGTATCACAAATATTTGCTTAACATGCATGGATTTAAATCAGCAGTTCCAACAGTTCAAAAAGTTTTTTGAAAATCTCAGTACTTTTTCAGAATGTGTTATGATTCAAAAAGATGTAATTTTTCAGGAACCAGGACTGTTACTGAACATTTCATTTTGTATGGCAATCAGTAACAACACAGAAGTTGGCCTCATCATACAGTATTTCATCCCATTAGACAAAATATGCACTTCCATTGATAAGGACTTACTTCTGTGTAGAGAAATAAGATAAACCAGGTGCCTCGAATTGCCAGTGAGTGGGTGTGAGTCCACCTGTGCCTGATTAGGACAGGCCCCTATTGGGCATGAGCAAGACCAGGGGGCCAATAAAGGTGGGACACACACCCACAGAAGGCACCTCAGCTCACTCTGGTGCGAGGCATGGAGAGGCCAGCAGCTTGTCGAGCCTCTGGAGCAAGAAAGGCTCTTCCCGCTACACTTCTACTCTGGAAGCGCTGTGTGGTGGCTGGAGTCCTGGAAGAGACCAGCAGCTCGTCGAGCCTCAGGAGCAAGAATGGCTCCTCCCGCTACACTTCTGTTCATGGTCCACCAGCTGTATGTTGTATGGCAGCGTGTAATATTTATGAATGGAAATTCTATGTTTGCACATAGTGATGAGAAAAAACCCAGCAACTTGCTATTTTATGACTGGATTATTGGTATTTTTGTAACATCAAAACAATTTGGAACATGGCACAAAATGGATCAACTAGATCGTCAACTGTAGTCACTCACAGCCATGAACAAATAATTTTTAAATGGCTGACTGAGAAAAATCCACAGGATAATCAACAGGCACCCTGAGCCCCAGAAAACTCTTCAACTCTTTGCAACAAATTTAAGACCTGTAGCCTCTGACCACACCAAGGAAAAAAGCAGCTAAATGCCAGGTTGCTCATGTGGTGTGTCAGTGATCACCTGGAATGTCACATGGAAATGAGTCAGGGATCAATGGCATCTGCTTACAGTGACAGGGGATAAACGGAGTAAAGGATCTCATCAAAAGCAAACAGCAATCTGTGCTTTCAAAATCTTCTTGCAGTAGTGTCCTAAGATGTATAACTAATATATTCATACTATCTGAAACAGAATCCCAGCTGAAATAAGTGCTTGGTAAAGGGAGAACTAAATGACACATAATGCTTTAGCATGTGTAGTTTAACTAGAAATGAAGCAGCAAAATGGGAATGAATTCAAAGATACTCACAGATAATGGGCATTCTGCAGAAAAGTATTTCAGTTGAAACCAAAGACAATGTGGTCTATAAGAGTTTACTGCTGGTGTAGAAAAAAAACATAATTTCAGGTAAGTCTGCTGCGTCTTCATTTTTTTTTTTGTTTTGTCAGATGATCCACAAAACAGTTTTTGCCCAGGAATCCATTGCAACCAGCAGGGTAGGCTGACTAGTTTTGATTATCTGTAGTTGATCTCTGCAAGGCAAATGCTCTACACTGACAAAGAAAAAATGTGTTTGCCAACTGAAATTCTGTTAGCATTGTACTCCTCCTTGCCACACATGGGCAAATTACCTGTGTAATTCCTTCTGGCTTCTGTATAAAAATATGTTCCATGTTTTCTGCATAAATACTGTATTTAATTATTCTTCAAAGGAATGTTAAAATCAAGCTAGTAGTCTGCTGAAATGTAGAATGTGGATATATTGCTATTGTTCTGAGGGAATAGTGCTACTATATGTTAGTGGGTTTCAAGTTCTTTTAAAAAAAAAAAAAGAGGAACTTACTTGTAATCAACATTATGCTGAGTCATATAAGTCTTATAAAAGTAGATTTATGATTGTTTCTTAACATTCTCATGGGAATTCCATACTTTCAACAGAGATTATTTTAATCAAAGCCAATGACATGTTTTCTGCTTATTGTCTTTTCATTTGGTACCTTTCAGTTTCCAAGTTATTGCTGGTCTGTGTCATTTTCATAAGCAAATGTTTTCTCATCAGTCTTCGTACTCTGAAATAGCAAAGACAGAACTCTAAAAGGACACTGATAATAAATATTTAGCTGTAGGCAAATATACTGAATATGAGACAATCCAATTATTTTTAAATGATACACAGAGGAAACTGTAGCTATGCTCTTTTTCTGCTTTTAATTTTGCTTGTAGAAAAAGGACCCAATGCCTCTCCTTCCTCATCAGTGTATGAGCTGATTATTTTTGCACAACACATATCAAGATCTTCATGACATGCTTGTGTTAGAAGGCCATGGACAGCTAGAAAGTGAATTAAACCATGAAATAAGGAGAGCAGATGTGTCAGCACTCTGACTGCTTGGTCACAGGCACATCTCAAACTCTGCCTGCATCTCATAACTAACTGGGGTCTGTAGGAAGATCTCATTCCCAGTTCCTTGCATGGTGCTGCTGAGGCTGACATTGCTTGGAAATTTATTTACTGGCTCAGCCCAGACACTTTCCCAAATGGAGCAGTAGCAATATATTTGTCATCTCTGACCTGTGAATAGTCCCGGATTCCCCTTCCTACAACTTTCTGAAGTATGTTTTGTGCCTGTAATTGATCTGAGATTTTGTTAATTTGTTGATTTTTAAAATACAAACGAATGCTGAGAATCTGAGAATTGAGGGGAAAGAATTTTTAGCTAGTTACATTTTTTATTAACATTGGTTTAGAGGACTATGTCCATGTGACTCAAAATTCTTCAAAATTTTGGAAAATATGTTATTACTTTTGGTAAGGATCAAGAAGGCCCTTTACAAGTAAAAATTAAAAAAAAAAAAAAGGAAGATGTGACTATACTCTAAAGTAATAAATTACTAAGTTACTACAATCATCAGTTATAACATGGCAAAATTAAGTGGACCTGTACAACTTGAATTTACCCTAAATGTGTATGTGTGTTATGGTACTATTTTGACATAATCACCCTCTCTTTCTGCTAGCAGATCTTTCCTTCTTTCAGTGCCAATATGGGATAGTGCTCTTTTAGGGACTAATTAACCAGTGTGATTTCGTTACTGATCGGATCCCCAAACCTTATTTACTAGACAATCAGATGTTGCTTTCAAAAAAGAGTGATAATCTCTTTATATCCTTCTTCCATTACAGCATATGAATGCTATAACACCATTAAGACATTTATATTCATAAGAGCATTGTGCTGTGAAGATAATTTTATTAGCCCTCCTTCACGGATAAAGACACAAAGAGATTGTATTAGAGAATACCCACTAATTTTGTCTACTCAGCATAAGATACCTAAGAATTTATGTTTTAGAGACTTCAGCATTTGTGCACAGTTCTTGCCACCAGCTCAGCCCACTGCCCAGTGACTGCACTTGCAGGTGGTGTTGCTCAGCAATTCTGCAAATCTGACATCGAGGTCTCAAGCCAGAAATCCCAAAAATGAGGAACATACAGTAAATGACCACCTGTGAAAATTTGTTCAAAGGGACTTGCCTAGCATCAATTGGGAACTCTGTGGTAGAGACAGGGTCAGAACCCACTTCTCCAGGGTCGCATTCAGCTGCTTTAATTTGAGAGCATCTTCTCTCTTCCTTATTTGCCAGACAATTTGTAACTTCTGCAACAGATGCAGCAGCATTTCTGTAAATCACGGTCTCATTTCCTGAACAGTTCCAGTGTACCATTAGGGTACAATTTATCCCATGCACAAAAAAAAAAAAAAAAAAAAAAAAAGTAGAGGTTTTTAGAGGAAAATGTTAAAATATACACTAGGAATGGAAGGAAAGGAGATAACTATGTTTTGATTTAGTGCTTTTTTGTCTTAAGAGTTCTTCTGCGTTCTTCTGGAAGAGGCTCCTTCATGCCCCACTTTCAGATTCCTCAGTTAACAATAGTAGTATTTGGAAAAAGCTTGCATAAAAATATCTCTCCAGTCTGATACATGCATTCCCATCATTTGAGTTAACTGCTTAGTTGATGGCAATAGCAGGTTGATGTCTTCCTGCTTCACTAGAGAGTTTCACAGATATTTGCTGCAGCAGGGAAGCACTAAGTGTCCAGCTGAAATATTTAGCTCCACTGTAGTCTTGGAGTCTGAGAGTAAAAAGAGGACATTGGGCCTTCCCCCCCATTCCTCAAGTTTACCCCTTCCTTCATCTTTCAAATGCCAGTCTTAGGGAATACTGGCTTAGGGAAGACTCCATTATCTGTGACTTCTATTAATCTTGCCCCCCTCGGTCCAAGCCCACACTTTTCAGCCCCAATCCTACTCTCTTCATCCAGGTTCCACAAAATTAGCCCTGATTCCCTTATGCCTTCCTTTTATCTCCTTGCCAAATAAGTTCCAGTCCTCTTTTCTCTGATCTAGTCTATCTCTGGAACCTCTTCCCACCCACTCCACTGAACACACTGGAGTACAGAACCAGTACCAGTGAATCCACCTATCTCTGGTGGCCTTCCAGTCTTTCTACCCATCATTTTCTGTTCTTCTAATTACCAATCACAGCTTTCTTCTAATGGCTCTCCTGGAGTCCTGCACAGCAGTCTCTGGTACTCCTTCCTTCGAGATTCAGCCCTTCTTGTGCCTGGATGCCAGTCAAGCAGCTGCTTCTCCCATGAAGCTTGGTGACAGCCCAGGTGGTAGTAGAAGGAGTTGATTTGAAAGAAGAAAGAAAGAGTTGATCTGAAAGAGCAGGGAAAAGATAGTTCTCAGACTATTAGTGCTCAGCTGTGTCCTGGCACAAAGCTTCTGTTACAGGGCAAGTCCTAATTTGCCTCTGCAGCACTTTTCCACAGTCCTGTGCCTGGGAATAAATTGGGAAGGAACAAAGCACACTTCATTGCCCAGGGTCTTGGTGCTTCAGATGCTGAAGTATGAAAATTCATTGAACACAGGTGAAGAATTCCAGTGGCTTGCAATGTAATCTGAATTCAGATCAGTTTTTATGGGACAGAAAAAAACCCCGTCATGTCCCAAACACAAACCATATCATACCTCTGAGGTTTTCTGTCCTCCAGATATTTCTTGAGGACAATGCAGTTCTGCTTGCCGTGCATTACACTTAAAACTATTGAACAAATGTTCAACAGGAGGTCCACGGTGGCATGAAAACCTAATATCTACCCAGTTATTTCTGTCCTGATTTGCATTTATGGACCTTTCTCAACACGTTAGCATTCCTTGACATGGGATGAAGAAGTTTGATCTTCTAGGCTATTATGCATAAAATGTGCAATGTTTCAGTTGTGTGTAATTTCACTGAGTAACCTCTATATTCCCTGAACTGATATGTTGTTCAAGCCTCCAACATATATTTTGCAGAGATAATGTTAAGAGCTTGGCTGAAAACAAGAGAAGTACAGCAGACACAGGTCAAAAATGCTGTTCAATTTGAAGACTGATGTAGAATATTTGAAGACTGATGTAGAATATTTGTCGCTTTTCCTTTTCTGCATCATGTTTACAATATAACTTGCAAGCTGCCTTCTCTGGAATCCTAATTATATTTGTTTCTGTAAATTGTCTGAAATCCTTTGGGGAAGCTGTTAATTACAATTACCTCTTACCGTGCAGTAATCAGCAGCTTATCTGGGTATGTTAAGCACACAGAGTTTTAAGTTAAGATGTACACATCTGAATGTTTTCTAAAAGTGGGTATCTAGCCCTTATTTTATTTGACTTACTCTTTAAAGTCACTTAAAATAAATCTCAAATCTTTATTCTAGATTCCTGTGTCTGACTGACTTAAGCAGTTAGCTGGTCAACAGCTTGAAAATTTCATGAAAGCCTGAACTTACAAACCCATGATTCCACTTCTCAGTTCACTTCATGCTTTTTTGTGTTTCTTTTGTACCTACCTTTGTCATCCCCGTAAACTAGAGTGAGCCAGGCTTGCTGACATCATGTGTGTGAGTTGGAAGAATTCCGTGGAAAACCTTTACAGGATACATGTAAGGATAAGGTGTGGTGTAGCTGTCAAGTCTCTTCCTTTTTGCTGAATTCAGTAAGAATTCAAAATGCAGGCATCGAGCCTTTGTCTGTTGTAGGTCTTTCTTAAATTAATTAAATTTTAAAGTGTTCGATTCTGTGGGCTTCTGTGGCTGATGAGAATGGAAGTGAGAATGGCAACAACAACAACAAAAAAGGCATTTCTAATTTTTTATCTTAACTTCTTAACTCTTAGCTTTTCCATTTATATTTCTCTTTTCTAGACATTTACCCAATGGAACACAGAAAAAAAAAATCCCACAGACAAGTTACTTGTTAGATGTTACCATTTCTTTTACCTCAGAGAGAAATTGAAAAGAGTATAACCAATAACCAAAGAGAAGCCACTGCAAAAAGAGAGTTTCATTCGAGATTTAAAAACAAACTCACTGAGCTTAAAAAAAAATTATTTCAAAAAAGACTCCAAAGCACATTAACAATATTAACAATTTTAACATTATTAACATATTAACAATATTAAATATTAAACAATTAATATTAAACAGTATTAAAACAATTAAAATATTAAAAACAAATGCCTTCTACCCTACCATTGAGATACAGGATTTCTTTAGCACCAGTTTGTAAAAATCCCCAAAGCTGAAGTACTTGTTCGGCACTTCCCTGATAATATAGGAAGCATTTATTTGCTAGCCATAGCATTTTGTGCCAACATAACTGTTTGCCTCATCAAAGCACAAAACCTCCTTATCTGGCACAGCTGTTTTTCAGTCACCTTCAGAGTATAGTAGTGATAGGAATTCTATTTTTAAATAATTTCTTTTAGTAGTCTGCAGTTCCCTAAAATTTATTTCTTTTATCTAGAATTCTGGCAGGAATCTGACCTCATTCTATTCCTTCAGCAGACAGAATGTGCTTGGATTTTTTGTAACATGAGAATTACAGGACTAAGAGCAGATTTACATATTTTTTGTATTTTTACTACTTTTATTCAGAGCATTTTACTGTAAGGTTAGACATTTTTTCATGTCTCCAACTGAACTAGATCAATTGGTGTCCTCTCACAACTATTTATTACTGTCTTCCTCCAAACCATACAGCTTCCTTCCTTTCACATGATCTGTTTTCAGGTCTTCACTACACTTTTTCCCCTTCTCAGCCCTGTCTAGAAAACAGCTGTCCAACTCCCTGGTGGGACTTAATGTAGATATCTGTCCCTCAAAAATGGGTATTTTGTCAGAAGCTCAGACTTCTTTGCTTTTGCTTTTTTTCCTTAACTTTGTGGTACCAGTTATGCAGTGTGACAATAACTTGCATGGGAATCATGTCAAAATGTGATCAAACATTTTGCCTTAATAGAAAAAATAGGAGCATATTCACTTTTCAGTGCATCTGCCTGGGAAGGACAGTTCATCTTCATTGTTGAATTTGGGCCCATCTAGTAGGGCTATTTATAATTATTTTAGAAAAATGTTCCTGAAGCACAAATATCTGGAGGAAAATTCCTATGGAACATTTCAGCTTTTCACTGAAAGCCCAAACTGAATTCTCTTTTCAGTTTTCAGAAAGTTAATGTCAGTGTGCAGTTTGCTTTGCTACTTCTTGGTCTTCCAATGATTTTGCACATTTTTCATGGAAAAAATCCCATATTGTGTTAAAACCATTTTCCTCCTATTTTAAGTGGAAATCTATTTCTTTTATATTGCCTTATATTATTTCTGACTATTCTGAAGGTAGAAATGAAATGCATACACTTTATAGGTTTTACCCTAGTATCCTGTAAAGTGTTGAATTTAATTTAAGGTAAAGGTCAATTTTTATTCCTATAATAAAAAACCACCTTATATTCTTACAATGTATGGTATCAGTTTCGTTAATAGTGCACTCATTAATTCTATTCTCTAGCTCAATAGACTTAGGAATTCCAGTTGACCTCATGATTTTCTTATGTAGCTTTTTGTTATAGGCATTTTTTTTCTGATTCCTGGTAATTTTCAGAGGATTTCAAGATAATTTAGGGCCTGTTTAATAATAGATGTTGTTTTTTCTACTTGTTCAACAACTAGATGTGTTTCTTCAAGAGATGTATATGTGGTCTGCCTACCTGAACCTGGTATGTATCTTGTCTTAAAAATGCTAGGATACTGCATTTATACTGTTTAATTCTACATGTCTGCTATAGGTCTTTTAATTGTGGGTTTTTTTCACCTGATTCATAGTTTCTAAGACCTGATTTTCCTTTTCCTCTAAACCTGTCTTTTTTTTTTCCCAATTGTATCTGTTTTGTGATAACTCATTGTACCCAAAGCAATTTGTGGTTGGAGCAAGATGATCTTTAAGGTCCCTTTCAACCCAAAAAATGTTATGTTTCTATAAAATCTAGGTGCTTGCCCTTTGAAGTCCCCCTATTCCCAGACTTGATAATAGTTATCAGAGATTATTTTGCTCCATTCAGTGTTGTAATAAAAAAAAAAAAAAAAATTAAGGAAGCAAATATGTTAGCCACAAGAAGTTCTGTGTGCAATTGAGCACTGGGAACCAGGTTTCCATGCATCTTCTGTTCTTATGAACTTATTTAGGCATCCAGTGTGAAAAACAATCAGAGACAATCTACTGAGCTTGATGGACCTTTGGTCAGAATAATTTCAGCCATTCTTGTCTTCTTAAGCCTTTCTCTTTAATGCTGCATCCCTCCAGCTCACAACTAAAGTGAAATACATTTTGCGTTCCCTTCATACTCCAAAAAATTTGTCCCACCAACAATTCAAAATCTTTCACTGCAGCCAACAACCACTCAGTAATATGCTTTTATCTGTTTTCTTTGAAGGCATGTATATATCCTGTGAATATTGCTTTTTCTCAAATAGTCACCCCCTCGAATTTGTTTCTAGGCTCTGCCTGACACGTTATCGTCAGGAAGTACTTTTGCACCCTTACCCAAACCACACTAGAATGCACTGTTGTGCAGTTGCCTAACTCTGGAAAGACTGAATTATATCAACACCTCTCCAGCTGCCTTTCAAGTTTTCTAAACTATTAGAGATCTGAATGTAATATAAAACACCTCAAGGACCACTCTGTGCAGACATATTGGCATTTCCCAAAGACTTGTAGCTTAAGCAAATCAATAATCTCTCCATATTTAATATCCCTGAGTAGATTTTCCCTTATTTATTGTTTGAAAAGGTATTATTTCTTAGTTTCTGCAGCATCCTGTAGATAACTGATGTCTTCTGTAAATTAATGATTTGTTGTGTGAAGTACAGTATCCATTGCTGGTTGTGTACTTGCCTCCCGTGGCTTACTTCTGTGTCACTTCTAATACAAGGGCTCTAATAGAACTGTAAGCTATCTTTATACATATTCTTTAAGGTAATACTGATTTAATAGATTCCTTCCATCCCTTATCTACACTTTTTTCAGCTTGAAGAAGCAATGCCCCTTTTATGTATATCTACAAGTGACCCACCCAGTCTGACTAGACCAGTGCCTTCCTTCTTCCTTGAACTGCCCAGGATCCAGATGCTGCACTTCTTCCTGCCTGATGCCCTTTGCATTGTCCAAGCTGGCAGCTGTTTCTAATGCTAATGAACAGACATTTCTTCTGATGTGATTTCAGAGACTTTGATTTAAAATGTGAGAAAGAGCTGCCTCTTTTTAGTGTTGTGATCCAGTGGCAGGAGCGCTTGCTATGGAAACAAGTGACTTGGAAACAGCCTTTTCAGTGATTAATGGACATTCAAATTTTGATGTCTCACTAAGGCCCATCTTCAAGCTGAAGTAATGTAGCCTGGACTTTACACACAGGTCTACTATTCAAGGCCTTCTCCCTGAATGATGGGGAATGTGAGGTTAAACTCCTGAAACTGAGGGGACAACTGAACTCACATCACTACTGTCCAGGGCAGTGCTGCCATCATTCATCTAGAATGCTCACCACTGCCCTCTTCAACACTGAGGCTTTAAAGTAATAGAAGGGACTGGGATTTCAAACTACTTGTTTCTTAATTGCTGGATATATTACTTCCTGCGAGGTGCTGCAGCTGCTGATTCAAGTTTGAGACACAAAACTGCCCCTGACATCTTCAGAGGAGAGGAATGTCTTGCATTCTGGAGACATCTAAAGCATCTGTATTTCAGTACCTAAATTGTAAAGTCTGATTTTATTGACCAGGACACAAGTCTATGCAGTGAAAAGGCAAGATTTCCAAGTCGTAGTTTGGTTGCAGTACAGCAGCTTTTGTATGCCTGGCTTTTTACCTTTTCCAGATACAATTGCTTCCTCCTTTGGAGTCCAAGAAGCTCTGTCACCTACTCTTAACATTTATCAAATGTCAGCTATATGATTTAGGGGGAATGGGATTGAAACTGGCTACTGAATTAATCCTAAATTATCTAAGTGCCCCTTGAATCTGAAGGTATGTTTCTTCCACAGATATCTGGGTTGTTTGGAAAATGATTAGTTCTTATTTGGCTTTCCCAGTTTCTCTATTAAGTGTTATTAAAGTACTCTATATGCTTTCTCTTTAAATAAAAGAATTCCACTTCTAACCTTTATCAGGATTACCTCTTAGTAATAATCTTTCCCTTATCCATCACTATTTTTATTAAATAATCTCCTATTATTAAGCCTGTTTTGCTTTGATTTTTTTTCTGCTGAATTTTTATTGGCTTGCAGGTGGTTTAACTATTCTAATATTTTAGGGAATATTCATTGTAACTGTACATTAATCAAAGTAATTAATATTTCACTTTAAAATCTTTAAATATTCTTGGTGTTGTTCAGGGTTCAGGGTTGGTGTTGTTTTTGTTTTATTTTTTGTTTTCCCAATGCACAATTTGTTAGTAGTTCCTTGTGCTTCTGTTGTGGTTTCTGGTTTTCTGTCTTCACGGGACTTCCCAGCAGAAAGTCACTTCCTTTGGTTATATGGAGCCAAAAAGCAGCTTCCTGAGAAGTCCTCCTGACACAGGCAACAGAACCAATATATTGGTAAATATATTTAAAGCTGTAAAGTGGGAGCTTTAGATGTGGGTTTGCCATTGAAGAGCTGATGTACCCACTCAGGCAGGTTCAGCCTTCATGCTGCACTTCTCTTTTTAGCCCCCAGAAGAGGTAACTAAATATTTAGGCCCAACCTCTGACAAGATTATCCAAGTACTTGATTCTGTAACTGTAATTATTTGAAGGTTCTAAGTTGAATATGTTACAAATGTAAAATTAACTAAATATATCTAATAAGATTGTAAGTATTAAAGCAGAAAAACATTGAGATCCAAACATGTCACAGTCTCTATTCATATCCTTTACACTAATATAATCATATGTAATTCTGAAATAGTCTAAAAGTAGAGTGTATCTTCCTAAGAAATAGCAAGACTTTTTTTCTTTGGACCTGTAAAGTCCAGAAAATTATAAACTATAAGTATTTTAAGTATACTATAAGTATTCTTAAATACTTATATTTTAAGGAACTACCAAAATTAAAACCAATACTGAGATGGTGATCCCAATGTGCTATGCAAAGGTTTCATTTTCAAAGGTAAGGAAAGGAGTCTAATCGAGATAATATCTGATTTTAGTGCTAAAATTCAACTCATAAATATTTTCAATATTTTATTTTCATATATAAGATGAAGTTGGAGATAATGGTTGAACAAAATTCTTTTTAAAATGTTGTCTTGTATAACTCTGTGTAAGTAGCTCTCTACCAATTTCCACCAGCTATATTATATATAAATATATATTTATATATTTATAAATATTATAATTATAATAGTATTATAATTATAATAATACAATAATATAATAATAATATAATAATATTATATTTATAAATGTTATAACTACACCAATTTCAACAAAAATCTATATTTTTAATTGCTGGTTGTTTGCCACTTGTAGAATGGTTTGTAAGCAAAGAGTTTATGATATATCATCATCTTCCGATATTTGAATGAACAATCATGTTTGTTGAGACAAAGAATAAAGCCTCCCAAAACAAATGGAATTATTAGAAGCATTTTCATCATCTATTTTGTTTATATGATATGATACTGTAACTGTGGTATTGGTTTTTTGTTCCCTTTCAGGATTTTTTCTGTACTTATTCTACACTTAGTTATCTGACCAAAGTAATGATGAACAATAGTGACTAACGTGGTATTAACCAGCACGTCTATTATTTTCTTTTGCTTGGTTGGTGGTTTTTGTTTGTTTGTTTTGTTTGATTGTTTTGGTTTATTTTCATTGTCTTCCAGGGCTGGGAATGTGATTTCAGGCATTTTCTGAGCCCAGTAATTTGAAGTTTAAACTCCATGCTTATTCACTGCAAAACACTCACACCTGGATTATCACTGCACTCTACGTGTGGCAGAAGAGAGCTCTCCACGTGTTGATCCCTGCTCTTGCTGTCTGCATTCTCTTCTGCAAGACACTTCCCAGTTTCTTTGGAACCTTGAGTGGAGCAGACCAGAAGCAGAATATGGCAGAAATTTGAAAATTCCTTGGTCAGCATGGTGATTCCGAGGAGGTGAGCACAAGCGTGTGATGCCACAGCCCTTGCACTTTGAGGGAGGCAACGTCTGTGGCTGTGCAATTGTGAACCATAAGGATTCATGGCAAAGATTATTACAGAGCTGCATGGCCAGAAAAGGAGTGGCAAAGACATCTGCCAAAAGCCAGGACAGGTGTGTAAGCACAGAAACACTCTCTGGATGTCACATTCCCTAGTTTCTGATTTCTGAGGATTGTTGAGTCTGTTCTGTATGTGCCAATGACTCACTGGAACAGAAACATTTCTGCAACCATTTTTTGTTTGTTCGTTTTCTGTGAAGTGCCTTCCATTATGAATGGTCTATGTGTGTTACTTGGACAGTTACCAATTGCCTGACATTCAAAAAAATTCTGAGAAAGCTAAAAACGCCTGGTGAGAAAACTTGGCATTTCAAGCTTTACATTCCTTTAGTAAGGGTGAGACTTTTTTAATTCTACATTTGAACAATGCCTCTTGCAAGAGACCTTATGTTTTCTCAAGCCCTCTGACAAGTGTTGTAATAAAGTATTTTGTTCTGCCTTTTCATCAAAGACATGATGCAAAATGCTTCTTCTGTCCCATTGCTATGAACTAGATTTTAGTGGCACGCAAAGCAAGTTCTGAAACTTAAAAAGTTGTTCTGTTGTTGGAAGTTTCTTTTTTAAAACATGGAGGAAGAAGAGCTTGATGTTGTGGTTTCTAACTGGTATTGTTATCAGGCACATCAATTTTTTGACACATAAAAATGTGAATAGTGACTTCTCTTTCTTAGGCTTGTATCTGGAACCCATTTTCCCATGCAATGCAGAAATCAAAGCTGGTATCCCTCTGTAATAACTCTTCTTGACAGAGGCCAGCCTGCTGCCTGCCTTGACTCTACTTTGGTTTGTTGAGGAGTGGGCAGTCCATATATCTGATGCTCAGCCCTGAGATGTACCTTACTCCATCTCCTCAAAACCCTTACAGGCTTTCGCAGGGAGGCAGCCTGAGCCCTCAACTCTGACCATGTGATGGGCCAAAGATGCAATGCACAAATAAATTATGGAGTTTAAATCTACCCCCCTGAGGCAGTGCTTGCTTCTGTCTTTATGCTGTGTTTGTGCTACGTCTCGCACCTTCACATTTCCTTGGAAATTTTTGCTGCCTCATAGTGTAGCCTCTTACTTGAAGTGAGAACATTCTGATTGAGCAATTTCATTTAGAAAGACTGATTGCTTTAATGGTGTTAAAACCATTAGCTTTAATCTCTCAGCATTCACCCTCTTTTACAGCTGAGGCATGTTGGCCCTGTCCATCAGCCACACACCCAACGCTGCTGCTCGTGCACTTTGTGAATTTTACTTAATTTATTGCTATAATATATTTACGTGCTGATTTGGGTACTGGGAAACAAAGAAGACAAATATTAAAGCATCTTTCCTTCCCCTTTCCCAGGCTCAACTGCACTCCAGACACATCTCCTCCCCTATTGTCCCTTGGGGTTACACTCATCCCCTTCAGAGAGGAGATGGGTGGCACAGGGGTTTGGGTTCAGGATGTAGTAGTTCCCCCTCCTTTTTTTTTGCTGCTGCTTCCTTCTTTCTTGTTTCCCCTACTCCAGCGTGGTCCCTCCATGTGCCACAGTCCCTTTGGGAATGTGCCTGTTCAGTCATGGAACACCTCCAACTCCTTCCCTTCATTCCCTTGTTTCTCTCCTTGCCCCCTCTGGTGTTTTCTCCCTGGTTTGTCTCTTCAGTTTTGGCATTTTCTGACCTATACTCAGTAAGTTTTCACAGAGGTGCCATACACACAGGATCTGCTTTGGCACCTAGTGGGGCTGTTGGAGAGCCAGTTGGTATTGGTGTGACCTGCATAGGACATCCTCATCCTCCTCCTGCAGTTCCATGACCAGGAGAAGTTGGGAGGGAGCAAAATGGGGCAGAACAGCAACTTCCCAGCTCCAGGTAGAGATGTATGAGTGGGCAGGTCAGATTGCATCATCACAGGACTTATGAGCACATCATTTTTGGAGAAGGAATCCAGGAGGGATCTTGAACCTGATTCGTAATTTTAAATCTGGTACATCCTTCTACTTCACTAAAGAACTGAACATAAAATCTGCACTTTTCCATGTTGCAAAGTAAAGTTAACCATATGTGGAAAAGACATTAATTGTGCAGTTGTATTTTGGCCTGAAATGCAGTGCTGTGTCACAATTTGATGCGTAAAATTACCACTTAATTTTCCTTTATAAGCCCACACAAGGAGTGCTACAAAATGGAACTTGTAGTTCAAAAAACCACATGCATGTATAAATGTAATTCACTAAAAAAACACCAAACCCAATATTCTGAAACTTTCAGGTGAATATTTTGAATCAAACCCCAGCAGGTAATAGCTTGAAACTGTTTCCACTGAGCATCCACAGCCAGGCTTGTTCCTGGCTATGGTTATTGGTTGAGGGACTATAGATAAATATTCTAAGAGGCAATTATTATTTTACAGCAGTTTCAGTGAAAACGCTGAGAACATTTTGTAAAATGTGAGTCTGAAAGACTTGACTACGAAGAGCTGAGGCACAGGAAATGTCATGTTTGTGTAAGAAGTTTTATATTGAAAAACACAAGAGTTCTCATCCTTTAGAATGCAGCATCATGGCTTGTAGCTTCTCATGAAGCACCTGAGAAATCTGAATCTGTACTGAATGCTTTAGTAAATGCTTTAATAGTGTTTCAAATGCTCTGGAGTAGAGTTCTGTAACTCTCCCTAATTCCTATTTTGAGATCTGGTTTGGTTGGCTTCTTATACTGAGCAAAGAGAGATAAAACCTCTAGGTCTGGGGGATGGATGTCTTTGCCCGTACAATACTGGTGACAGATTTGTTAGGATGGGCCATAACCAAAAGGAATCTCTCCCACTGCCTAAAATCTGCATGTCTTGGACACCACTTAAACATTTTCTTTTCTTTTGTATCAGTATAAATCACCCTTCTTTTGTGCAGAATGAAGGGCCAGGCACTATACCTTTACTCTCAAAAAAATCCCTAGCCAAAACACTTCCCTAAAATCAGCTATTTAATGCAGCCCATTTGCCAGCCCATTGCTGTGGGAACCCAGTCTTTCATTTATTTATGAAACCAGACAGATTCTTGTGTTGCATGTGGAGTTGAAATTCTGAAATTCTAGGTAAGTATTCAGACTTTTAAAAAAACTTAATTAAAGTGAATTTTTTTTTCTTTTTTTTTTTTTTTTGTGTGTGTGTGTGTGTTCGAATTCAGCTGTGTAAATGGTATAACATTTCAACAGTACCTTGCCAATACTTGTACCTCTTTAGGCTTTGACTGTAGATGTTCTGTCAAGGTTGTCAAGTATCAGTTTAGAGTTTGACAAAAGCAATTTAAAGAAAGCTAATTACTTAAAATTAGGGGAACAGTATGTGAGGATCTTTACAAAAGTGATTCATGTCCTGAATTTCTACAGCTCTATACCCCAAGAATCTGTGGCCAGCACTGCAGCTAAAGGATTAATTCTGGTTTTAGATAAAAATCAGATCAGTTTATTGAAATATTTGCTGCAATGAAGTCAAAGAGAACAATCTCATCAACTTCAATGAGATCAATTTACTGAATCACCAGGATTTCTCCATATATGCTTGGTCATCAAAATTTAAAAAAAACTTTCAGACATTTTAACAGCACTTTATAATGTATTTGTTTGAGGCATAATTAGATTAGTGGTGAGTTCAGAATAAAATTCTTCCTCACTTATGTATCTTGTATCTTCTTTGCATTTCAAAACATTACACAGGCACCATTTTTGCACTTGCTGATATCACTGGCAAAATTTCCAGTATTTGCAGATTATAATCAAGCTTTTAATTAGCAAAATACTAATGAATACATTAACATTATTATTACTACTGTTATTATAATTTTTATAATTTTGAAATGTTAATGTAAATGACGGGACAGATAAAAAACCCTGCAAGGCAACAAAATCTGGTTATTATAATCTGTAAAAAATAAATATGTAACAAAAAAAGAGGTACTAAGGAACTGTCTCTGATTAGTGTTGGTTATGTATCGTCCATGTTAAACTGACTAAAAATATGTTTATTTTCAGTGTTTAATAAACTATAAAATTTGCTTCTGAAACTCACAATTAGTCTGTGAGTTTATGTATTTATATGCACTCATGCTAATCTTCATTATAGAAAAAAACTGTTTGCTTCAACTATGTCTGAAAAGCAACAGGAGTTAAACATATTTTCTTTCAGAAATTATTAGTTGTGCTAACTGAGACTGAATGTCACCAATAATGCATCTTCATTTCATAATATCTTTAAAAATTGTCTTTACAAGTATGTAGATAGTAATCTAAAATTTACAGTATTAGTGAAACTGAAAACTTTAGTTTAAAAACATTAATTAAACCCCAGCAAAATACAATGTTGCAGTTATTTCATTTCATTAAAGTACCACTTTCTGAATTACTTTTCCTATATTATTTAATATAGTTTATTCCATCACTGGAAATAATGCAGTTATTTAATTTCCTTGATTTTATTTGTACTGTGAGAATCCTTGTTTATTTTGAAATATACAAGTTTAAAATGTTGGTTTTGTTAAACAGGATTCAAGTTTTGATATCTAAAGAATGGTAAGTCTACAATGCCTCTATTCTCTTTCATTATTGATGGAGTGCTTCAAATATGATGCAGAAAACTCCTAAGCAAAGGAGGGGGGATTTTTTAGCATTTTGGAACAAGTGCTTTCTGGAAATCCACACTTGGTTTCCTATACTGGCATAGTATAGCATTTTTTCTGCATAACTACTTCATAACTTGTGCATAATAACTTTTGCCATTTCAGTGTTATAGGAAGATAACTTTGGATTTATAAATCATGTCACGCAAGTGATATATACCTTTGTATTCCATCCTATAAAATAATCCAACAGCAGAAGCATCCTTTATGTAAACTGCTGCAAATGAAGGAAATGAACCTTGAAACTCTTGTGTGAGTGAGTAATGATGCCCCTGTGAGTTGTCCCACTGACCTCAAAGAGACTTCTCAGAGGGAGAACTTTCTCATCATGGTAAATCATTATGGTAATGCCCCAGTGCCTGCAAAATACATATTCCAGGAAAATGTATTTTCTCTATAATCTGTATTTATTTGGGATTTTCTGACTGACTATTCTGATAGAACCAGCCTGATCTTTTCTGGATCCTGACTGCATAATGTTCTTCCAGAGTTTTGCTGACCAGGATGTACTGGGCCAGGCTTTTGAAGATGCACTCCAAGTCCTGCAGCAGCACTCTGACAGAGAAATGCAGTGTTCACCAGGTAAAAAAAAAACCCAAAACATTATTCCCTTTCATTTACCACTTTGTATTTGTCCAGGAAGGTACATCTTGAAGCACATATTGGGGAGAGCAGTTTCCCAGAGGTGGATTAATGGACAGCAGAGGGGTTTGCTGGGAGGATGGAAAGGGGGAAGAATGTTTGGAGGGTTCCCACCCCTCCATTAGCACTGCTCAGAGTGGAGTGCATCTTCCATGTCATACAAGAGGGAAACTGCCTGACAGTCCCTCTAACCCTTCCTCCCAGTACTAGTCTTGGTGCATTGAGCCCAGATTTCCTATAATCAGAGGATATATGACCATAGTGGGGCAGACATTTTCCAGATATATGTTTTAATTGAAGATTTCCCTTCTGTTATGCTATGAATAAACTCACATTGCAATGAATTCCAGTGTAGAGAACAAAAGCAAACCAAGACTCGGATGGGTTACATTTATTTCCACAATTATTTTAATGTTTAATATAATTTCTAAATATTTTTATTCAGAAATAATAGTTTGAGGATGGATAATTATTAGAAAAGGGTTTTTTTGCTTCAAGAGTTTTCTATTTTATAATACTTCAAATACAGGCAAGCTGTAAATTGTTCTCATTCAGGCAAGATTTTGGCAATTAAATTACTATGAAATTTGGAATTTGTATTTGGTGTTTTTACATTGTAAACAGAAATAAAAGGAAGGGGAAATACGAGGCTACATCATTAACCCTTTAAGTCCATAACGAAAATGTACCATCTTCTATGTGGAATGAATTTCATTCAAGGAAATTTTTTTATATGTTGTCTATTGTCTGTTGTATACTGAAACTTAAATAAGACCATTTGGCCCAAATCTTTAGCTGTTGTTAGTAAGTTTTTGCCTCCACTGCACTGTTAATTTACATATGGTAAAGGACTATGTGTAACTTCTTGCAATATTCTGGCTTTTATCTATTTTAGGGCCAATGGAGAGAGGTACTACTTGCAACTCAATGCTTACTCTGTCCCACAGCTGCACCCACATTTCCACTTGCAATAGATGCACCCTCCAAAATCTTCTGATGACTTGCAGTGCATAATTTATTCCAAGTGCCTCAGTCTGGTCTTCTCTGCTTCTTTTAAACATCCTGTGGTCTGGCATTCCTTCCATGTCATTCTTTCAGGCCTTACAGATGCTGTGACATTTCTTCACTTTATTCACAACTGGAGACTCTGATTTGCATTGTATTAATTCCCTAAAGAACTGTGACATTCCCTTTTCCTCTCTAATGCATGTATTATACTAGTCTGTAATTATGCCATTCATTATGTTTGGTGATCTGTTTGGTGCTTTTTTTTCTATTAAACAAAATATTTCATGAAATATCTGACACTTTCTCTTAACAACTACTGCTTTTCATCATGAAGGCAAACAAAACCAGCCCAAGAGTGAGATTAGTAGTAACAGTACAGATAATTTGGATAATCTGTTGATATGAAACATCTTTAGCTCTGAAGACTGTATTAGCTAGAAGGCAGACATAGGATAAATGCTTTTCAGTTGACCCAGAAGCATTTTAGATTCTTTGCCACTGTTTTTTTCCCCTTCTTCTCTCCCTTTTACTCACTAAGTTTTTGCTCCATCAGGTTATAAAAATGGCCTGGCTGTGACCAACCATCACCATCACCTCCAAGCAAGTCCCAGCTCCTCTGCAGCACCTTCTACAGAAAACCCAGGATATAACTGGAGAAATGTGGTTGTAAGTTTAAGAGATTATTAGCAGAGTCAGATCAACATATAAAATTGGCTGCCTATTTATAACTTCTAAGAGAAATCTTGATAGTAATTCAGTTTGGTCAGGGCTGATTCAGGTGATTCAGGTGTCAATTGCCTTGAGAAACACTTGAAAAACATGTTTAATAGCCTCTTTTTAGTATTCATCTTAGCTGTTTAACTCTGGTACTCTTATGTGGTTCATCACGAAACATGACAACTTGGAAAAAACACCTGCTAGTACAGTAAGGAAAAGGGTGTCTCCCTACTCTCCAGGAACAGGCAAAGAACGTCCAACTTCTGCATAACTTCTGATGCTGTGAGAAAATATCACGCCTTTGATTTCTTCTCCAGAAGTTTGCTTTAAGAGTTCTGGAAAGACCAACATTTCCTGGATTCTGAGTTCATCGTCAACCTGCAGAGTCCATAAACATTCTTGAAAACACTGGGAGTGTGGGCACCAGGAGTGATAGACAATCTACATTGCAGGGGAGATAATTTCAGATAAATGGATTCCACAAAAGCCAGCAGATTTTTTTACCAGCAGATTAGCAATAACACAACACAGAAACTACAGAATCTGTTGGGACCACAGTACAGGTGGCTCTTATCTTTTACTATGCAAACAGAGCCCATTGTTCCTCCTCTTCTTCCAGTGGAAGAGTTGACCATCCAGAGTGAGGAAATTGCTGTTTTCTATCTTAATTTTTCCCTTGGTGGGATGTCCTTCCTGTCTACTGGACATAAATTGCTGCTGCTTGTTACTGGTACAGTACTCTGCGTGTCTTCATGGCAGTGTCCTCCATGGGTGAGGTGCTGAAAGGTTGTTTTTTGAAGATTTCAGGTATTTAATAAGTTTCTTTTTCCTCAGAGAATGTACTGAATTAGTAATTCTTGATTGTCTTATTTTTTAAGAACAGTACAGCAGATTTTTATGCAGATGAGACTGTTTACCATATGCTGCAGAATACTCCAGAAAGCCAAGTGATGCATGGTGCTGTTGGCCAGCCAAAAGCAGGGAAAGGTGTGTAGAAAGAGTATCTTGATGTGTATACTATGTTGCTTTAAAAAAAAATCTTGTGGAAAATCGTGCTTTCTCTTTTTCCTGGTTGTTTTTGTGTATGTGTTTTGTTAGATTTTTGTTAGGAAAAAATAAGTTAACATTTAATAGTTAACCTTTAATAGTAAATAGAGTGCAACTGCTAGTGTTGAGTTCCTATCTGCTAAGTCTAATAGGGTAAGGTAAATCTGTTAACATCTTACCCTCTCCTCTTGTTCAGTACAGGAAAAAACAAACTAAGATGTGTTTCACTCCAAACTGTCTGAGATGAAATCTTATGCAAAGAAAATGGAGCTATCAGTAACATTTTCACCCACTTTAATGACTTATTTTCATTATGTCCCAACAACGAGTTGGGGCTGTGCTTCACAGTGTGAATTTTTTTGCACCTGCTTTTATGCCTGCCTTTAGTTACTGTTCAAATTACCTCTTAGCTTTTGTTACTTCCATTGTGCATTTTTTAATCTATTTTTGTGCTCCTTTTGATTGACTTCACTTGAATAGATACCTGTTTTGCAAAGAATATGTTAGGTGACTGTAGCGGGAAGAGCCTTTCTTGCTCCTGAGGCTCAATGAGCTGCTGGCCTCTCCGTTGCCTTGCGCAAGAGTGAGCTTAGCTTCTCTCTGTGGGTGTGTGTCCCACCTTTATTGGCCCCCTGGTCTTGCTCATGCCCAACAGGGGGCCTGTCCTAATCAGGCACAAGTGGACTCACACCCACTCTTTGGCAACTCGAGGCACCTGGTTTATCTTGTTTCTCTACAGGTGACATTGGTCATTACAGTACTTTATTGTTTGTTCCAGTCACTGGAACAAAACAGTTCTTTGGTTTCTGCTTGGGACTCAACATCCTTTCTATGACTGCTAGATGAGGTTTCCACAGCTTCCATCCTGAGCTGTTGTACCTACTTTTGACTATGGGGTCTTTTTGAGTAGCTTCCTGGTTTTGCTGCTTTTTGAAATCCCCTTCTCTCAACTTTAACCACATGGTGTCAGTTTTTGGTTTAATCTCTTCCCATTGATGCTGAACACTCTGGTTTCTGTTGCTTAATAGCTACTACTGCCACTTCTACTGCTACAAATTCCTTGGGACAATGGCAAGAGTAGCCCTTCTCATGTTCTGTACTTCTTGCTTGAAATTCACCATTGCAAATGAAAACCTTTCAATCCATAAATGTTGGGTTTTTAGGTCTTACCCAGTGTTTCACTGGGAAATTTTACCTATTGGTATCTGAACTCTCCTTCAGTTGTTACCACTCTGTTACACTTCATTTCCTATTTCATCTTTCTTTTACACTATTATCAGTCTCCTTTTCAGAATCCCATACTACATAAATGTTCTGAACGAATAACCAGTCTTGCAGGGTTTTTTGGGTGTCCTCTCATGGGTTTTAGGTTTTTTCCATGGTGATATTCCTGCCAGAAACTGGGGTAGGGGAGCTATTTCTACTATCCCTAAATAAAATAGTCCACTTGGCTTCTTATTGAGATGTGAGAGGTTTTCTGTACACTAGCAAGTAGTGTGGCCCTTTAGGAACAGATCTGTAGATGAAAAGATACATACTGAGGATGCAATGTTTATGTTTGGAGTGTTTTACAGGGATTTATTTAGGACAATAGCTAGAACTTTAGGCTAACCTCAAGTTCTGAAAGCTGCAGTAACTTAGATATGTTTATGGAAATCATCTTTGAGTTAGGTTTCCTCTGAAAGGAGTCCAGTCCATGCATGTCAAGACTATTCCATGATCTGAACTAAAGCTTTGTGAGTCAAGGCTGAGTGGAGTTAATTCAGAAATACATCTGAATTGGACACAGCCAGAGATGATTGGGCTACCTTAGGACAGCTCAGCACAGAAATCTAAGGCAGATGCTCTGAAACACCTTCTGGAGGAACACCCAGTGACCAAGTGAGGGTAAGAAATCTGAAGATACCTGCTAGCTGACACTGGTTTAGGGCCTGGTAACAAGCACCACTAGCTCATGCAATGAGGTACCGAGACCTGTGAACTAACCCCAGCTCAAACTCTTGTATCCACATTGTGTATCACTTTGGAGAGAACAGCTGGGCATAAAAAAACATATCTGCATTAACACATAAGATCCAATAAGCCCTCTCAAACCAAGACATCAGTTAGAGATGATGTGTCTAGAAATAAAAGGCTGAAAGGAGAGCTGACTAAAAGGGCAGATAGAAAGAAATGTGAGGCTCTTCTGCAGACATGGCTACACTATCTTTTTTCCAGCAGACACTGTCTGCAATAACCTGTGGATTTTCCCCTGATCTTATTTGTTCTGACACAAGTTCATAGGTTTACAGGATAATTTGGGTTGACGGGAACATAAGGAGGTCACCTAATAAGAAGTGTTTTCTGTGACTTTTGTTTTTAAGCTTCTCACCTTGGTAATTTTCTATGTATTTATAGTAGAATTCGTACTTCTAGTCACAGGCCAATTTTTATTTAGATAATGAAACTATTAATTTTTTGGAAAGTACCTCCAATTTCAGGCTCTTCTTCTTCCTAGTCTGACTGTCACTTCTCTCCTCTTTCCTTACCACCAGATGCAGAATTACTGTCATCCCTAACAGATGTCTTGGCTTGACCTCAGTGTTCCTTAGCAACTGTCACTTTTCCCCTGTTCCTTGTCTAAAATAGCCATGCAAGACAAGGCTTCATGAACTTTAGGTGCAGCTGCTTATTTCCACTTTGGCTAAAGTGGAACGTGCTCTTCTGCATAGCCTCTCTTTGCTGCAGAATGTTCCTCATAATCTACAATTCTTCCTCCTTACAGCAGCTTCTTGTGCAGGAAACTAGCAGTATTTAAGAGTGAGGGATCCACAAGACCTAAGTGAAACTCAATAAACCTCACTAGTAAACTTGAGTTTGAAAGATGAGCCTGTGGGGAGAAACACTTAGCTGACTAATAAATATCACAGTATTTGCTCCATCCTGGATGGAATGCAAGTGGACACTTCTGCACGTGTTTAGGGAACCACAGTCTAGCTCTTTATTAACTAGATGAAGTTTATGGTTCAAAACTAGATTACTCTTCCCACTCACCCAATCACCTTTTCTTATATCAGACCATCTGGCAGCCCAAACTCACTCCTGAAACAAACCTTACAAAACTGAGTCATCTCACAGTCCTTGAGTTTTGATTAAGGAGGGAGACCAATGGTCATTCAAATTGGCTCTCTAGAACCTCTTTCCTGCACTATCTGAGGATATAATTTCCTGAAGTGGGTTCCTTGACTATGCACCTGCACAGCTGTGTCTGAAGTCTGGTGAAAGTGGCTTCTGAGACCTATCACACAGTGAAGTCACCAGACATTTGTCATGATCCCTGTATAACCTACTCTTGAAACTCTTAATAACCAAATCCCTGTCTGTCACCACAGATCTGTGCATGTTTCAGAACTATTGTCCCACTTGCTCTTCCTGATCTTCCATTGAACAATTTCTATTGATCTTTTAATTTCTGACAGGGTATTAGGTTTACTTAAGCTTTTGCCTGTAAAATCCTTTCCAGTAAAAAGACTCATCTTTTGAAACAATTATAAGGTCTGTTCTAAGCTTTTGTACTTTATTTCTTGATAGGCAGAAAAAAACTTCGACTGTTTGAGTACCTCCACGAGTCTCTGTATGATCCAGCTATGGCAAACTGCATCCAGTGGGTAGACAAGCCCAATGGTGTCTTCCAGTTTGTCTCCAAAAACAAAGAGAAACTTGCAGAGCTGTGGGGAGAAAGAAAGGGAAACCGCAAGATCATGACATACCAGAAAATGGCCAGAGCACTGAGGAATTACGGAAGAACAGGTGAAATCATTAAAATTCGAAGGAAGCTGACATACCAGTTCAGTGCTGTTGTTTTACAGAGACTTGCTCCATCTTACTTCCTGGGAAAAGAAATGGTTTATAAACCCCATATTCAGTCTAACCAAGAGTATCAGTGTGCAGATGACTGGACCACTTACAATAATTACATGTATAACAATTGTTGTGCATTACAGCACGCTAGCAGCTAGACACATCTTTCACATAAACAGGCCTTTGCTAGCTTTTAATGATTCCCAGCCCAGGAACTCTTCTCTGCAGATAGGTTTTCCTTTAAGATATAAAAGCACACATGGAGGAGGGTTTTAAAAATGATATTGCCCTAGTTTTGTTCCTTTTGAAGTGAATGATTAACCACCATTGACTATTGAAGAAAAGCAGCAGCTGTGGTGCATATTCTAATCTCCATGACTTTAACCAGAGGAATTATTGAAGATCCAAGCTAGTAGATCCAAGCTCAAGATCAAGGCTTTTGGCTGTTAGTGGACATCAAAGATCCCACCATGACAACTCTCATTTAAAGTCTTATGCATGGGTCCAACATTTCCAATCAGAATTTAGTTGTTGTTATACCACAGCACACACACTCCCTGATCATCTGGGTGCCTGTGAATTAGAAAGGGCAGAGGTGTGCCAACTGCATGAAGCTACTGCCTGCTTTTTTTCAGCAATGTTCTTTGTTGTGAGACATGCTCTGAATGAATGCCTGGCTGAAGGGTAGAGTCCACATGAAGATGCACCTGTTGGCTAAGTTGTTAATCCTTAATCACTTAAATTAACATATCTTAGCACATATCCTGACATATGGCATTAGTATTGCCAGGTGCACTGTTGGCAGTGGATTCATCGGGTAAGTGACCATACCATGAGAGGGTTAGTAAAGGATTATGCTTTTCATGAAGTTATTTACAGTTCTTCCTCCACTAATATGAGAAGCTACACTTCTATCAAACAGTTCTGTACTCACCTAACAAATATAGCTTTGTAATTTATAACCTCTTTTGGAGTTTTAACTTTATACATATAAGTACAATTTCACTTCTCAAGCTCTTTTCCTACACAGAATTGCAGTTAAAAGGCTCAGTGATTTTACACTCTTTTTATAGGGACGGACTAAGTTTAGGTAAAAAAGAGAGTACTAGCCCCTTATGCTAGGATGATACCAATAAATCCACTTATTCTCATACCTGTGTTACCTGATCAACTTGTGATGTTTGTCAACACCTTATGATGTTTGGCTGTTATGCCAAAATACTTTTATTTAACTATGTTCAATTCCAAGTTTTGCATTTTGCATCAAATGAGTACACATTTGTATATTAACAGAGGCACACCTAATCTCTATGGAGAGATATAAATAGTAGTGTGAGATTTTTGATGAAATCCACTGACTTTGATAGTTAACCCTTGCCCCTGCTTACTTGTAGAGGGATATAATTTAATGTAATATAGACAATGCAACACACTTTGTTCAAGCAAAATTCAAGGTTTTGAGTTTGGGCTTTGGTGAGATGCAAGATGCATGCCCTAGAAATCTAACACGTGTTGAATAGTATTAAAAACAGAGCCAGATTTTAGGTCAGTAAGCATCACAAAACTGTCTCTGGTCTTGCAGGACTTAATCTGGACCCTCCCGTGTCACTGAATGTTGTGAGTATTTAGCTCTTACAAAGCACTGAGGTCTTTCACTTGGCATTCATTCACTTTGTGAGTACATTTGTAAATACAACATTTCAAAAATCACTGTACATACTTGTGCCAAGAAACTGAAGAGTTTAGTTACAGTTTATTTACAAGGCTGGTAGCATACACTGGGTTATGGGTCTGCTTTGTGTAAAATGCTTACTTAAACAATATGCTTAAATTCACTTTCCAAAGACTCATCTACTGTTTAAGGAAATAAAGAGTTGTTCGTATTCTGTGTTACGTTTCTAACTGAGGTGCAAACATTAGCATTTGCTTCCTGTAAGTCTAGTAACCAGGTGAGATGTTATCACTCAGAGCAGCTCAGAGAACAGTACAGAGCTGAAAGAGAAGACTGTAAAGGGTGAGAAGAACCGAAGGAAGTTCAGGCAGAGAAGATATGAGGGAATCATGATATCTATGGAAGAGACAGATTTCAGGCACAGGAGAAGCCATGGGGACTGACAATTTTAGAAAGAGTTATTTGAAAGAGGGTAACCTCTCTGCCCCTTTTCTGCCCACCCTACTCAAGAGGACCTGGAGAGTTTTTAGAAGCTCCTACTGCAGTTTTGTGGCTATACAGAAGGGTATTTTAACTGTGCAATGCACTGATATTGAGCTCACATACAGAAAAGATTCTTGGCTATTAGCAATGCTTTAATCTAGCAAAGACAAGTTAAATCATAAGCAAAAGCATACAACTGCCAAATCTGAAACATGCTTAGGCTTACTGAGACCTGAAATAAGGTGTATCTGTTTCTAATTGTACATTTAACCACCGAAAAAAACACATCAGGGGGTGTGGTGGATTCATGGTTCCTCAACATCTTAAACCAAAGACCACAGCCATTTTGAAGATGTACAGCACTGCAATAAATCATGGTAAAATCATAGCTGTACTACTAGACACAAGACTGATTGTAGGAAGTTGTACTCCTCGTAGTATTTGTGGGATCCTGTCATGTAATTCTACATGGGAAATTCAAGGCTGAGTGTGGAGATCTAAACAGGACTTGAGTGGATACTTGGAAAGCATTTTCATTCCCAGTACAATCTCTCCTGCCTCCTATTTCCTCACCCCAGCAGCCAGATCAGGCCAGATAGCAGTAAGCCAGCCCACCCATCTGCCCATATTTCACACTTTCCTTTGACTCTGAGGCTGCATCTGCCTCAAAAGAGTGTGGGATAGGACCTCGGGGAGGGGAAGGAGTTTAGGCTGATTCCAGCTTCCAGACTCAGTTCACCACTCTGAAGGACACCCCAGTCCAAGCAAGGTGCCCCACACTGAATTCCTAAATGTAACTAATGCTGTGCCTCATGACGCTTTAGGCACTTAATGAGGACATGAGCCCTTCAGAGTGATGCCTCTGAAAGGATGGCAGAAATCCTGTTATAAAGGATGTAGCTAGTCACCTGTAGAGTCTCCTTGCTCATCCCTTGTGCCAATTTTGCAGCCTGGGTTTCTGTTCAGATGTGGCAAACAAGATCAGAGGGTCCCAGGTGAGTGCTGCTTTGGTGCCACTCCACAATGCACAGCTCTCATTTGCTCAAGGACATCTTCTGTGACTTCAGAGTTGCCCTCTGATGAAAGGTTCCTGTGCTACAAGCCAAGGCTGGCATGAAGTGGGGTTGCATGCTGGAGGAGTTGTGTCTCTTTGGCACAGTGGTGGCCCTGGGCCCACAAGGTGGCACTCACTGACAGCTCTTCCCACCATATTGGTGACACTTCAGACTTCAGGCAACATTTTCCAGGAGATCATTTGTGCTCTGCACGTCCCTTTCTTTTGTTTGTTTTTTTTTTTCTTTTTCTTTTCTTTTCATTCTCAATTATTTTCACCTTTTGCACAGTGCTGCTGTGGATGTGACAGAAACAAAGCTTTTATTTTTAAAGTTATTGACACTCCAGTTCCACGTGTGGCAGATACAGAAAATGTCTTGACCAAGATAATGGTATGAAACCCACAAATTAAAGCAGATATGTTATGTCGGCAGCTCCACAACATAACCTGTTGTCAGCTACCCAGAACAACAGTCAGATTTCAAGCTGCAGCTCAGTGTCTTCTCCAAAATAAATATGGCTGCAATGGCTTCTAACATTGCTGAGCATGGTGCTTGGAGAAGGAGTACAGCTGATCTTCCACATTTAGACTTTTGAAATCCTGTTAGCAGGAATTACTTCGGCTGCCTTACAGACTCTGTGAAAAGGACAGAGCACATCATCTTTGGAACACATTTTATCTAGCCCACCTTGCCTGACCTATGCAATACTCACATATATATACCCTGTTCAGCAGATGAAAAACGGGAGAGATTCTTAGCTTCCAGCTGAGAAAGTGATTTTATTTATTTTGTGTCATATCTAACTTGAATGAATTTTATTCCTTTGGCAGCACATTGAGCACACATCAAGTATTCACCTCCACCTTGTCAGCTGCTTACCAGATGAGCATTCTGGTGGCAGATGAGTGAGACTGCCCTACGTCCAGATGGATGCTGCCCCATGGAGAGTGTTGGGTTACTATTTCCTACTCTTTACAAGCTGAGATTTTCTCCTATCATTTCACAGAGCTGCATGTGCTGGTTTACCATTACTACATTGTTTAGTGAGTGTAAAATATTGGAATATAGTACAAACAGCAGTTGGCTCTTTTGCAAGAAACTACCCCATGGATAGTTTCCTAAAAAGTATGCCAGATGTAAACAAAATTGTATAATCTTTTTTTGTTAATGAGAGCTTCCCCTGCTTTCTTGGCAACAGCTAAACAACCATAGCCAAATGCCCAGAGAATGAATGACTACAAACTCTCACTGGTATATCAGGGTAACGCTGAAGCTCAAGTTAGGTGTTCAGGCTCTTTTCTAGTTAGGTTTCCTTGACCTTGGCAACTTTTTCACAGCTTTCTGGTTTACAAAATTTTTTTTACAAAGAAACTCAAGGCAAACTCCCAGTATCTTTGTGTACTGTAGAAGCAGATTCGTACATCTGTACATAAGCTGAAGGCAATATGTTGTCTGCATGAGCAGATTCGAGGGACTGAGTCTGAGACTATAAAAATTTGCATCAGAAGTATTTTTTGGACAGTGATTTTCATTTTTGTTTTCAACCAGCTTTACAAGGACACCACATTTCAGAATGAAACATTTCCTGTATTATTCCATTAGGCAACATGATGAAGGCCTCACGTGTATTACAGAAGACCTGGAAAACTATACTCAGTAGAGGAATACCTTACTGATAATGACAGCAGAGCTTTTTTTACCAAACTTCATCTTTTTCTTGGAGCTTTGGGTCCAGCAAATTTTCCTGTGAGTTATCAACTAGCCACCAGCAAGTGGCTCTTCACAGGCAGTTTCTATCTACCTGTGCAAAGACCTCTGCTGAAATCCATGACTGTTTAGAGCCTTATTTCATCCTGCTTATAAGTGTCTTCTGAGATGCTGTGAATTTCATGTGGCATATTTTTGACTAAAAACTGGAAGTAGCAACTATGAAATAACCATCGGTTTATTCGAAACAGGGCTGGACCTCTAACACCAGAGTAAAATGCATGACCAGCAACACAGTGCCGACCTTATCTTATAACAGACTGTCTTACCACGTCTTTTATTACATCTCCTTAACCAGGAGACTTCAAAGGGCTCTGCAAAAGTACCACTGTGCCCATTGTACCTGTAGGTAGAGCAGACCATGTGTGAGGTACCATCAGGTTTCCATAGACTCGATGAAAAGTGAGGAGAATGCCAGCATCCAGAGCCTGCCCTGCATCCAACAACCAGGCCCACCTTGTGCCACTCCAGCTTCTTGATGTTTCCAGGGCATCAAAAGAAGCAAATAAAATAATTAGCAGGATCCAATCCAGGTGTGCAAAGTGCCTAAAAATCAGCAGTGATCCACTGAAACATACAACACACCTGGAAGCAGAGGAAGCACAAGCTTTTCATATTAGTAAACATCACATCTCAGATATGAAGTGCGGGATGTCATACTGTGCAAGGGCAGTCCTGAAGCAGATGGACAGCTTTTTGCTTGAGCAGAGCATTTATTTTGCTTTTTTTTTTCAGTGTGGGAAGTCCTATCTACTTATGACAGTCAGGACCTTCAAGCCAGACAGACTTGGTGCTGAGCATACGTTTTTAAATACCACTCTCTGAAGGCAATACGGTATCTAAAAGGCAGCAGACTTGTTAGAAAGTTGTAAATAGAACAGCCAGTGTTGATACAATGGATTATAAGGTGAATTACTGTGCAACCAGGCTGTATTAGCAAGATGCCATCAAACTGCATGCATAGTGTAAACTGATGGATGGAAGAATAAATTCCTTATTTGACATTCTAGAGACACATAACCTGAGCCAGGGGTTCAAGAACCACAATGAAATAAAAAGAAAGGCAGCTGGTTGTTTGTCATAAGATCTCTCTGTAGAATTAGAGGCATTAATTACCTATGGGGAATATTAATGACAGTTAAAGGGGAATGTAGCTATTCATTATATTACTGTATCCAAGCAGAGCCCTGGTGAAGCAATGCCATATTTTCTTTCAGAGAAAATGAAAACTAAGCAAATCAATTACCAGCCATACATAATAGTCCCATGGTCTAGGTTGACTTTTCTGCCTTATTAGAGTCCAATCACAAATCTTTACAGATTTGGCTAAACCCATCAATCTTGCTGAGGTCCAGAAAGCTCAAGAACTGGCTTGAAAATCATGAGATTGCATCAAAACCATTAATACTTGAATTATTTTTATTCGAATTATTTTTATTCTAGGTTTTAAGCTCCCTAATTCCAGGTTTCCAGCCTGCACACATCAATGCTGAGTGTAACTCTCTTAAAAAAAAAGTGCCAGAGACTGAGAGAGCTGAGGTTGTTGGCAAAGCAGAACATTTTAATTGATGCAGAATAGTGAGGAAAACTCCAACTTCTGTACAAACAGCAGCATGCTTTGTAATGGAGGCAAACTCATCCCCTGCAGGGGCTAAAGACTTGCAGTCAGAGATGAAGGAACAAAGATAAAGCAGCAAGGAGGTCCCTGGCCACTGGAATTCTCTGCCATCACACAGGAAGCCACATTTTTACCCAGCTCTTGCTGCCAGCATCTACAGTGGTGAGACACTGGAAGAGGTTGCCCAGAGAAGCTAGGGATGCCCCCTTCCTCGAAGTGCTAAAGGCCAGTTTGGATGGGACTTTGAGCAACCTGGTCCAATGGAAGGTCCCCATGGCAGGGGGGTTGGGACTAGGTTATCTCTTAAGGTGTCTTCCAACTGAAACCATGATTCTATGAGTCTATAACATTTTCAGTACTAAAAGATGAATGACACTACCAGATCCTGGGAAGTGTAATGAAACACAATTTCAAAAGGAATTACTTGAAAATAGTATCTAATCAGACCTTCAGAATATCATTTGGCATATGGGAAGCATTTCATCCTCTCTCTGGCCCCTGGTTAAAAAAAAACAACCCATGTAACTCTTCTCTACAGAGGGAAGTTCTCTTATAACGTGCTAAACTGCAAATATAAACTAATGTTGTTAACAGCAGTAGTTTCCCCTCTTCATTTGAGCTCTTCTTCCTCACAGGTCTCTGCCAAATCCACACTTCCTCTGGAACAAGCATTACACAAGTATAGTTGTCAGTGGTGTAATTGGTAGCACTTCCTTATCTCGACCAAGCAAAGTGATGTTGATGAAACAGCTTTGCAGGCTTTGGGGCTGTTGCAGGCTGCAAGGAACTGGAAACGTAGGTCTTTCTGCTTCCTGCATTGATTTCTCTCAGGTACAGCATGCTTTATTTTCCACTGTGTGTCTCTCGGCTTGATTTCTTCTCATGTCTGGAGTCCCTGGGTGGCAGTAATTCACCCCTTGGCTTGCCCTCTGACATGGTGAGGACAGCAGCACATAATCAATGGCAGGCTGACTCCTATTAATCTTCTGCAGTAAGGGCCTGATCCTCTTTCTGCAAAGGGAAAGAGGACAGTTCATACCAACTTCAGTGTAGGCAGGACAGTGCCCCAAATGCTAATGGCTTTGGCAGCAGGTGTCCCAGGAAATCCACATCAATCTTCCTTTTGGTTGAGATTAATACTTTTGTCACCCTGTCCTGGGCTGTAGGTCAAATACCCATGCAATTTGACTCTCCAATATTAGGTGTGAAAGGTGTTGTCATTTCCATTCATTTTAATTGTGAGAAAATTAACAACTAGCCTACTCCAAAAAAATTAACACCTTTAAAAGTGATCACAGTTACCTTCAACTTTTGTTTTAAATGATCTTCTGAGACTGGGAACAAGGAGCACTATATACTGTGAGGTAGGTGAATTTCTTTCTTTCCAGTGGCAAAAATCTCCCTTTCTTATGTTCCTTAGGCCTGGGGTCAGGTACAGATGTGGGGTCTGGGTCAGAGAAATTATTATTTTGTCAGCCTGAGACATGGTCCAAAGTAATTTGGAAGCAGAGGAGTCCCCATTTCAGAGTCTGAATCTGCTAAGACCATGAACTACCTTCACTGGGACTGAACATGACCATAAGGGCTTGTACTGCTCTGTCATAGTTATCTTTTTAACCACAGCTGCTCATAGATATTCAACGGCATGGAGTGATGAAGTACTTCACGAGGAGATAGACCAAGCTTCAATGCTACAGGCATTTAGGTCTGTAAGTCTTAATTTTGTATCCTGCAAAAAAACTCATGTAAGTTCATCAAGGCACCCACACCTGTTGAGTGGGCTAGGTGCAAACCAGCCAGTCAGGAGCTCAAGCAATACCCAAGTTACACAATTTAGCAAATGGTCATGTAATTTATTGTATAAATGCAGATTTTCAAACAGTTAGGTTCATACATACACGTATAACTTAATCATCCACTGTCTAATATTTCGAGTTTGTGTGTATTTGTATCACTCATCACACATGAGGCAAACATACACACAGTCATAAAAATTTATATACACAAAGTGGAAATGCTGTAGTAAATATTTAAATTTTCTTTATTGATTGAAACAAAAAGAAAGAAAGGTGTGGGCTATTTGAACGTTGATATTTCCTTAATATAATATATGGTTGTTGATATTCAATTGTTGATGTAAGGAGTTCAGAAAGTAGCTCATGGAAATATTTTTCATATTGTGTTGCCCTTTGAAAATGAATCTGTTTAAAATTTTATGTGATTTATGCCTGTTTGACAGAACCAGTTTTTAACTTCAAGGTACTGAGAGGTATGAGTGGCTGTAGAGTCACAACAACCTTCTTACAGTTATTCTTTACAACTTCTATGTAATTTTCAGAGCTTTATTTGTTCTTAAGTGCTTTGAGGACTTTGTGTTATAAAAGAGAGAGTTAAGCAATGGAACCTTATTTTTTTACCAGCACTTTTGCTAATACTTGATAATGCTTGAATGAATGCTTTGTAAAGCAGTTTGAAATAAAGTGGTTTGTAATTAGATATTTGCCTTGAAGTGGAAGAGCATGCTTTGCTGTATTGATTAGAAGTAATTTTGATCAAATCCAGGGTGGAAGGGTTCTTCTTAGTGAACATATTTAAAGGATCCAGTTATATGTACATGCTTTACATACACACGCATATAATGTTGTGGATAAAACATCTGAATAAAATTTGTGTTTTCAAATTTATTTCTTGACTCAAACATAGGTAAATAGTTAAGTTCTTTACAGTAGCTTACTATCCCATTGGGAAATGCAGTTTAATTCCAGGGAGACTGCCCTAGACCCCGTGTCACAGTTCTTATCTGTGAGTTATGAATTACTAATGTCAGCTTTGAGAAAGGTAAGGAAATGATCCAAACTCTTCTAGAAGTTGAGTTTGCTGTAAAAAGAAGCAAGGTCAAGGGATCTGTACAAGAAATTCCCCACCAAGCCTGTAGGGCAGGCCCCAGAAAAGTCCCAGGTTGGGCTCCTGGAGTCAGCAGCATATGGGAGCTGAATGCAGGAACACGCTGATTCAGGGATCAACACATGACTGGGATCAAAAGCAGATAAATGCACAGAATTCTCCCAGGATGCAGGCCACAGACAAAGAGGGCTTGACATTTGTGATTCCTGAAATTTATACCAAGTGTGACATGTATGGGATGGAATACTTTGTTTGGTCAATTTTGGTCATCTGAGTGCTCTGCTCCTCCCTAAAGGAGCTTTGCAGGTGTGACCCTTTTTCTCCTTTTTTCTTTCTGGAGCATGAGATGTTTTTCAGAGCCAATCAGTGGCCTTGGTTCTGCATAACATTCTTTAATAATAACTATAAATATGAGTGTTATCAGTCCTAGAGGCATACACTGACAGAGGAACATGCCATTTATTTCAGCAAGTACAGATATTTAAAGAGACTTAACTGAAAGCAAAATTATAAGAAATAAAATAGCTTCTATCCTGGTTCAAACCAGGACACCCTGCATGGCCCCAAAGTGACTTCAGACACCCATCTACACAGGGACAGGTCTCACCCCACACACCATGTTCTCCAGAGGTATCCATGAGGTTTAAAGGTTCTGAGAGACACAGTGGTGGGGATAAGGTAAGCTGAACCACAGAATGATTCGTAATGACTTTTGTTCAGACACTGGAGTTGAAATAGAAGTGGGAGTTTTCTCCAAAGTGTTTTGTAGACACCAAAATTATATTCCAGGGCATATTTTGTGAAAAAATAATTGAAGAGGTAAATATCCTGTTGTTCTTCATGCATTTGCCTGTGAAGGTTAAGTCACCCCAACCCTGAACTGCAGAAATGCAAGAGGGGAAGGATGCTAAGATTCCCAGCAGAACCACCAGGGCTCCCAGGGCTGCCTGGCAGAGTCAGTGTCTGTAGGGCTGACTGCACATGCCCTGGCATTTTTCAGTGGTTTGTGGGTTTTTTTGGGTTTTTGGTGGGGTTTTTTTCTGTGTCAGCAGCTGTGAGTGCATCTTCATGTAACAAGTATTTTGTCAGAGTTTTTCAACATCATCATAGGCACGCAGATACTTTATAAGCTGCTTTGATCATAAGCCAAATACTGTCAGTTAATTAATTCTCTCGTAATGAGTAGTCTGGCCTAGGAGTCAAATAATTGGCACTGAAATTCCAAAAGGCAACATTGCTTGGTCTGCTCCATTTAGAGATGATCACACTGTGAAGTCTGTATTCAGACCCACCTCCTCACATTCTTTGAAACTGAGGGGCATTAAAATTTCACCTTTTCATTTGATCTTATCATCATCTTAATGTTGCTGTGGAGTCCTGTTTTGCATGGAGGTATTTGTTGCTGGTTGTTTTTCACCCTTTTTCTCTCTTGTCCTGTACTGACACTCGTCATGCTCCTTGCAAATATACTCACTAGGTAACAGAGAAACAATGCAGGCTCTTGCCAGTTGTCAATCATATGATCAAAGAGCACAGCACTGCATGTCCCAGGTCAGCAATGATTTACATCCAACTCTGTCTAGCACGTTCTTACTCTGGATATTAAAGAGAGTATTTAGATGTGGAAAACTGGAACCAGGGAGACTGCCACAGGCTTCTGAGAGATGAAGTCCTTCTGCAGGTTGCTGCAGAGTTGTGGGGGGTTTTTTTGTTGTTGTTTTTCTGAGCCAGGTAGAAGCAATGTCACCTTCACCACTTTACCCTGCATGTGACTTCAGTTGGACTTGACCCATAGCCAAGATGCTTAGTGCAAGCTTTATGATGCAAGCTCTGGCATGCTGAAGATGGGAATAAAATGTAAGACTTCAGATTACCCTTTGGCAAGGTCTGTAAAATTCGACACTAAACCCTTTTAAATCTTTCTTTTTTGTTACTAAAATTTGATTTTTTTTTTTAAAGGTTAATGATAATTTGATCATCAGAATGGGTTGCTGCTGCAAATAAGGAGCATAAATTAGATCGCAGTAGAGCTAAGAATTTTTCTTTCATGTTCTTTCAGTGCAATTCCAATTTTAATTTCGAATTTGTTATTTTATGCACATGGACAGAAGTCTTGCTCTGTTTTGCTCTTTAAGAAAAGCATCGAAATGCCAGCCCATTGATAACCCCTGTTTCTAGTGAGTTGAGGGCATCATTAAAAACCATTGTCCAGTCAACTTGGTTTAAGGTATTTACAGTGTGTAGGACAGATAGGATGCAAACAGTGCTCCCTAATTTTGCTAAATCTTTGTTTTAGAGGTTTGGGGAAACACATATCTATGGGGAGGAAAGATTCCTCTCTGGGTATAAAGCAACTGTTGCAGTGTTACAACTGCATCCACCAGCTCACATCTATGGCATTTCTCTTAGAAGCCTTCGGCTACCATGTGCTCAGCTCACTCTGATGCTAACATTCCCAATGGCTTTCTCTCCATCCCTTTCCCTCCTCTCTGGTCACCTCCCCTGCTTTGACCTTTTCCACTCCCATGCCCCTGGTGCCCAACACTGCTGAAGTTCTCCCTCTGCAGTGTTCCCAAAAGGTTCCTAGTCTTACTTTCTACCAGCCTTTAATACTATCAGTTTGTGTTTGAAATTTGAATGAACCTAGACAAAGTCTTGGCATGCCTTTTATCAAGGGAAACTCAGTCTTCTGTGTACAACCTATGCTAACACACCAGCTTTTCACTTTTCCAGTAACTGCATCACATATCTGTGTATAAAGTACACTTCATCTGTTCCCTCCTGCTAGACATGAATGTTTTATGGCTTTGTACAGAAATTTATTAACAACAAAAATAGAAACACTGATGTCAGTTCTTGATAAGTAACTCATATCAAATCACATTCACTGGTAATCTGGTGTGGCTCTTTCTAACAAAAGTATTATGTTAATGGATACTGAAAATAACTTTTGATGTTATTAGGACTATCAAGGTCTCATCTTAAATAACAATAACTACTAAAAATCCTGCAGGAAGAAACCAAATTAAATTTGTTATATAAAAAAACTTGTGAGATTCATCTTTATGTCCTTGTGTGACATGACTTACTGAGATTATTCCCACTCTGTCATTAAATGTCATCAGTGGTAACACAAACTTCAGAAACACTGATCTTCATGACGTTTTTCATGTCTTTTCTCTAGCTATACAATAATTATACAAAAGTCATTTTACAAATGATGAGTTAAAGTGAAAATTTCATTACACTCCCTTCCAAAGCTCCTTTGCTGGTTTTATCTGAAACCATTACATGGGAAACTTAAAAATCATCATTTACCACTCTGGTACCAGATATGTGAACACAAAATTCTGTTTTGTTGTTCAGAAAAATCTAGGGAGTGTGAGATTAATGAAGCAATGCAAAACATCTCACAGGAGAGTACATATTCTTCATCCCTGGAGATTTCTGTAGCTAGAAAAAAACCCAGGAATTGTACCAGGACAGGTGACCTTGCCTTAGCATGGGGACTGCATGAATCCTTGTCCCTTAGAATTTTACGTTAAAGCTTTTCTTGCTGTAAATAGGAGCAATAAGCAATACTAAGTAATAATCACAGAATCACTGAATTGTCAGAGTTCAAAAAAGACCTCTAAGATCACTGCGTCCAACTGTAAACCCAGAAAAAATCCACCATGCTTACTACAACATGTCCTGATGTGCCACACCTACACAGTTTTTTAATACGTCCAGGGATAGTGACTCCACCACATTCCTGGGCAGCCTATTCCAGTGCCTGACTACTCTTTCAGTAAAGAAATTCTTCTGAATATGTAGTCTAGACCTTCCCTGGAACAACCTCAAGCCATTTCCTCTAGTCCTATCATTATTTATTGCAGGATAGGAGATGCCAATAATGATTGAAATCTGTATGTATAAGAGAAATTGGGTCAAAAAATACAAAAAATTGAAATTAACCACTAGTGTAGCTGACTTAATTAAAATGAAATTAAATCCAGCTGAAAGAACCAGATATAAAATTCTGAGAAGACCATTAGAAGCTAAGTAGTGCCATTGCTCTACTTAAGCACTCATGGGAATGTCTGTGCTTATATTCATACAATGTGTGTACTTTGTATGGATTTTTATTTGGGCTGAATATAAGTGCACAGTTACATGAACATACGTCCTGAGAGTCACCTTTGAGACTAATTTATCTGTCATATCATAGACTAGAGAGATGAATATTTGGGTAGTGGTGGTTCTGTCTCAAAACTCACTAAGGCCCTGCTCTACTTGGCTATGCAATACATGTAAAAGAAGGCTCTGTTAAATCTGGCAGGACTCTGACTGCGTAAGCAAAGTTAGGAATCAGCTGGGAATGAAGGTTTAGACATTTGGGAAGGCATTGCTAGGCTGAAGCTAAGAAAGCAATCTGATCCTACTTGATTTTGACACCTTCATTTCCATCATTGGTCTCTGGAGGTGTCAATGTGCTGAGAATTAAGGATTCTGCTGCTCAGAAATTATTAAGTCATCCTTGGTAGAGAGGAGAAATGCAACCTACCTGTGTGGCTAAAGAACCCTTCTCAATTTTCTTTCAAGATTTCCTGTAAGGGGTAAGAACAGTGCCAGCTTTGACGTCTTATTATTGGTTTGGCTTCACGCTCAATTTCTGTAATAAAATCCTTATCCAGGGAGAATTATTTAGTATTCTCCACAGCCTCTAGCCTGAAGTGTCACTCTCTATTTTAAGTCACAAGTCTTTCTCTAACACTGCTTAGCAAAGAAGGCAATTGTATGTTCACACCAGGGCAGAGCACATGAGCTTCCCTTCACGTATCATTGCACATGTTACAGCTGTGACGGCTTCTCACACTCTGATTCTGCTTTAAATATAAGACAGAGGGCACTATCCTGAAAACAGTTGTTGTAGTCAACAGAGTCTTTCCCCTGGGGAGTCATTAAAGCTGATTTTGTGCAGGACTGTCTGCAAGGACGTAAAGCTGGCACTTGGAAGAACCCAGGTGGAAATGCTTCCATGAGGACTCACTCTCAGAGGTTTCTGGAGCTCTGCTCCAGTGCTCACAGAAGTAGTGGGATACATTTTTACAGTGCTAGCAGGGATTAAATTCTCTGTGCCAGGCACAGCCAATTTTAGAACCTTATCCTTGATTTCTTGATTTTTTTTTTTTAATCATAAAGGGCAAAGAAATTGATAGGCAGTCCTTAGGCACAGAACTATTCTCAACCAGGCAGTCTCTATGTATTAGATTTCTGCAGACAAATTCATAAGCAATGATGACACTTCAAGAGGTTTTCTAGAATTTCCATAACCTTTCAGTCTGAATCTGCCCTGCATGCTAACAGAGACATGAGTATAACACCAGGATGGCTGTTCTGCAATTTAGCCCATGGTTCTATCTGCCTAGACATTGGAGTTAGCCAGAAACCTTAGATAAATATATAAAGGCCTCAGAATTTATCTATGCAAAATTATTAGAGCAAATATATTGTGTCAAAGAAAGTGTAGATACACAGGAAGCTCGGTTGTTGAGGAAGCCTTATTAAAATGTCTGGGATCTTATAATAGAATAGAATTTTCTGGGTTGGAAGGGACCTCTGAGATCACCAAGTCCAACCCTTGATCCACTACCGCTGCAGTTACCAGACCATGGCACTGAATGCCACATCCAGTCTCTTTTTAAATATCTCCAGGGATGGAGAATCCACTACTTCCCTGGGCAGCCCATTCCAATGTCTGATCACCCTCTCTGTAGAGAAATTCTTTCTAATCTCCAACCTAAACCTCCCCTGGCACAACTTGAGACTGCACCCTCTTGTCTTGCTGAGAGTTGTCTGGGAAAAGAGACCAACCCCCCCCTGGCTACACCCTCCTTTCAGGGAGTTGTAGAGAGTGATGAGGTCTCCCCTGAGCCTCCTCTTCTCCAGGCTGAACACCCCCAGCTCCCTCAGCCTCTCCTCACAGGACTTGTGCTGGATCCCTTCACCAGCCTAGTTGCCCTTCTTTGGACCTGCTTGATTACACACGTGCAATTACTTTGTACTGCTAGGAGTGAGAGAGCAAAGCAAAGCAAAGCAAAGCACAGCAGAGGGAGAGGTAACGTCCCAGGCGCCTGCTGTCTGCATTGCTGTGTGTGTGGCATGAAGCTCTACCACAGCAAAAAGATAAAGCTTGTTTGAGGAGAATGGGGAGGGGAAATTTAGCCAGACTAATGAGCTATGGTGGGAGCTGAAGCCAGAACATTCCTTTTCAATTGTATTTTCCTGGCATGAAGCTTCTAGTATGCTGTCTCCTAGAACTGCAAGAAAAATCAAAGTGGTTCTAATATCTTCCAACATGAAAAAAAAACAAAAGGAGGCATTACAATGCCATTCCATTGCTGTACTGGCTGATGGAAAGAAAGAAGAATTTCTTTTGATCCCACTCAAGAACAGCCATGTCTGTTTCTCATTTTGAATTCAAAACTCATGGACAAGCAAAAGGAAATTCAACTTGCCATAGCTGTGTCCAAACACATGGTGGGGCACATACATAATGCCTGATTTTACCAAGAAATGCTTCCCGATTAACCCATCCCACACAGGGTGGAGTGTAGGTCATCTGTTCTGTTGTGGGTTTGAGTCACTTCAATAATACCATGGGTTTATAACAATAACAAGTTTGGTGTGAACATTGCACCTCATGAGTATAATTACTTAGTAGATTACACACTGATTTTAGCACTTCAAGGGCTGAATATTTTCTCTTGCTTTTGAGTTCTTCTAAGTGTGCTCCTTCAGTGTAGCTCATCTCAACAGCCTGCAGTCAGCACCCCAAACAAACCAGAGAGCATGAAGTTGTGTGTTTGTACACAAAAGTATGTGTGAGAGAGGGAAAAGAGAGGACAGAGAAGGGAAGGGAGAAAGAGAAAGATGAAAGGAGAGAGAAATTGAGAAGAGCAGAAGGAAAGAGAAGGTGTGAAAGAGACAGAGCAAGCAAAGGAAAGAAAGAGGGAAAGAAAGAAAAGGAAATGTCAAGTGGGAGAGTCTGCTGTCTTATACTGTGTCTATCCTGTGTTTATTTTCTGAGTTATGTTGAGCAAAACTTATTTTGCCTTATAAATAACCACCTGGGTAGAAAGATAGCCTTTAAAGAAGTGCAAGGACTTTCTGTAAAGACAGAGTATGAGTGTGAAGTGCTTGCTTGTCTCTTTATTGAATTGTAACCCAGGCACTATTTTAACTGTTTCTACATGGCACAGGTCTTTTTTATAAAACCCCACCCACACAGATACCACATTAAAAATGGTTATCAGGTTTCTTTGGCATTGCCTGATTCACAAATCCCTCTTGGCTTTAAGCCAGTAGGTTTGTCTGCTCTATCTATCTAAAAACAGGTGCTTCTCTCAGGTTTTGCTAATATTTTACCTGGAACTGAAGTCAGCCTGCCAGAGCTAGTGGTAAACATTTCTCTCTCTAGTCTTTCTAAGGATCATATTTCTATTTTTTCACTTTGTATCTTTTCCAACTGTTGACACTTACAAAAACTTAAACGTGTGTCCGACCATGTGTAAAAGTGTCAGGGTTGCTAGAATAATTGTTTGCTACCACTTCTTCAAAAAGAGACATGGCTTCTTTTTTTTCATTATTGTACCCTTGTATGATGAATTCTAAATCTCATTGCTGTTCTTATTATCTTCCATCACATATATCTTGCAAAATACCTTGTTGCTATTCTCTTGCATCAGTGCTGTGCCCTACAGATCAGCAAGGTTTTCTTACTTGCCAGCTCCTGTGTACTGTAAGTCACAGTCTTTTTGCTCCCTTTCTTTTTTTTTTTTTTTTTTTGATGTTACTAGACTAGATTGTAACTTTCAGACACAGCTTTGAGGAAAAGGGAGTGGGTAAACTGGGCTAGGACAGGAGTGAGCTGGTGGCCTGATTTGGAGGCAAAGCTCTGAGCAGGAGGATCCTCCTAGCATCAGCCTTGCTTCCAGGAGTTATAGAGAAGAGGGAAGTAATTTCTTACTCATCTTTCTCACGCTAGCTTAGCCACTCTTCATGGCAGATAGAGGTGAGGGGACAGAGCCAACCATTGCCAACTCATCAACTCTGAGTTGGCCCTTTTGATGTCTGCTATCTGAATCCAGGGACCCAACTGCCCTTGCTGGGTGGAAAAGGTTTCTCATTTCTCTGGGCAGATGCATAATCTGAATTAGAGAGTAAGAGAGTGTTAAGTTTAGATAAGTGTCAAAGCTGCAGTGATTATTCAAACCTTGTCAGAGCCTCTTGTCTGGAGTTACCATGAAACCTCTCATGAAATAGCTGGTTTCATGTTTTTGGCATGATATGCACTTAGACCTTCAGACAAGGAGGATAGGAGCAGCCACCCCTCCTCCAGAGCTCTGGAAGTTCCAGACAGCTCCATCAGTGAGGAATGCAGTGATAAGTAAAAACTAAAAGAACCTTTAAAACAGAAGGCAGGAAAACCAAGGGGTGTTTGCAAAAGTTTGAATCCATTGCTATTTTAGCTGACTTCAGATATATCTCCTCTGGTTTCTCCACTTCCAAGAGCACAGTGGCTACTATGCAAAGCAGCCCTTGCCCACGGCTGCCCAGACACCAAGTGTCCTCTGCCTTGCAGTTCCAGGGATAGTACAAAATCTGCCATTGTGCCATCACCTTGATGTCATCAGGAACAGCAGCTTCTTGTTTTCCTTGTGATATATTACTCCAAAGCAACACAAATGTCAGCTGGCTGCTGACACATATTACCTCTCACTTACTTTGTGGACAAACTGAAATGCTTTGAGAAATTAAACAGAAGTAGAATATTGCAACCTAAGCAATAGTTAAAAGCAAATTTGATTATTATTTTTTTTGCCACATCTCCTTCCACTTTTCTAGGATGATTTTCCACACATATTCTTGTTTTTTGGTTCCAGACAGGTTCACCATGGTTGTGCTGGTCCTGACCATCAGCACCAGGCTGTATTAATTTGTCTCAGACCTCTGTTTGTTTAGAGATAAAATGATCCTAAAAAAAAATACTAAATATTGTCACCTCACTCACTGCAGTGGGTGTCTTAATACCTTGTTTGGTTTTGAGGAAAATTACTTATTGAAAAAAAACCTGAAATTCAGCCTCTGGGTTATCAACAAACTTCAGAAAGGGAATCATTTTGTCTTGAATGATGGTATTCTCCATCACAGGAAAGTATATCAAATCATTGAAATTAGATAAGAATCTTGGATTGCTCCAACAAACACTTGCTAAATTTCTGTAATGCCTTTGACAATTTTGTAAAAGATGAGTTCTTTTTATAGAAAGTTTTTTTTTCCAGCATCGTTATAAGTAGACATCAGTAATAAGTGCACTTAGGAAAACACAAGCTTTAAAATCTGTCTCCTAAATAGGCATAATTTGTCTTCTAGCTTAGACAGTATTTCTGTCCTTATTTTTAATTACTTTTTTATTTATTTACTGCCTGGCATGGTGGAAATCGATTCATGATTGTCTTCAGGAAAGTAGATTAGAGCTGAAGCACCATATCTTCAGAAATTGTGTGCCCTGTCATGGCTGCAGTTTGAAGAAAACTATTTCAAAGATTAATTGTAGTGTAGTCACAGACCATGGTGCTCCGTGGGGAGCAAAGTCCCTCTGAATATCCAACCTTTTCTGTGGGTTTTGACACCCGTGCTGTATTCCTGTCTGCCAAAGCTAAATCTGCTGTCAATATCCAATTTAAATACTGGGCAGATATCCTCTAAATGGGTGGGTTTAAATAGCAGGATTCCCAGTGCACTCATCATTGTAGTGCAAATTCTTGTATTTAAACTAGTGGACCTATTCTTACAAGCCAAGGTATTGATATGCTTATATGTTTGCGAGGTGCTGATATTATGCAATTGGTTCTTTTTACTAAATGGAGAGAGTTGGAACTTGGAGTGCAGTTTGCATAAATGTGTTTGTAAATTAGAGGCATATGAGAAAAATGTACTCATCATATGTCAAACAAAGATATTAAGCTTTCCAGGAATTATGCCAAAAGTAAGAAATTTTGACTAATATTGTCCTCTTAAGAAGACATGATAAATTAAGGGGAAAAAAAATACCACCCTCAAGAAATATTCCCATTGGACAGTAAAAATAAGTTCAAGCAGTAGCAAAACATTATGTTGTAAAGATGTCTACATTACACTATGTGTATATTATGCTGTATTTTGCAGTTCAGTTCTTGTATTTTCTATCTTATTTGTTTTTCTCTTCACCCTGCAATAGGATGTTAGCTTTCTCTTTGCAGTTATTGTATACCGTGCAATTGCTCCAAGCTGAGCAAGTATGAGGAATTGTGACTTTAGTTTTTGTATTTTTCTTCTGATACCATGGAGGTTGTTTCTATTTGAACAATATAGTAAGAATAGTTTTACCATACTGCTTCAAAGTCACTGTAAACCTCTGACAGCTGCACATGTTTTCAGACCTTGTGATGAAATGGAAGATGAATCAGATTGACATTTTGTCAAGGGATGCTGCCAGTGCAATACAACCTCTGTGATACCTCCAGTGAGGAAAGCAGTGTCAGTGAAGAGGAGGTGCCTAGAAAGGTGAGCCAAGATATGCCTCGGTGACAGAGCTCAAGAAGGGAGCTACATCCCCTATAAGATTTAAATGTAGATTTAAACCTGTTCTTCTGAGTCTGACATTGTCACCTTCACTGGCTGAATGGGTAGACCGTGATTGCTACAATGTGCTCACTGGAGAACTGACTTGAGGACATGTGTGTCTACTGGTAGCTGAACTGATGAGTGTAAAGGGCCCCACTGACTCAAAAATGCATCCTTCACCGCATATAACTTTGTAAAAGAGAAGTGTGGCTGGGCTGAGAAAGTGAGAGAAGTGAACAGCATTAAGTGGTCAGCTGCAAATACAAGGCAGCAGATTCCGAGTTCAAGAATGTTTAAGAAGAAAGCATTAAGCAAGAAAGCATTAAGAAGCAAAAGTTTCTCCTACTTAAAAGTGTAAAAAAATAACCATGATAGATTATGTCAATAGCAGAACAGCCTGAGAAAATCTAAAATGACAACCCTTATAGTCTTTGCTATATACGAAACATTAGAAGACCATAAGAATCTGGAAAATTATCGCTCAGTTAGCAGCATCTTGAGCTTTTATTGAAATGGTATGTGTGACCTGCTAAGCAACTCAATAAATAAAATCCAAGATATGTATGCAACTGTCCAAAGGATATCCCAGATAGGGATTCCTATAAAGTCAAATATTAAGTTGATATTAAGGAGGAGAGAGAGCACATTTTGATCCACTAATCACTGCCAGAAAACATAGTTTGCTCTTTGATATGCTCTCACTTGTTGAGTATGTAGAAGGGCTTGCTGGCTTCTGGTAACATTATCTACTGAATAGCAACAAAATTAAGGTCTAGTATTATTTACAGTGGGCCTTTCAGAAGTTAGTCAGTTTTTCCATACAAAATGCTAAGGGTAGAACAGATAATATAGTGTCTAGGTCAGGATGACAAATCAGCTTTATAAGAATACAAGAACTCTTGGCATTCTGTCAGAGGCCATTTAGTCTGCAATATTTGATAGTATGAGATTCTACAGACAGAGGATTAAAATATTGTGTAAGTCTGTACCTGTCTAATTGTGGATAGCTGGATGTTCCTTTACATCTGGAAAGACAGTGGCCAATACACTCTCTCTTTTTAAACTGTGTATGAAACTATTTAGACTCCTGATACCTGGACTGCTGCAGGGACAGCTGAATTTGTTCTGGAAAAACCTCTTCTTCCTGTGCAAGAATTCAAATCTGGCCACCCTTGCCATTCTTTCTGCAAGTCCTAGGAAATTATACCATTACCCGGAGGATAGCAGAGTTTCTTCAATGTATGATGGATTTTTGGATTCTTGAATTCCCATAATCCTTGTCATAGGTTCTCACCAGTACCTGCATCAAGGAATACTGCTAGGTTCGGTGAGGTAACTACCTGCAGGGAAGCACATTTCTGTGCAAGTATGTTTGCTCATGCACAAAATCTTTATGAACCAGTATGGCTAATCTTAACTTGTTGGTTGCCATCATTGTGTCTTAGACTAGAGATATTTCAGTTATTCATGTCATCCTCAGACTAAATATCTCTTTGAGATTTAATATCACTTTGAAACCCAAGGGAGGCTGAATTCATCAAGAAAATCACCCCACTCTCTGGTACTTTATATGACTTTGAACTTTTTCAGGGCTTTCTCCTCCTTCATCATGTCAAATTGCATTTCACATTCTCACTCTCCTAAACCCTTGAGGTGCCACAATCAAGCCTAACTTCCTGTGCTTGCATATCTACCTATCACAACATCCAAATGTTTTCTTTCACAACTCCCTCTTCTTCTTCTGAGGCCTCTTGTACAAATTGAATTAGCTCTTAGTTCTAGTCTATAACTCTTTAAACTTGTTTAAATTCTTCCTTAAATTATTATTGTCCTGAAAACACTCTGAATTATGACTGTGTGTGTCAGTACCCTTACAGACATTTGACTGACAGGTCAAAGACCATCTTATCCTGAGATTTATACAATTCTCAAACCAGGATGAAAGTTGACTTGTGTGATGAGCCACATATGTGGCAAAAGAAAGAAGATTTTGACTTTTGGATCCATTGTAGAACTTGCTCAGTTCCTGAGGATGCCGTCTTCATTCAGTGAGTTTGGCAGCTCTAGATTTCTCCTAGTTAAATGTTTTTCATTATCACTGGCCAAAGGAAATGGAGATTTTCACCATTTTCCTCAGTTTTAAGTATAAGAACTACATCAGAGACTGTCTTGCTCAGGGTGACACTAGTAGATGGGATTAGAAGTTCTGGTCTGCATATTCATGATGAAGTGGTATAAACTCCATTGTCTTGCCTGCTCATTTTTAGTAAAATAAATCCAGGATTTTAAAACCTAGGAGCCTGACCTTGGGTTCTTAAGCCCATATTTATATTATTGTGGCTAATTTTGACAGCACTGCATAGACTGCAGCTCCCTATGACAACTTAGGGCTCCCAAAATCTAAACTTAAAGTTAATTATTTGGTTTGGTGTACATCTTGAAATTCTGTAATTTTTTATTTTAAACCATGCACAGACATAAGAGGGAAAATGATGTGACATTCACTAATGTGACATTTATCCCTATTCATAACTTTTAATGCCAAGGAAAAATGATAGTGCCACACACAACCTACTGGCTGATCCTTTTGACATTGCAGAAATCTGATAGTTTGTTTTTTCCCCTCTATTTTTATAGTTCTCTGCAGCTTGATCCTTGGAAAAAATCACACAACAACCAATAATTGCAGGCCACTAATGAAAGAAACAACAGAGGGGGAGATTTTTGAGACAGGAGATAGGGGTGATTAGGAATATTAAGGAGAGAATTAACAATCTCTGCTGGAATACACTGGAAATACCTGGACAGGTTATCCTGGTGGCTACTAGTGAAACTAGCAAGAAGGTTTAAGAAAAGGCCATTTTCAGGTAGTCCAATGTGCCAGACAGCCTAACAATATACAACAGAACCTGCAAGTGCTTCTGGTTCGGTCCAGTGTGCTGTTAGCATCTCCAGCTGAGAGGAGTGCTGAAGCTGTCTCTAATAGCCAAAAGAGGGTGAGAAAAAAATAGCTGAGATGATAGCAACTGCTTAAACTTATGTTAAGTATATGTTAACATAAAGATATGTTAACCCATATCTATGAGAAGGTAGAAGTAGAGAGAATATTGTCCATCTGACTTGGCCAAAATTTCCCATGGGAGCAGCTCACTGTGTGGCTCACAAGGAAGACTTGTGACTGACAGTCTGGGACTGTGCCTGATTCCTGCTGGGCAGGGCACAGGATGCACTGCCATTGCCTGCCTGAAAAGTTTATGCCAAAAAAAAAGCATTTTCAATCATATAAATGATAATTTTACTGCATACATATTTCAAGCTTTTCAAATCTAGAAATGAAAGAAAAAAAGTTTGCCCTGCTTGTTTAGGTGCCAGTAGATGGCACACAGTCTTCCTGCTTATGCAGTTCACATGCAGGGACAAAGTCCCATGGAAATAACCCCATGAGGGTTATTGAACTGGTAATAAGAAAGCAGTGATGGCATAGTGCACAAATGCTGTTCAGTCACATTTGGGCTTCTCAAATGTTTGTATTGTTATGGTTCCAGACTGCTAATGCCTTAAGCCTCAGGCTCTAACTTGAGCAGGAAGGGTTTATTTTTGGAAGAAGAATTTTTTCCCATAGACAACTGCTGCAATACCAACTTTTTTCTTTTTTTTTTTTTCTTTTTTTTTTTCTTTTTTTTTTTAATGAACCATACTGTAAAACTTAGACTAAACTGAAAAAAAACTTGGTCCAAGATGCCACTGTACCACTAAGACAGAAATATACAGAACCCAAACTGTAAAGTCTGCACTCCCAGACACCGTGTGTCTAGGTGGGGAAAATATTGAGCTGGGTGCCTCATGTATGCACAGATGTATTCTATGGATGATGTGCAACTCTGTGGATGCACAGCTACTGCAAAAGTAAAAAGCCAGACTGGGATGATCTGCTGTGACCACTCAGGGAGAAGTTGCACAAGCCCTGGTACATGAGGCAGCAGCTGGAACGAGCCCGTGGAAGAGAGTATGGGTACATGAGAGGCATCATTCTGGGGCATCCAAGGTATTGTAGTTATGAGCCCAACAATCTCTCATAATCATTAATCTCTGTGAAAGAGGCATCAGGTACGGCTCTCTGGGTATCTACGCTGCCACATGGGCTTGTCACAATTGAAATCCAAGACATGAAACACCTTGCCCTAAAAATCACTTCAGAGTGCATTGCACTCTAAAACCTCTATGATAATGCTCCAGCTCCCTGAGCATGCATCCATAGTGCCATCAGAGGTGCCTGAAGCCTCTCAGACAGATCTGTGGAAGAGACAGATTTGACTCCAGACTTACTGATTACCCACACGCTGTGCAGGGGCCATGGGAGGCTGTGATGGGTACCAGAGGACACTCTTAGGTGGCTTCATGATCATGTTTAAGTAACTGAACTGAAACTGATGATTAGATCTCCACTGACAGCATAGTGTGAAAAGATGAGTTCAGATGCAGAGGCTGGCACTGCACTCACTCAAATTTAAGTGTGAATGATGTCACCCAAAAAGTCAAAAGGAAGTGTGTGTTCTGAATATCAGACGTGCAGTCCATGGCAAAAGTTAAATACATCCCCTTGGGATTCCTCTTCCAGTGTTCACAGATCCAGAAAGTAGCTTGTACCTTAGACTAGGAACCAAGGACATAGAGAGCAGTATCTCTGGGGTCCTGTTCTTTGATACTCACGTGAATCTTCAGATCTCATGACTTATCTCTGTTTATTCCTTTACATATAAAATATTCTTCCTAGCCCACTTCCACCAGGCTTCTTGTGAAGCTTAGTTAATGCAGTAAGTCCTTGTTAATTGATTCTGACAGTCTTTTAAAATCTTAATCTTACTACTTCCTGTCACTTTTTGAGTTACAGCCTCTTTAAAATTCATGCTGGATGTTCTCCAAAAGCTTGAAGTCAGAACCTTCCCCATACAGGGTTTTCCCCAAGAAGATCTCCTCACCCCTCATTTAAAAGACATCACTCATTTCCAGCCCAGTGCTGACTTATAATAAATAGAGGTTAAAAAGATTTTGAAAATGCCAACAGAAACCAGCACTGTATTCCTGTTAAAGCCAATAGGTGAAGCTAGGGTGATGCCACCATGTTCCTGTCATTCAGTCATATTAGACATGTTATATAAAAGATTATGTTTGTTCATGGGCAAAGGGGGGGGTGCTGTTTCCTTCATTATATGAGGTACATAGGAAGAAGGTAAATCTTCAGCACATGATGAGCTCAAGGGGAACACAAAAGTTCTGAGGACCAGTCAGGCTCCTAGAACAAATGACAAAAAATGAATAACCTTCCACCTTTGCAGAGTTCCAAGGCTGTTCACTGCAGGTTTGCTTTGTGCTCCTGGTGCATGGAGCTACTTTTCCAGTTCTTCCCCCTGCAACCAATGTTCCCCCTCCTCATTGAATCAGTAAGACCCCCAGTGACTCACTGAAAGCTGAATGGAATTTTATTTTTAATTTTTTTTTTTTCATCCAATACAAATGAAAAAAGATTTGGATAAATTACAGAATAATCTGTCTCCACGCAAGAGACATTTTTGGAATTCAGAGATCAATATGCAGTTCTTGATATACATCTCAATTCTCTTCCAGAATAGGAAGCGGATGTTTATAAACTGTGGATCTCTGACACAACGAGGGTATAATTTCCTGTTAAACCCAACACTATGTGTGTGTAGGCTGCAGCTAAGAGGGACGGTCCCACTCCCCTGCCCACAGCCCTGCACTCAGGTTGCTTTGTATCTAGAGACCACAGGGCTGCTGGAGAGCACTGCTTCAGCAGGTTAAACCAGCAGAAATAAAGAGTCTCCTGATCCAAATGAGTTGGGCTCATTCGGGTCAGGGAGCTGAACTGGCTCATCCCATATAGCCACAAGATCCAATGCAAGGAGGTGGCCATCTGGGTGATAGAGGACACAAGGAGAAAGGAAGGGAGAACAGGTCCATCCTGTTAGCAGTGGTCTGCAGCTGCACTGGATTCCATCTGTCAGGAAGCTGTACTGTTAATATGTCCAATGAATTAGTATTAGTATTATACTAATGAATTAGTATTCGTATTAATGCATTAGAATTATACTGTTATAATTATACTGCAGCAATGCTTAGAATAAGTGATTTAATAGATAAAAGAGAATACCAGCTCCAGAACTTGATACTTTTTATTCCATCTATTTATATGCAGCAGTGTTTTTTAGCCACTGTAAACAGTAATAATATATCAGAGTAGCAACTGAGATTAAAGTTCCACTGTGCAAATATTTACTAATGCCCACTCCATAGGCTCTCTAAGGAAACAAAGAAGGTATGATGGTAGCTATAGGGTAGAACAATGGGGTATCATTCCTACATTACAAAGAGAGAACCAGTGCACCCCAGTTTAAAAAGCTGCTTATGATTATGTGTATGAACTCCTTTGGACATCTGGGAACTGAATATCTTTCTGTTAAATACCTTTGTAGAGTGTTCATCATACAGCATAGGTGACCTTACATGGTGGCAATCTGAATGTGAACAGCCACTTTGAAAACATTAGAGTGAGTTTAAAATTTTATTTTTACCCCCTCCATGGTTGGGGCTTGGATGTTTTTCTTAAAACACTGATGAATTATGACTCTTGGATTCACATAATTCATTCTGAATTGTTGAAATATTTATCTAACTCAATGAAGTATTAATGTTTGCAAGACCTCAATATTTAAAATTTCAAAGTAAAGTTTAAGTTCTAAGCAATGTGGTTTTTTAGTAACAATGTATTTTGAGTACTTTAGTTTGGAGGCTTGTAAAAATTTTTAACATAGAAGACTGGTGTTGTATAAGTACTAATCACAATGGTGAAATGCTACATTCAAAACATTCAAATCAGAAGAAAAAAAAAAAAATAAAACGACATTCTGAGTGAGAAGTCAAGATCAGAATCCTAGGTTTCTAATGATGAAGGGATGAAGGAGCGTTATCCTCATCCCAAGCCTCATTGGCCAGTACTGAAGGCATCACACGAGTGTGATAACACCATAATCTGCTGAGGCAAATCATGTGCTCATCAAAATCTACTGAGGGAAATTTCACATACTTAATGAACAGATCAAATCAGGTCCAAAGAACCTTCTGTTTGTTACACTGCATCAAGCAGACATTCACAATTAGACAGTTTTCAGTGCAATAGAACAGGTAAACCCAGCATGGGTCTTGCCTACCTAGGTATAGCTCAGGTGAGGAGCTGCTCTCAATTTCACCTGTGGAAGTAAGAATGAAAATCTGGGCTGCAGTGTCTGTTTCTTCTGCTGGCTGCAGGGTCCTCTTTCAAGTTGCCTCTTTAAAACAGAGTGAAATAAGCTCTGGCTCTCTTGAAGTCAGTGGCAAAATTCCAATCACTTTTCCCTTCTAAGCAGCCCTCATCTTACTTTTTCTGACTGATTCAGCCAAGCAGTCAACAGAAAGAAGCTGCTCTCCTTCTTCCTCCTGCCTTTTCCCTGCTGCCATGATTTAGGGACCAGCTCTTGACTTTGGTGCTGAGTGCCTCAGTGAGCTGGAATATCCTGTCAGAAAGGAAACACTCTGATTGCTATAGGACACCATGGGGCATGTGTTGCTTACACAGTAATGTCACCCTTTGGGTCATTGTAAGGCAGAAGGTAAAGCTGACAAGTGGTGTTTATCTGTCAACGATATCTTGTGCATGCCTTGAAGTGTCGCCAAGCCGACTGTCTTGGGAAAAAAATGCAATCTAGGCTTTAAAGTTTAATCTTTCCTCATCTTTCTGCATCGAGTAAGATCCCATTTGTGGATGCTGCATTTATGCAGAAGGTATTTCTCATCATTTCTCAACCAAGGTCATGGCTCATTTACATGGCAGAAAAGTTGGGTTCTTGACAGAGGAGGAAAGTAATTTTTTCTTTTCTGGCAGTGCAAGGCTGTGATTAAATTGAGTCATCCAGGTAAATCCAGGTGTCATTTCATGGACACCAGTAAGTTCAGCAGGGATACCATGTAAAAGGGACTGCCTTTAAAAACTAGATGGGGACTCAAAGTAACATAGATCCTGAGATGCAGAATTCTCCTATGATGAGGAACTGTCTTCTCTTTGGAAGAAGAGGATGACCAACATGGTAGAAATTGAAATAATCGATTTGTTATTTCTCTTGGTAGAAAAGAAAAAAAAAAGCTCTGTGGATTGCCAGTGATATAAAAATAAATAAATTCATTAAAATCTCTAATGTCCTGCTCTAAATTGTATTTGTACCAAAGGCAGAATCTAAACACAAAATTATGCTGATGTTATTATGATGTGAATCTGCTGAAGATATGGAGAACAGGATTTTCAGGCCTTGTGCACGTGAGAAGGGATGTGGGACTGTCAAACATCTTTCCAGAGCCCTCCCGAAGAAGCACGTTTCTGAGCTCCTCCTGATGGGAGCAAAGACTACTGTAGTGCTGCTTCTTATCCTTCAGCCTTGGGCTCAATAATATTTTCCTAGAGGCTTCAAAACTCCAAGTACTAGAACTTGTTAAAATGGTTTTCTGTTACAGAAGACTTTGGATTTTTTTATTCAAACAAAACCAAGGTGCTGTTTATTTTTTAGTGAAAATGCACACGATCATTTGGGGGACTATCTTCAGAGTTTGCCCTGTGTGAACTGGGAAACTCTTTCCACTCTCATCTAAACTGGTGATTTCTGCCCAGCATTTGTATTTCAGTTGACCACCTTTTCTGTATATCAGTAAAACCTTTCATTGGAGAATTTTTAAATAGTTCCATTAAAGATTTGCCTCTGAGGTGTTCTGGGAAAGTCTTGATACTTTGGCTTGGTGACAAGACAAAGATTTTTCTCTGGTAACAAACAGACAGTGACTTACTAGAATAGAGACAGAAGTAAATGAGTTCAGGTCTAGGAATAGCAGCAAATATGAAGTTATGGACACATATCCAGCAGCTGCAAGAGCAAATAAGGGCTTTGAATGTTTGACCAAGGGATTTTATTAAAAACAGACGAGGGAGAATTATTTGATTATCTGATGCCTTGGTTAGCTGCTGTTTGGAAACAGCTCAAGGAGCTGAACAGAGTTAAAATAGGATGCTCATATTTTGGAAGGAGACCACAGAAGATTAGCTGAGGCAGGCATGGAAGGGAAAGACACAGAGAGCTCAATATTTTTGACCCCTGAGGTGGCTGAGGACTTAGGGTGGTACTCGAAAGCCATCCTGCTATAAGAGTAACTTTTGGTCAGAAGGCTCTCACCTTATGGAAGGGAAAAATGCAAGTTACAGGCCAACGTATTGAAGAAGAATATCAAATTACGAAAGAACCATTTCCATCCAGAGGCATGAGGCAATCTGTGCAAACAAGGCTGCTTTAAACAATAGGGTAAGTTAATGAAAGTGTGACTGGGGAAACCACAGCCTCTAATTCTATCAACTCAAGTATAAGAGGTGGGCTAGAAACAAAATACAGCTCAACTCTTTCCACATCACAATTTCTGCAAAGGGTCTGGCTCAGTCATTCAGGTTGGTGGCTGAGTCAAAAGGTGGTTCTTGGCCATTTCACTTGCTCAGGAGTTGTGTGTTTGGCACCAAGGAGCTAAAGTCTTCCTCTTCTGACTCAGCTCCTTCACAAGATCACATGCAAGCAAATCAGATGAGTGATTGTCATACACAAGGAAGCAGAATAGGACATCAGGAAGAAATTATTTAAAATCTGAGATTCATAGAATGATTAGATAAATGCATTTATTAACAGAGAGGGTACACGTTTGGTGTATGGATAATTGTATATCCTAAATAATGCATTTCTGTGATCCAAGAAGCATAAGTGTAAGGATGATAAAAATGGGAAAAACCCTAAGTGGATCAAAATGGAAGTAAAGCCTAGCCAAGTGTTTTTTGTTTGTTGTTGGTTTTTTTTTCATTTTTTTTACTTCCTTTTAAACTATTCTTAAAGTTATTTGGGCAAGTGCTGGACAAAATCAACACTTCTCCTGTATGCTGTGATGAAGTAAGTTTGATGACTACTGTGCAGTCTGCAAATGTGGTAAAGAACTATAAGAAAACAAGCACTGAATGACACCTATCCAGTAGTACTGAAGTACTAATAAAAACTTCAGCATAAGCAAAATTTGGTGAACATTGTGACAACATTTGTTCAGGAAGAAAAGTAACCTGAAATTACTACGTTGTCTTAGATTGGAGTATGAAGTATTTGAAGGTGTTTGAGGCGTGGACAAAACTGGGAAATAGACTGAAACAAAATATAGCTTGCTTACTTAGGAAATAAACTGCTTTCCCTGTCACTGCCTGTGCTAAGGCACAATGAGATGTCACACTCTAAATATATCCCTCTGGTATCTTTTATACTACTCAAAAATACTTTACAAGAAAGTTTCAACACTGGATTTTTTGTCAGAATAAGAGAGAACCTAATATGAAATGCAATGAATTATACAAGTATAATGTAAGGGTAAGAAAAGGGAAAAGATCAGCAAATTTTCAGATGATTGCTACACTACAGTTTCTATTAATTTTATGCAGTTGAACAGCCTTTTGATTGCACTCTCAGCTGGCCTTTATAAAACAGAGACCTCAAGAAACATACATCACTCCACACACTACAGCGTCTCATGATTTTTTTCTACCCATAACCTATCTTATGACCTTGCTGCCTAGCAGTGGTTATAGAGTCAATGTAGTTTTTCTATCTATGTATATACCAGTAAATAAAGTCGAGCTAGGGTATGGGCTCAAGTTTTGCTCAGGTTAGCATGCTTACTGGTACCACTTGGCTCAGCAGAAGGTCTCCCACCCATGCCTAAGCATAGCTCAGACACATGCCAGGAACTGTTCCCTGTGGACATTTTGGCTGCAGTCTCCCACCTTTGGGCTAGAGAAGTTTTGCTGTGTGTATGAGAACCACACGCTTTCACTCATTGGCCTCAGTACTGATCAGTAGTATAAAAGTAATCTGAGTTAGATCTTGTCTTCCTGTATGTCCTTCTTCCTGTAGAAGAAGCCCTTTAAATCTGTAAGGATATGCACACTGGCCTCCAATCTTTTATCACTGTGAGATTGTGATGAAGGTCCTCTCTAACCCACCCACTGATAGACTGTGACCGTATTTAATCCTCTTTGTATTAGCAGGAATCTCCAGACACATAGTTCTCAGCACCTCTTGGTATGTGATGGGTGAAATGCAAAGCAGACTGTCTTTAGATCTTACAGGAGCCACTAAGGAAACAGCCACGCTGGAGAGAATTGGCAGTTCCTCTTCACTCCCTTCTGGTTCTAGCTATTAGAGCATTCAATGTCTGGATTTGAGTAGAAGAGAAAAGATTAAGAAAAAAAATTGTTTCTGCAATGTTATTAGGTCTGTTCATGCACCAGTCCTCTGATGCAACACCACTCATACACAGAGAGACAAAATCACAGCATCATAGAACCATAGAATGGTTTGGGTTGGAAGGGACCTTGAAGATACTCTAGTTCCAACTCCTGTGCCATGGGCAGGAACACCTCCCACTAGGCCTGGTTTCTCAAAGCCCCATCTAACCTGGCCTTGAACACTTCCAGAGAAGGTGCACCCACAACTTCTCCGGGCAACCTGTTCCAGAAATGCCCATTCCCTTTTCTCTTTTCCATCTTGCATGTGCTGAAGACATCATATCTAGGTAAGGGACTAAGCCAGCCTCATGACTCTCTTGGTCTTTGGCCTTGATCTTGGTCTCTTGATCTTTCTAAGGCTGTGCAACAGTGCTACCAAAAGTGACTTTTTACAAGCTGAGTCCAGTTCCTGGTTGTTGATGAACCATTTTTGAACTTTCTTCATGCTGGCCTTGAAATAAATCACTGAAAAACAAAGCCCATCAGGTAGTACTGACAAGCATTGCATTTAATCTAGCTCCCAACCTGTGACATTCTTTAATTTTAGACATGAAGTCTGGCACCCTCTGTGGGAGCCAGCTGTCTTCTCATTTTCCATTTCATGTAATGGAAGGCTGCTATAAGGTCTGCCTAGAGTCTTCTTTTCTCCAGGCCGAACAACCCAAGCTGCCTCAGCCTGTCTTCACAGGGGAGATGCTCTGATCATCTTTATGGTCCTCCTCTGGACTCACTCCAACAGCTCCATGTTCTTCTTGCACTGGGAAAGACAGAACTGGACACAGTACTCCAGATGGGGTTTCTTGAAATACCCTTGAGTAGAGGGGGAGAATCATCTCCCTCAATCTCCTGGCCAAACTTCTTTAGATGCAGCCCAGGATATGGTTGGCTTTCTGGGCTGCAAGCACACATTACTGGCTCATGTTAAACATCTCATCAACCAACACTCTCAGGACTTCTCAGTCCTCTCCTCAGGGCTGTTCTCAATCCATTCCCGGAAAAACCTCTACTTGTTTGCCCTGACCCAAGTGCTGGACCTTGCACTTAGACTTATTGAACTTCATGAGGTTTGCATGGGCCTTATGAAGTTCAAAAAGGCCAAGTGCAAAGTTAAAATGCAAATACCCAGGTATCTATTCAGGTTAGAGCTCTGCTTTCCAAGGACAGGAATCATTTCAGTGATATAAGGAGGTTTACCTGGATAGTGACATGGAACAAAGGAGAAAAATAGATTTAATGTTCCTTGTTTAGGTGTTGTAGGCAGGGGTATTGCCTTTCTCTGTATTTCAGACAAATGACTTTAGCTAATAATAAAGCACCACAGTAAGTAGACAAGAAAAAGACACATGATAGGCTGGTCCCTTAATAAAAGGAATGAAATGCACATTCCTTAGAAGATGTCTATAAAATGTCTAAATAGCCAGAAAACAGATTGTAGAGGAAAAAATTATGCATTGCTATAGCATCAATAGGCACATGACCAGTATTCCATCTCTAACTCCTTTCCAAAGTCATAAGATATGTAGATATGTTTTCCATAATATTTGTGTGTGTTTAGACAGTGAGCAGTCTGTCTAGTAGCCTAGTGCTTACTGATGTGTGATAATGACATAAATGTGTTTTAATAGGATGGAACTCTTGAGGACCACTTCATCTCTTCCACTAATCACTCCAGTTATAGCTCAAAATCCTGAAAAGGCATAAGAAAATAAATCCCAGTGCCCCCTGATTAACTTGGCTTGTATTTCTATTGTCTGCATATTCATAGTTTAAGTAGGAGTTTAAGAGGAGGGCAGCCCAGTGCCTTGGTTTAGTGGCTCAGGGCGTGCGCTTCAGATAGGATTTCCATTCTTTCTGTCTGGTTTCCTGGCTTGGCAAAGGCAGGGAGTGTTGCATCTCCTGGATGAGTGGAAAAGAGAATATCTCATCTCTCAGCAGTGACCTCTCTAGTTAATGAGGTGGCAGTGCTGAAAGGAATGCTATGATCTCTGTCAAAGCCAAAATGAGGGTGGCTACAAGAAAAGGACCCAAGACAGCATATCAAATGTAAGCAGAAGACAGATGTAGTGGCTCTTTACTGCTCCAAACAGAAACAAAATAATCCCTTTTCCTACTTTAACACTACAAAATACTGTACTTCTCACTCCATCTCTGCTTACCACTTTCTTTCACAGGAAGGACCTGAAATGTCCCTGCAGGGATACCTCCTGTTACCTAAAGGGACTTATTTGTTCTTCAATGTTGTGGAAAAAGGTGTAAATTGATACAGGTAGAGCCTGTAAGTTCTGCAGGCAGGAGGGGCTCTTTAACAGTGTGGCAGTCTGTTTTTCAGCCACTGTCTGTGTGTGTCTGTGGGTCTGCACGTTACAGGGAGAGACGCGGAGAGCGAGCGCCGAGGCTGAATTTAGAAAGTTATAGATGTTCTCATCAGCCCCATGCAATGCAGCAGAGATTCCTTCCAAAAGCCAAGGGAGCAGAGGCTGCAGACAACAGATGTGAGAGGGGTTCCCATAACTGTCAATTTTCAAAGTGTTTGCATTGAAAAGAGAGGAGGTGCTATTTTGATTGATATTTCGGCCGCAGTATATAAAGCAGAGGAATTCTTCTTACCCTCTGCTTGTCACACTGGTCTGCATACTCTCTCAGCTGGACTTGGGGCTACTACTCACAGCATCTGAAAGGCTGAAACTCACTGGGAATAAAGAATTCCTGTAGCAATGCCGGAACCCACCAAGAAGGATGGTAAGCATAACAAATATTACCTGAACGTTTCTTAATTACAGGAATTACGAGTGTGTTCACACACAAATCACCTTTTTAGACCATTTTTCAGCAACAGCTAATATCTCAAAGCGGTGGCTGTGTAACATCACCATATCATTACAGAACACCGATCCTTTTAAACTAAGAATTTAATTTCAGTAAGGGGCAGGCAGTACAAAATTGTTTTGTACTCCAACTATTGTTTTAGACAATAGACAATACCTTTGCAGAGGTATTTAGAAAATACATGATTGAGCAAATTCTGTATTCACTTTTTGAAGACTGCAGTATTTTTGGAGTGCAATTAGTGGTTTCTCCATAGGTAAAATTTCGAAGCTCTTGAAAACAGGGAACAAATATTTCTTATAGTTTAAAAAGTCAGCCTGTTGATACTTTTTTTTACTGAGTTTTTACAATTTATTGAATACAAAGGATGTTAATGAAACTATTTTAAAATTCTAATGAAGATATATTCTGTACGTCTAATGTGTAAGTGAAGAATGTAGAAATTTTTTTCTACAGTTCAAGCTGGAATGGTACATTTTGCCATGCTACAGAAATTATCATTTCATATTTCAGAAGGATATTTAGAGGGAGCATTACTGGTCCCTTTTGTGGTATTATTAAGTTCATAGCAAAGAAAATGAGTATGTAGTCTGGTAGCAAGATACAGCATTGTCCACTGGATGCTGCCCAAGCAGGTGTAAAGCGTTCAGGGTCTATTAATTAGTAACCTTTTTAAAGTATGTAATTATTTGTTATTATATTTTAAATTTAACTTAAATAAACTTCTTGTATTCGTGCTACTTCCATAGCTCTTCTTTTGTTTTTCTTTAAAATTTAGACATTTGGGTAAGAATTTGTGATGATTATTGTTTAGCATTGATAATATACATAGCTTCTGCAAAGCCATAAATGTGCAAACTGTATATGCCTTACAAGTCCTGGCAAAAATAGGTATAGAAACAGGTTCCCTAATGCATTCCAAAATGCAAAACTGAATTTCTTCTTGAAGATAATCTTGTGGAAAGTATGTAAGTCATTGAACAGCATTTCTTTACCATTGTTTCTTTAAAGATCCGATAGGCCCATCCGTATAGTTTGAATGAGTCCATTGGATTTAACACTCTCCTATCAAGAGCATTTGCTGTATTTGAGTAGTCCTGAAATATTTCTAGTTTTGTGGAAGGCAAGAGCAAAGCAGCTCTCAGGAGCATTAGGCAGTTTCAGCATCTTGCTGGGTTGGGGTCATACGAAAACTAAACTTTTTATATGACTGAGTCCTAAGCAAGTAGTGTTGACAGAATAACGTGATCATTCTACTTACTGGCCCTCCTTAGTGCTGGAGGACAATGATGGATGAAGCTTTCTTCTGAAAATAGCTACACCAAGTGCATGTATTAATACAAGTGCCTAATCCCCTATATCAAACCCAGAGCCAAGCCCCTTCTAGAGTGTCTGATTTGTAATTCAAATGATTTACACGTGTATTAAGTGTCCTTTTTATTTGATCTGTTATTTGACTGGATATTACACAGTTTAATCAGAATGTGTTCTGCGGCTGCCAAGTGAAAAAAAAAATATTTCTGCAATTTCAAAAGATATGTGCTTTGTAGAAAAATTTTTAGGACGCTCATGTTTTTAAAGGTTATCATTTATTTATGTATTTAAAGGTTATAATTCTATTTTAGACTCGATTATTTCAAAGATGTTCTTACAATGCAGCGATTACAAATGCAGCTCTGTAATTGTGTTCCAAAATAACTTTAGCAACTTCGAACAACATCATCTAGACAGCGAAATAAATGTTGGTTTTGGTGAGTTGATATTCAGTGAAGTAACCAATATTGAAGCTTCTGTTCTGATAGAGGTAGAGTTCACAAGTAGTAAGGAGCTCTGAAAAAGTGGTACGTGCAGGTTGTACACTGGTTGATCTTCACCTCACAAAACGTATTTTCAGCCAATAGATCAGAGTAATGGTAGGTTTGTCTGAAGTAAAATAAGAGACTAGATGCTTCCTAAAGATTTTCCATTGATCAGGATCTCACCTGACTTGGTGGCCATAGCTGTATAGCAAGTACAAGTACTTACTAGTGGCAGGAGTATTTGGTACCAGTAATAGTACAGTAGCAGTAGTGCTACTACTGGCACAAGCTCTACTACTAAGAATTCATAAGCTTACACCAAATGACTGTTCTCAAGGAAATTCCCAAGGCATGAAGGACTGAAGATAATCCATTAATAAAGGTGAACTTCAGATTGACTGCATTCTAGAAGGTGCCACTGGAAGGATTCTTTGAGGAACCTTTGAGGAACTTGTTGGCAGACTACTATAAAAAGCAGAGAAAAAAAAAAAAAAGGCATAGGCTTCTGTATCACACAAACACCTAAGCAGTATTCTTCTGACATTTCCAAAAGAAGCAGTCTACATGAATGATCCTAATCTCCTTACTCTCATAGGTCCTGCCAGTTAAAAACAGCACACACAAGAGCAAGCAGCTGAGAAATCAGAAGCTGGCTAACACTTGAACGTTAAGAAAATCTCAGCTTTGCATTTTGCTGTCACTGAAGTCTCTGAAGTTAATATAGCTAGATTTTTTTCAGATGCAGTGTTGTAATAAGTTCACAGGCTTTTTTTTCAGGCCAAATGCTCTTTGAGCTATTTTAAGATTATTAGATTAACAAAGTGAGAAATTTCCTGTCTTGGTGAGAGTATAGCCTAACAGTGCACACTTGACAAATAGGATCACCAAATTAAACACACCACTCAGCTAAGAGAAGGCTGCTGGGGCACTTCAGACTAATGGAATTTGTCACTGTAGAAAGAGACTTCCATGCTTAATGATTTAAGGCCTTTATTGTTGTATTCCAAAAAAGTCAAAGTCTTATATCAGTTGTGGCTACCTTGGAGTATGTTTTCTTGTTGTAAGATAGATTTATCTTGGCTTGTTCAAAATTTCATAGTCTCAAGGTGAAGAGCTCCATGGTTTAAATGATCCCAGAGGACGAGTAAGATAGGATTGTGGAACCAAAGACCTTTACTAGTGCGTTTAAATTTAAAGGCCTTTAGTTTTCTTGGTGACAGGAGAACCTCCCTCGTATAATTACTTTCTGCAATTTATTTTAATCACCCAGTCAGTCTTTCCTCTTCCCCCCTTTCCTTTAACCAATATTCATCATAAGAGCTGCCCATTAATTACACGCCCTCTTAAACTGTCACAGGCCATGGCATTTGGACACGCTTTTGTAAAAGCACCAAACCTCTCCAGAGTAATGGTTTCAAACTATTTGTGGGCATCATCCCACAGGGACAGGTGCAAGTCTGTCCCTAGTAGGCAGCTCTCTACATTCGTAGTGTTTTTCCCAGTCTAGGAAATAAGTCATTGCCATGAGTTAAGCGACCATTCCAGATTTTAAGCCAAAGCATTTATCAACTATCTGCCAACTTATTTTCTAAGGGTTTGCAAGCTCTGCTTGTATACTGTCTAGACCATCCATATATTGGCAAGGAACCAAAATAAAAAATCAGTGCGTCGGCTGCAGTGTTTCAGTGAAACTTTTTTTGAATGTATGAACAGCACAGACGTGAAAGTTGTGACGCAAATTATGTGCGAATATTGTCTGTTAGAACAATAATCTCCAAAACATGAAGCAATTTGTGAAAGGAGAAAAAAAAAACCTATTAGTAGAGACTGCTTTGAAGATAGGGTGATGCTGTTTTCTCTGAAGAAGGACAGTACTGCTATGGGTTTTTAAATATTACTGGTTTGGTTTCATTGCATGATTGTTCTATAACTACATTATATAACTATAACTGTAAAACAACTTTCATCACAGCTCATCATATAAATCATATAAGTGGACACTTAGAGCAGCATTCCAATAGGAAACCAATATCAGTATCAAGTTGGATAAAAATTTATCTCAGATTTATTTTAGTATCATATTTTCAAGGCTAGAAAAGATGTTAAATCAAAATTCTGCTTTGGTATACAATTTTGGCTTGCATCAAAAAACCCCCCAAAACACTGTTGATGGAATGTTTTCCTAAAAATTCAACAAGCCACCATGTGAACATTGTATTACATTCCTCAGTGCTTTTCATGCAAAAGACTGGACCTGTATAACCATTTGATTATGGCATCAGACTGGGCAGTGCAGCTGCTGCTGTCCTTGCTGCATAGATAGATACATGCTTCAGTGAAGCAAAAGAGAAGCATACAGATATCCATCTTCTGCCATCATCACTGACCCTCTCCAGGACTGACTGTAAAATTCATTCCCATTATTTCTAACTTCCTTCAGTCTTGGAGCCAAATCACATTCGAAATCAGGCCTGTCTATATCGCTTACAAGCACTGTATGAGTCACAGGTAAATGAGTTTTCAGTGGATGAAGGGAGGAGGAAACCCTAACCCCTTATCTTATTTTCCACTTCAATTCTTTAGAAAGTTTCTCTTCATCACCTTTAACTAATAAATTTAAAGCCCTCACAAATGGAAAGCAAACTTACGCCTAGCTGCTGTAATTGGATCTGTGCGGGTGGGCTCCGCTCCCATCCTGAGCCCTGCAGAGCAGCGTCCTCCTGCACAGATCTTGTTGCACACTGGGCACTGAGTTGTTCTTAGACTGCCTTTGTCCTCCCAGTGCTAATTTCTTACTGTTGTGCCCACACTTCCTTCTGAGATACCAGAGCATCTCAGATTTATTCTTTGACCTTCCGCCTCCACTGCTCCACTGCTAGTTTAAGAATATTTTCCCTATTAGAATAATTATATTGGTGAAGAAAATGCCTCAAACTTGATTTATTGTGGATGTGGTATTTTTTGTTTTATTACTGTGTAAATTGAAGGACCAACAATTTTTTTTTATTCCTATACAATCCATTTATTTTATTTTATTATCAGGGTAGGATAATGCAAGATTCATCTGGCATAGTGTTGTTTTTCATTGAGTTGAAAAGCTTGTCCACCCTGTGCAAAAAAACAGTGTATCTATGCCCAAGGAAAATATTTGCTATCTTTGTAGTAAAACAAAAAATTCTTTGAGTTTAGGAGCAAAGCAGGGAACAGTCTTTCAGCAATCCAGAGGGTGCTTTGTACGTGGCAAAACTGAAATTAGCAAATGCTGCCTTTGTGCCTCCCTATGCTGCACCTGTTGGGAAGATAAATAAAGGACTGTCCAGCTCTTTCCTCTCATACCTCCTAAATATATCACTTTAAGAGAGCTTTAAAAAAAAAAAAAAAAAAGCAAACAACAACTATGCAACATTAACCTTTTGTTTCATGAAAAACAGGATGAGTTTCTCCATAGAAGATCTAGAAAAGAAGAGGACAAGGTCTACGGTCACATAGCAAGAAATTATGAGTGAGATCCAGGGTGACTCCAATAATCAAATCATTAGTAGCCACCATGCATATTAAAAGTCTTTGGATAATGTGTAGTATAATATATTTTGTGTTTCATGAAGGGACATCCAGCGGGTTCCTTGAAGTGGAAGAGCAAACAAAGTTTGAAAAAATATTTCCTGGAAAAATTTCCTTTGGCATAGGGACAAATACAAGACTTCTCACTCAGGAAAAAAGAAGAGATTCCAGTATTAGGGGTCTAAATTTAGAGTGAGGGAAAAAAGGTTGTTGTCATGCAGACAGTAATGTGATTTTGCCCAAAATGTACAAACATTTAAAATAAGGAAGAGGGAAAATGGATAGAATCATTAACTTTAGCTGTAATTAGAGTTTTCTCAGTCCCACTGCAAGAAGCTTTGTCTCTGGAGTCTGAGGAACCGTGTGGCTGAAAATCAGCCCCTTCTCTACCCATCCAGCCCTCTCTGCTCTCAAGTCACAACCGAAGTTCTGGTTCTGAAAATGGTAAAAGGTTCCACTTTTTCACTGATGCTAGGAAATGAGTATTTGAAGCCATTTTCCCATCATTCACTGGAAGAGTTTGTTGCACTTTATGGCCACTGACAGACTTACTGACAGACTTCATTCTTTTGATTTGAAGAGCTGCTGGTGCTTTAAGAGTTAGAGAAGAGAGGCCTGATCTGATGTGAATGTCCAAGTTAGTTCATTGAAAATGCTGATAAGTTTGCAATCGTACAGAGATCCCAAGGGTCTTCACACCGTCACAGGAGATCTTCGGGTTAGGAACTAGATACCCAAGTGGAAATGTGTGCAAGTGACCGAGGTGTCCCCATTCCCACTGGAGTCAGGGACAGCAGGTCATTACAGTCAGTGGAGCCCAGGCTCAGCTGACCAACCAGCAGTTGCCTAAACATAGTTGCCTCCTGCCATATGAGACACTCACGGATACAGAGAATATCCATTTTGGGCTGGAAGATATGACTCAGGACCTAATGGAGATCTGCAACACCCTGCAGCAGCAGCTAGAAACCAGAAGGGTATGCTGCAGCATCTGAATGTCAGCTATCCCCTGTGTATAAGGAAATGAATTGAGCCTTAAGCAGCAATTTTAGGTTGAACAAAAATCTATTCCCATTGATTATAATGGTAGCTTGGACCCCTGGCTCACATTATAGACACGTTCTTGTGTCTGCCTTTTTTCTTTCTGAGTACCTTGACAATAAGGCAGCAGAATTGTTCTCTGTAATTTGCTCAATTAGTGTCTCAGGATTTTCTTCAATGGGTAGTTTTATAAGACAAGGAGTGAATGCCACTCCAGCATTATTTGAATGTGATACTCAGGTGCTCTCTCTCCATAAATGAGGGAAAACCTTGGGCCCAGATTCTTTTGTGAGTCCACCCAGTAATCTACCATGTAAGAAAGGTGCTACTTTTTCATTATTTTGGAGACCCAACTGGTTTTACTGGCTTTTTTTTTTTTTTTATAAAAAGGAGTTAATGTATTTTGTTTCATGGCTAATATGAGTATTTCAATCCACTCAAAATTAAGTTTATTTTCAGCGTGAATGAGAGGAAGCAGAAACTTGCATTTCTGTTCAAATCAGTGTTAATTCCTCTTCTTTCTTTCTACATTAGGTTACTCTCATTTCCTCCTATAGCTTTATGCTGTCAGATGAATGACCAGTTGCATCAGGGGCATTTGTAGCAAACCCTTTTTATGTTAAACCTTATTAGGTTTCTCTGAATTATCTACGTGTTCAACAAAACACATGTAGATTAAGGAATTTACATTAATTCCTGTTTCTGGAACATTTTTTCCTAATTTTTCAGGTATGGTTTTAGCTTCTAGATCTCACTGAACTAGCAGGTGGTTTGGCCAAGATGAAGAGACTTGCAGAAGAGTGAGAATTAGAGTCAAAATCCACTCCTGTGGATATTTCTGTCCAACTGAATGACAGTTCCTAAGAAGCCATTTTAGTAAGCATGTTTTGATTAAAGTTTCAGCCAATCTTCATAGCTTCCTGAGACACGGTATGAATAGAAAGGAAATTACCATGGATTCAAGAAATATAAAGTTATATTTCTGCCCAGAGACCTCTTGGAACCCTAAAAAAATGCAGCACTCCAAATTTGAATGGTTTCTCTCTGGCTTCCCTCCCCCATCACCTTCGTCTGTATTGATAATGGAATCTCCACAGAGCAGTCTGTGTGACCTATGCTAAGCTGAGCAGAACATCTCAGGTCCAGACTGCTTAGAATTTCCTCTTAAAAAGGAGACAAATCACAGCCACAATCCTCTACTGCTTGGCCAAGTGTCTCTGTGTGTGTATTCAGTTCAAAGGGCCAAAATAACCTCTGACCTCTGCTGTAGTTAGCCATGATGGAGGTGTTAGATGTCATAATAGTGAGATTCTGGACACTTTGCTGTCTGATAGTGTTGGATGCAAGTGAATTTAGGATGTCAGGCCTCCTTGAGTAGTGTCTGAAGGCTGCTGAACACGAAGTCAAATATAGCACAGTCTCAGAAAAGTTTCAAAATTTAAAAAACCATTCATCACCCTAAAATTAATTGCTTCATGTTGAGCCTTGCAGTAAAATTGTTAGTTCCAGAAAGGACTCTCATGGATACAATAACTTGCAAGTCAGTCCATGCAAGTCACTTCCCTGCGGTGCAGAGAGCTGCAGTACGAGGATGAGTGAGTATGCCTGGGTGACTCATTCTACAGTTTAGAGGAATCCCTGTGTCCCATCTCCATGTTCCCAAAAGTGCACAGGCAGTGCAGCAAGATGGGGGTCCTGCTCTACCTTGCAGCAATGGAACATATTCAAGAGAGTTGTTGCTCTCCCTTACTTGGAGATCAGGAAACATTTCTTACATCATCTCCTATCCCCTGGCCCTATTACTGATTGCAAATAGCATGTGATCATGGAAGTATTAGAATAGAAGTATCTTAGGGCAGTAGCCCTTATATGTGATGGCTCCAGAAAGTTATTTTGGTCAGGTGATTATTGCAAAAAGCTCTGTTCTAATTTAATTTTCCATAGGATTAAATGGTGGTTTTAGTGAGCGTCTGAAAATGTTGTTCAGTAGTACCATGATGCTTCCTGAGAGAGATCTGTATTAAAATACATGCTCATCACGACTCTGCAGGCTCAGAATAACTTCATAATTTTATCAGAAATGCCAAGAGTAGATTGCAGTCATACATAGACATAGATGAAGATTTTCTTTTCTCTCAGATTTCCGCTTATAAATCTTAGCTCTCTGTGCATAGACATAAACTGCAGAGAGGTTGGACAACTTCTTCCAATTGAACTGACTGGATGGAACATGTTAGGCAGGGGCTCAGCAAAAGCAACTTGCAAAACAGCTCAAATGGTCACTTTTTTCTTGCACAGGAGACGTGATTTGCTCAACCAGCAAGGAGATCCAATCTGAAAGCCTATTTTGCCTTCTCTCAAAGCTCTGCAGCTGTGATGAAATTAAACTGAATACAGACATAGCAAAAACAGAAAGGGATCCCAAATCAAAAACTTAATGGTTCAGTTGGTAGTATAGGACTTACTCCTCGATGCTCACCTACTCCTATATGCTGGTGGACTGGAAAGAACAGTAAGACATAGTTGTTGAACAGCTGTTGAATTCCAACCTTTGGATATTTCAGTATTCACCTTCATATCTTTCTTCCATGAGATCTTTTCTGTGCAAGAGAAATGCACAGATTGTGACACCTAGCACCCATCCCAACTGTTCTGGAAGGTAAAAAAAAACCCAAAACCTTACTCTTACCAATCTGAGCTGATTTAGGACCTCTCACTGCTTCCTGATTTAAAATGAAACATTTTAAACCATTTTCACACCTGAACACCCACGGAAGTGCACTTCTGATCCTTTTCATCACTTTATTAGTTTCCAATGGCACTAAAACATTGTTCCTTGCAAAATTCACAGAAAACACTTATCCCTGGTGATCTGGAGACTATCTATGGCTAGAGATATCTAGGAACAGTCACAGGAGAAATGCCATGCAGATGGAGTAATCCACTGGCTAGTAGCTTCTGGTTCTCGAGTTGTGATATTCACGTAGATGGAGATAAACATACACATAACTGTAGCACATTCAGTATCTTCTGTTTTTATAAGAACATAGTATCTAGGCCAAAAACTTATTTTAGACCCAAAGAGGAGCTGTAATACCAATGGAGGCTGTGGCTGCCACTCCTCCACAGATGCAGACTTCAGTGGAGGCACAGAGGGTCAGATGCCTGATGACATTTTTTCCATGGCATTCCCTCCAGCCTTACTAATCTCTCATCTAAGCTTTCCTTAGCCCTATTTTTAAAGGGGAAATCTGACCTCTGTCCTCTGCCCCTTCTTCTTTGCCCTTGTTTTGCATTTCCATGTTTTGCAATGAAGGTTTCTTTCTTACCCAACAGCATTTTTAGCTGGAGAGAAAGAGTATTCAACGAGCAGTGACTGTTATTTGAAAAAAGGATCTTAAATGCATTTTGCTGTCATGCTTTTTAAGAGCTTTCTTTTATACAAGTCGCTTACAGATTTACTGATGTAAGCCCTCACAATTTATCTGTGGTGGTGTCTAGCCTGCTGTAGTGTTTACCAAAAAGGCAAAGTTAAATGATTCTTTTTACAGTGAAGCTTATAATTCTCACCGTTATCTTCTTTACTGCGAAATGAGATTGAGAGGTAGAAAATACAACGGTGTTAACACAGAGAGATATATGCAGTTTTGTATGCCTAACACCCACAAGGGGACATACGTGACTTTCATGCACATAAATATTGCTGTGCTAAAGGCTGGCCTGGTGCCATATGTCTCTGGGATCTAAATCTACTTTAGATCTAAATTTTTACCTACAGAAAAAGTCTTTTTTTTCCACATGTGCAATACACTCCTAGGGGTTTTTCAATACAATGTGGAATTGCCAGCATCTGAGCAACAATAACTATTTATATGTAAACATTCTTAAAAAAAAAAAAAAAAAAAAAAAAAAAGAAAGAAAGAAAGAAAACTCACAAAATCAGTACATAGAATTTCCATTAAATAAATAAGTTTCTGAGTTCTAAGGTAACTTCAAATGCTTTCAGTATTTGGTATTAGCAGTACTGCTTCTCGAATACAAAGCTTTCCTGCATTGACATTTATGGGGATTTTTGAAATTCTTTTGCAGCCTTAATTACAAATCATCTTTGCTTGGCATGTAGAGGAACATCAGCACTCACAAAAATAGCCTCTGAATTTTCTAGTCCATAAAAATGAGTCACCCTTAGTAAACCGAGGGGATGCTACCACCTTCGTTTTTATCTTCAGTGAATTGTTTTCCATAAGTCCAATGACTTAAGAGTAGCACTGGGTAAAAAAATCAGTAAGTAATGCATTATTAGGGATTAGCTACTCGGAATGATCTTTAATTTCCTATGCACCTGACAGCCATGTGTCAGGGTTCCTCCATACAATCCCGTTCTGTAAGACGCTGTCTCTCAAGAGGGGGCCAAGCTCTCAAGTGGAGATGACAGGAGAGTTCCCCAATCTGAAGGAAGTCTGTGCAGACTGTTCCTTCTTGAAAAGACTACAAGGTATCAGATTATCCACTGCCCACTGTCAAAAAGACGTGAAGCAAATGCTCTTCTTATTTTGCATTTGGACACAGTCGTTACAGCATTTAGACTCAGGTGACAAAGAGCTGAGAACAAGATGAGAAAATTAGTCCTGGGGAAATGGCAAAATGTTCATGTTTGGTTTTGCCCTGATCCTCAAAGAAAAGTTTACATTTCAAAACTATGGAATAGAAAGCAGATTTCACTTTGAAAAGGCTGAAATGCTTTATTCTGAATTTTGGTTAAAATGTAACCTACCAGCATGTCTCAAATTCTTTCTTGCAATTTGCTACAGTAAGTTGGATTCCGTGAATTCACCTCACTGTTGATTAATGGTAAGGCCCTCATTTTTTCTTAACAGTCAAGCTCCCAAATGTGGGATGATTTCTCACTACCTGCACGTACTTACGTGGCTCACACGACAAACCTGATTGCACTGAACAACAGGAGGCACAGTCTTTTGGGGAACTCACTCCAGCTATGTAGAGCGTCTGGTCCGTGTTACGGTGTCCATTAAACAATACTGCAATGAGTTCCTTTGATTCAGACTGAAGTATTTTAAGATAGAGCAGCCAAAGAACAGTGCTGTCATTTGGGTTAAGCAAGAGTGAAGACATTTTTCTAAATTAGGGAATTGCTTCCTGAGCTAGTATAGAAATTATCTGGAAATTCTGAAAGGGAATTCTTTACTGGTTAAGTACTCACCTCTTGAAATAACTGCCCTTTCAACTTTAGTGATGCCTTTTATCCTATAATAAGACACGTAATAGTCATTGAGAATACATGGTAAAATTAGAGAAATACATTACTGTCTTTCCTGAGCAACAGTGCTTTGTTTTATGAAGTTTTTAATCCAATTGCCTTTTTCACTTTGTTACATATTGTAGCTTTCAGAAAGCAAGTCAGCATTACTGAATGTACTGTTTCTGGTGTCATATCATGATGCCTTTTGATTTCTTTTTTTCCTTTGGAATCTCTTGAACTAAATGAAATTATTTACTTCCAGAGAAAAATTATTAACAAGCTATTGATCAGACATTGGAATGGGCTGCCCAGGGAAGTAGTGGATTCTCCGTCCCTGGAGATATTTAAAAAGAGACTGGATGTGGCACTCAGTGCCATGGTCTAGCAACCGCAACGGTGGTTCAAGGGTTGGACTCGACGATCTCTGAGGTCCCTTCCAACCCAGCTAGTTCTAGGATTCTATGATTCTATTGCAAAGAAGGATAGGAAACTGAGAATGAAGTACATTTCCATACATTTATACACAGGATCAAATTCAACTGATGAGTTAATTAATTTATTTCAGTAAATACATAGCAAAGATTAGTTAGATTTAGGTTCTTTAAAATAAGATTTTCAGTTGTCTGGGCTACGAGTCATTTTGAACCCTTGCTTTCACATTAGCACCTGCTGACAAAAAAAATGCACTAATTTACAGGCAATTTAACACATTAAAAATGTGTTGCACTGTTAAATGAATCACAAGAAATTAAAATTATGCTGCATTCATGCATTTTGTGGGGTTATGCAGAAAACACTTTCTCCTCAACACTGTCACCAAGAAAACCCAGCAATCTGTGGCTGTGTGTCTTTCCTCCCTTGCAAAGACTAAAAGACAGATCACTCACCTTTGAACTATGAGCCAGACCGGTGACTTTTAACCTGAAGACAAGAATCAGACCTGCTCTGATTCCTCCCTGCGCTCTGGAAGTCACAGTAACCCCTGAGGCTGGGGCACCAGGCAGCAGATGGGGACACCGGGCAGCAGATCTGCAAGCCACCAGCGCCCCTCACGGGTCACCAACTACGGCCACCAGCAGGTTTAGTGTGAATCTGCTCATAGACCTTAGTGGGACCTTTAAAATACCAATTATAAAACAGGCAGAGTCAATACTCATAGGTCGACTGCAGTATAGCAGGAGTGATTCTGTAGAGCTTCCACCACATCTACAGAAATCCGTGCTACCTGCTCAGACTAAAGAGAACCAGGCCTTTCTGCTATGAAACTGTCAGGGGATATTTATGAGGGTGAGAAGCACAGATCAGCTGTTTTAGGACTGCTTTATTGCTAGTTTTACAACACAAAAATAGGAACACTGCTTCCATACTCTAGATGTAACACCCACCTGGTTGGAAGCACTTACACAGCCAGTCCTTCCTTGTTTAACTGAAGCCAGAAGAAAACCATGTAGTACATTGCCTGAAGCAACATTAAAGAATGGTTCAGATGACTGTGAATAGGTAGGTGAGTAATTCAGAATTTCATGAGTAGGGAATAATTGCAGACTTACATTAAATCACTAAATAAACTCAGATGGTGCCAGGATACAAGAAAGTTTGACACTTTCTATCACTGAGCTACCATCAATAGGAATAAGCTGACTCTGGGTAGAATTTCCAGAGTTTTCACTATGCAAGTATTACAGGGAATATGACTCAATTTTTTTCAGTGCTTTTTAGGATTGTATACACCTCATTTTAGAACAAGTTTTTCAATGATAGTTCAAAATGAAATGCTTTTCTTCCCAAGGCTGATAAAGCCTTCCACTATACATATAGTTATGGTGGCAAGCTGAATTACCTTACCAACACAAGTTGCTTTGGTAAACACCATAGCATGTTTCAGCAAAATCCTTTTGACATATGGATTTTGTGGGATAGAGAGCCTCACAAAATTTTAGTTTTGAAAGTAAAAAAAAAAAAAAAAAAAAACCCAACATTTTTTTTTAAGATGATGGAATAAGTTAGAAAATTCTGATTGTGAAAAGCTGAATGGGAAATTCTTTAGTCAGAAAATTTAGTCAGAAATTTCAGCTGTGTCACTCACATTACAATCTACTCTCAGTCTGTTATCTAAGAGATAAAAGCATAAATACACTTTTTTTCTCTAGGATACACAGTGCTCAACAAAAAACTTTTACTGGTTCACTTCTTTGAGATAAACAAGATACAGTGGAAATACAAATAGGATTTAATTATTCCACGTCGGTGCCTTGTGGGCTGAGTGGGTTAAATATGAGTTTGAGAATGCATGGGAACCACCAACTCTATCTTTATTATCTATTTTAAATACTGTCAACACTTGGCAGCCTTCTAGCTCCCAGTTACAGTACATACGCAACTACAAGGCTGCCAAGGGAGCCTCGCACCATCTGATGAGGGTGCTGACTGCTGAGCACTGCCTCGTACCCACCAGAAATTAAATAGGAGGGGTGTGGAGTGGTTAGAGCATGGATTATGTAGTTCTTACTGGACAGATTACTTGAATAAATTTAGGTGACTATAGGTATGTAGCCAGACGTTTTATTTAAGAAATTACTTTCATTCAAGTTTAGAGTGTTCTTTAGAGTTTAATTACTAGGTGAAAACAAAGATTTCAAAAGAAAGTTGTGAGAGTGAACTTCCATATGATCAGATCTTATTTAATTTATTTAATTAATTTTATTTAATTTATTTAATAAAATGGGAACTGAAGGAACACATTATACAAGCAATGGTTGCTTTATGCACTTCATAACTATGGATGGCAATGAAGACAAAATCTGGAATATCCATCTAACATGCAGCTCCTCAAGAGGATCTATAAACTATTTCTTTGGTGTCTAATCCATTCCACAGAATTCATCATTATTGGGCTTTTGTTCCAACTGTTCATTCAGTTTTTCAGTCCTTAAGTCAGGGAATATTATTCATTTATCATATGATGATTTGATAGGATCCTGTGGACCATAAAATCCTTTATAGTTGGAAGCATTTGGATTATTCCTTAAAAATTAATATTGTAGGTGAGATTATATGATGGGATTTATTGTTATCCTTTTTTTTCATACAAGCTGAAATTCATTAGGAAGTTTTAGATTTTACTCAATTGTAAAACTAAATATGTAAGAAAACTCACTGTTAAATTTATTGCTTTTCCAGTCCCTAGCTGAAAATATATGACTGAATTATGATTGTTGGAAAATTTTAGTTGTTGAAATATAAAATTTATTTCAGCTTCAGTGAACATGCTGATCTGTTCATTTTGTTGCAGTAAGAGCCATTATTTAACCTAAGGTTGTGGGGGTTTTATGTCTAACTAAAAACAGTCACTCCAAGCCAAAATAGCCAGTCTCATTTGCCTACACAATATTAAAAGAAGAAATAGAAAATAGAAAAGCATCAACAAATTTACCAGTCTGGATCCATCATTAATGTTGGCCAGAACAACAGCCCCCTTTGCAGTCACCAGAGCAGCATCCCTGCTCAGTCATTTCAAATCTTTAGAACTACTTTTTCTCTTTGTTGACAAGAGTCTATTTACTTCAATTTCATTCCAACCTAACACAGTAAGAGTGCTTTTATTTTTACAAATTACTTTGAATCAAGCACTCTGTTTCTCAGCTCAGTTGATCTGGGGTATTGTGACAGTAATGTTTCCCAGTGAAATGCTCATCATGCTTGGGTAATCTCTATAGTTTTTTGAGCAAGTTCTTGCCATCCAAAAGATGACCCTCTGGCTTTTAATCATATCAGTGATATGGACATAGACAGGCCGCTACTACTCTGAACTGGCCTGTGCAGTGACCCATAAAAAATGTTCAAATTATTTTGAGCCATTTCTCTTCTTCCCAGCACCTCTTTTGGAAGGTAATGTAAGTTAACATTGAAAGGAAGAAGTTTTACTGATTTTCTCTGCTGATGATCTGGACATGAGACCTCTCAAGCAGCTTTTCCACATGCTCCATCCTTTCCTACCCACTTACTTCAATCTACTCCAGGAGAAAGCCATGAGCTCTCTTGTAGGAGCAGCACAGAGGGGACAAACCTTGCAGAAGACAACTGCACAAGAGCTGGGGGGAGCCATGCTCTCTCCCCAAACTAGCATTTTGTCTATTTTTGTCTGAGTAGCAGAGTCAGCACTTTAGGAATGCCTACGTAATAGTTATATTTGTCTGATCCCTTGAGACTACGTCCGCAAGCTTAATCCACCTACTTAAATTTGGCAGAAGTTGACAGATCTTTGTGGTAAAAAGCATTAAGTGACCATCCTCGTGCTCTTTGACATATGGAAGTCACTTAATATGCTGCTATTACACAGACTGATGTCATACCTGTATCTGTGATGATGCAGGTATATCCGTCCTTTCCCTTTCAGGTAAATGGGAGTAAGCCCTCTGGTGAGACTGGGTGAGATCCTGACTCCCTTGTCTATTCAAACCGCAGTATTTTCTGGGTCATAACCTATCCATATCTAACTCCAGGGAGAAATTCATCCAGGACACTTTCCTCCTCCCTCTTGCGAATGTTCCAGCTTGGTGATGGTGAAATATCTTTAGATTTTGTGCAAGCTCTCATTTTAATGCTCAAGGTCATTTCTTTCAAACTCGCTATTCATTTTCCAATCTTATTGAGAATTCCTCAATTATTGAGAATAAGCCTACCCAAAACAAACCTGGTCATGAGTAAAGAGTCACAAAGTGAGAAGGGTTACCCAGACAGACATCTTTCCCAATGCGCTTGCAGATAACCTGTAGTTCTCAAATGCTCTGAATATTCTAAGTCCAGAATATTTTGCTCCCAGATCTCAATAGTAGAACAGAACCCAGAGACTGTTTTAGAACTGTCAGCATGCTTCATTATGTTTACACTTCAATGTGAAAAGTAATATATATGATGTAAAGGAGTTACTATGCCTGTTGCTGTCATAGATAGAAGCCAGTGGAAGCGGGAATTTAGAGCCCTTGAAAACGAGTCACCACACATAAGCACTCCACCAGGCCCCTGCCAAAGCTTCTTGTGGTTTTGAGGTCGGATGTCAGTGCAGCCAGACCTAAAATGGAATTAAACGTTAAAAAAATTATAGTCCAAATTTAACACAGTTCTTAAGTGTTGCCATAACTTTAGCACATGGGTAATCTCATGGAATCTTTGAAAGCTTAGTTATCTATGTGCATAGCAAGAGATTTTAAGTCTTATTTTATCTGAAAAGCTGAACATTATAAATGTGAAGCAGTAATGGAAAATTTTTGGTAATGGGTCAAGTTGCTTCTCCTGTTGATTTTCAAGAATGTATGTATGCATGTACAATTATAAATCACAAATAAAAATGTCTTGGCTCTAGGTACTCATATCCTATGTCAAACTGGATCCTGAATGCATCTCATGACATGGCTGAGACATGAAAGCATTTCTGGAGATGTTATCTAAGTGACAGTTGTGCTTTCACTTTATTTGCTAACTACACTTCTCAATATGTTATCCTTTCTTAGTAGCAATGTAGAAAGGACTGCAAAGTTAATTCTTTTTTATTATTATTTATTTTTTGGTGTGGAATTCTATATAGCCAGCTGCTTTGCAAGATACCCAACCAATGAATAACCCAAAGTCTGGGTTTAGCATGACATAACCCACTGAAATGAAACATTCTTAACTACTTAAAGAAAGAACTGCAAAGCCTGTTGTCTTAGAAACTGAGGGAGAAGTTAACTTCAGTTGCTTAGCAGAAGGCCCAGTTGACCTTATGGTACCAATCTAGTGGTGACTGGACCTGCAACAGCCTCTTCCTCCTGGAGCTCAAGTGGCATCATTGCAACCTGGGCAAGAAACTTCTTCCAAGGGGCTGAGGCATGCATGCTGGAGGCAACACTTTCTCCTCCACCAGCCCCCCTGACAATGCCTCAGGAGAGAACCATATTAGGCAATGGGGCTGCTGGGAATGGCATCTGGGGCCTCTGGTGAGCATGCCTCCTAGGGAAGGAGCACAACCATAAGCTGCTGGTTGAGTGCACACAGCCTGTTCCTGGCTGACAAGCCTGTTGCAGAGGTCAGCCAGAAAGGGCTTTCATTCTTTGGGGAGGTGGAAACTGCTTGATGCTATTAATGGGTTTTTTCCTGGCTGTCCTCAGGAATGGAACTGTAAGAATGACCATGAAAGGGGTCCCACATACCCAAAAGATTATGTTGAAGTCTCTCCTATGTCTCTGCCACAGCCTGGAACTCTCCCCCTTTCTCTTTTTCTCTGACAGAATACTTCAGGTCTCTACCCTGAGCAAAGTTCTTGCCTCAGTTTTCCTATCAATAGCCCAGAGCCCCTTGAATTATGGTTTAGTAAATAAATTACTGACTTCCTGGATTGTCTTCAGTCATCACATCATCACAGAATTGCAGAATAGCTGAGGTTGGAAAGGATCTCTTGAGATTGTGTAGTGCAACCTCCCTGCTAGGAATAGGTTCCACTAGAGTAGGTTGCACATGACATAGCTCAGGTTTTGAATATCTCCTTGGATGTCTGCATGTATGAGAGGAAGTTCAGTCTATAATAATAGTATTTCAGGTCTGATCTGTGCTGTAGATTTTCCCTACTTGTAGGTAACACAGGATTGGAAAGATGTGTGATTTCTTACCAACACAACTGTATGAGGAAGCAATTAAATACTTTTCCAAATAAAAGAAAAACTCAAGGCAAGTCTCTCAAAAGGCTCATAAACTTTCTATCTGAGACTGCAAAGTGCTTGGTTTGGTGCTTTTTTTGTAGAAATTTGTGTCTCTTGCTGGTGAGCTAGGGAGAATTTTCCAATTCAGAGTTCATAAGAATACTCCCTGTTTCTAGCTATTAAATTTCAGTGAGACAAGGGAATAGTGAACAATTTTCTACTATAGCTTTTCCATGCAATATATAGGTTTCTGTGCCACAGAGCTGTCATTTTATTCTCAGGAGAAGCAATGAGAAACATCCTGGTAGTACAGGGGATATGTTCCAAGATGTATTTGTTGTATTGGAATTTTCATGTGAAAAAATCCTGTAATTTCCCAGGCCACAATGCAAAACTTAGACCACAAAAAAGAAATTGCCATAAGCTATTTTGTTATTATCAGACTATGCATCTATTGTTCTTCTCCCTTTTATTCTCTATCATGGGTGCTGTGACTAAAAAGCTCCTTACCTGTAGAGAGGGATTCTCTTTGGAGTCTCTATAAGAATTTTCTATAGAATCCAAGTGTGTGGCCGGAAATTCCTAAATAATATCAACTCCACACAGTCCGCATAATATTATATTTGAACTAAAAGTATTCCTCCTTTTTAACAATTACATGGATTTATTAAGAATGAGGAGTATGAATTAGTTATATTTAGACCTGAGTGCAAAGGAATAGCCTTACCAGCATCTGTAGGTGACAGAAATCAAAACTTTATTTCCTGCATATAATGGAAAGTGGAGTCCCAAAGGTTAATACCCAGAAGATGACAGAAGTAGGAGCCATCTAGTCTTACAGTGAAGGATTTCAACTTAGTGCACTGGCTTGCAGTTGAACTACTTTCAATAAGCAAATATTTACAATCTCCATTAAATATTAGTTTTCTACAAGCATAGAGTTCTAAGGCTTTTACAGGTTGAAAATAAACTTCCTTTAGTGTTTTAAAATAAATTTAAGCTAATATTCTCTTACATTTTTAGATCAGAGTTGGTCCCAAAAAGGTAACATTTAAATAGGATAGAAAGCCTGGTGTCTGTAACACACATTTGAAAGAGAAGAGATATAGATTAAAAACAAGACTGAAAGAAAAACAAAACATATTGTAGGTCCTATGCAGAGCAGCAATGCTCATTTTTTACTTTCTGTTTGCACTGAACTCTTGATCTAATGGTGTCGTGAAAATGAGAAAAAGGTCTCTGGATCCTCTGTGCATGCTCTTCCTCAGTTAATGGATCCATTGCACTTCATGAGTAAATTCATACCAGATATTATTCCAGTTGATGGAAAGTTTGCCTAAACATAGGATATCGTCTGACAGAACCGTATCAGTTTGGTAAATTATACATTTAAGTATAGGCTTAAGACCAGTTTACTTAAGCAAATCAAATCCAAACCTGAAATTTAACTCGAATTCCACGATATTCCAGAACTGTCCTGAACTGGAATTGCCAAAGAGTACCAAAATGTACAGGGGCACACCTGTATAAATTAACATGAATACAAGCAGCTAGATGACCTGTGTGTGAAGGAGAGGCCTTATTGCTTTCTACAACTATCCAAAAGGAGGTTGTAGCCAAGTAGGGGTTGGTCTTTTCTGCCAAGTAACAAGTGATGGGATAAGAGGAAATGGCTGCAAGTTGTACCGGGGGAGGTTTAGATTGGATATTAGGAAAAATTTCTTCACTGAAAGGGTTGTCAGGAACTGGAACAGGGTGCCCAGGGAAGTGGTGGAGTCACCATTCCTGGAGGAATTTAACAGACCTATAGATACGGTGCTTAGGGACATGATTTAGTGATGGACTTGTCAATGTAAGTTTAACAGTTGGATGTGATAATATTAAAGGTCTTTTACAACCTAAATGATTCTATGATTCTGTCATTCTACGGATGTTATATCTCCTCACACTGACCAAATTCAGTACCTTCTCTTCACAGAGCATAAGCTTAAAGCCTCTGACCATATCACTCTGAAGATGCCGTGTGTTGCATGTATGAAAGAAAAAAAAATTAAGAACAACATAGAAATACTAAATGAACTCAAACTGTGTCCAAATTCATCAAGTATACACCAAATGTGTGAAAAATATTTGCTTTGACTTGAAGCTCAGTATCTGTCTTCTTCCCTCATTTTTCAGAGAATGAAACTGAAAGTGCATCGATACCTCCAGGTTAGTGTAAAAAATGCTAATTTGCTCTGTAACAGTAACAATGATTGCATGAGACTGGATACTGCATACCCATAATATGATTTGTGCTCATTGTCCCTTTGAAAGTGAAAGGACAGTAAGAAAAGCTTGTCCTAAGAAGCTATTCTCATTTCACTTTGCCTGAATGTTGGTTTTTCAGACTCAATTTTGCAAGATAATTATTTGCATTAAAAAAAATGATACCAGTATTCTTCAGGATACAGGAAAACTGTGACTGCTTAAATTCTGTGGATGTTATTCTGTCTTCTTTGATGCTTAACAGCATCTAATTACCAATTAGACCTCTTATTTCTCCTCAAAGGTACACTGTGAGTAAACTTGATAGAATCAAGCATGGGGTCCATATCACCTAATTTTAGCCATCTGAAGGTCAGGTATCTTGTCTGCGTTGTTCAGCAGTGCTCCAGCTACAATCAGTGGAGCAAATCTTGGGTCATATCCTGGGTAATCCATCTGAAATATCACTGGATGTCTATGTCTAGAAGATTGACCTGAGGAGTCTGGTTATCCAGATTGGAGTGGGCAAATAACTTCCAGGAAGCTGAAGTTAGGTGAGATGAAACTCATTCACAGGGATTGGGCTTCAGGTAAAGCTGGAAAGCTTTCCAGGTGGAGCTGGAAAGGTAGGCATGCCTTTGCCTTCTGGATTTGATTTGCATTGAGTAACTTGAGTTATATTCTCAGATGAAGGTTAATACAGATACAGATATACATCTGGATACATGTCTAATTTAACCATTTAACCAATTTTATTCTGTCTAGCCACCTAAGCAGCAATATCAAACAGAATAAATACTATTGAGATGCTAAACCCACATTTATTTACAGTTTGTAAATTGTAAATAAATTTTAGGAGGCTGATTCAGAAATTTTTGCTTAAATGATACAATCTTTCATTTAAAAAATTACCAAGTCTGGAGGTAGTAGTATTATTTGCCACAAGGAGTTTCATGTTTAAGTAATCCTTATTTTCTTTTTATGTTTGGATGAAACCTTTCATACTGCATATATTTCTAAGAAAAGTTAATTGATATTTCATTCACGATGGTGGTAACTAAAAGTTACGGTTACATGATGGTCAACTAAAAAGTCTTTATAGTTTATATTAAAATAATTAATTTCAAAATATTCACACTGAGGTTCTTATGTGATATACTTTGTACTTGAATTAATGTTCTCTATCAGCCTTCTAAGTAGAACTGAAATATGATTGTAGAGAGAAAGGAACCACATCTTTGAAGCATTATACTAAAAACATCTATAAATATTGTCAAATAAATCTCTTATTTTCAAAACAATCTCTGTTTCTATTTAAATACACAGAATTATATATGAAATCACTCCTATAACCCCCTTTCTTTTACTCATACCTGTGCTACTTCTGCAAAACAAAAAGAGTGTCAGTATGGCACCCTTATGTTTAGGCACAGATCAAAGTGGGATACTTCTAAGCTGGAAATGCCAGTCACTTCTTCTAATTTCCTTCTGCCTAACTAAAGATGCTGTCATCTTGTATTAGAAAGTGGTATCACACAGACAGGGAAGTTGGATGTTCAAGAATCCAAATGCTCTAATACATAAATAGTTCATTGGACATAGCTGGCACCTTGAACTACACCAGAAATTTTTTGGCAAGCTGTTTTAAGAGCTCTTTCTAGATCTAAATGTCAAGCCATCAGATTGGAATTCAGACATGTTACCACCTGACAAGAATAATGAATTGCCCTAGCCCCAGTTCCCCAGTTCCTGCTGGGAAAAGAAAATTATTCTGCAGTAAAATTCCCATTCAAATAGAAAAGCTTTGACCATCTGGCCAAGATGGACAGCTTCACAACTGGAGCAGAAACACTTGGAAACCCAGGGAGAAGCATCTGAGAGCCTGACATAAATCCAGAATTAGGCCTTGTCCTCTAAAAATTTTAAATTTTTTACCCACAGTTACCATGGCTAGGCATATCTGAACAAAAAATCAGGATAATCATAGTATCAGCTGGTTCTTGCAGATGTTACCTTCATGGCACAAAAGTTATCTTAGATCCATCTTCACAATGTTAGTCCACTAATCTTCCTCCACACCTGTGTTTTATCAGGCTGTTGGCAGGTAAGTTTTCCACAGAAAGTCATTGTTCACAGCCAGTAGAACATCAAGTGTTTACACCTTGAAGACATCACAATTCATATGACTTCACAATTCATAAGATTTCACAATTTTCTGGAAACCTTCTATGCAAACTGAATGAGACAGGAAACCAAAGAGAATAGGAATCCTATCAAATCCTGAAATACAGCATAGAAATTTTTATTTTGTTAAAAATACAGTCCAACTTTTTTCATACTTACGAGGTCAAATAATTCATACTCACCTGCTTAGAGTAGAGGATAAGCTGGCAAGTCTTTTGATGAAGAAAACTAACAGACTAGATAATATTGCAATAATAATGATGAAGCTGATGATAAAGAATTATGAGCACCATCAACACAGTCTCTTCATGTTGTACTTTGTGTTAAGGATAAACCAGTTAGTGCGGTGGAGTTCTGGATACCCTTAATATCTCATGTCTGATCCAATTCCATTCAAATCAACAAGGATGTGTAACCCATTTCAAAGCCTCAAGAACAAGGGATTAACTATTGCTGATTCTCAAAAACCCAAAATTTTTCTTCCACCGGATACAGGAACATCAGTCTTACACAACTCATTGAAAATGGAAAATGAATTGATATGTACAGAGCTGTAGAATGCTTTATGAGATTACAACTTTATTTTACATATACAGATTTATCAATAATTCTTTAATTTTGCTTTTTCAAGACTAGCAGAACCTAGAATATTGCTATATTTTTAATGCTGTGTAAGTTTTTCTTTTTACTTTAAGATCCTTTCAAAAATATAATTGTACTTCCTACACAGAGCAAAAAACACCACAGGAGGATGGAAGTGAAAAGGATAAAGGTAAGTCTGAGATCATATTTTTAAAAACGAGCAGTAAAGAGAACATTCTTAAACGATGTTCTGATGCTGGATTGCTTGAGCTTCAATTCAGAATCTTGGTGCCAAATTGCATAAGTGTGACGTAAAGCTTTCTGAATCATTTTCCTGCATGACTTACCCAGAACAAGAAAATGATGATACTTCAGTATCTTCAAAAATTCTATTAATGACTGATGCTTTAGCAACAGTATTTATACAAACTTCTTAATTATTAGATCAAATTTCAAGTGATTTGCATGAGCAGAAAGAAATGTTTAGGTGAGCCAGGATGTTGACACTGACCAAGCTTGCTGTAACTCACAGATACTATGAACATTGATAGCTTTTAAATAAAGCAGACAATCTCCTGCTGTCACTTTAAGCTGTTTCTATTCTCTCACAGGAGCTCAATATCGCATGATTTACCTTTTCACAAAGTCCAATAGATTTTTTTTATCTGAAAAAAGAAATTACACATTTATCTTTCCATCCTCGTTGAGAGCCCAGCAGCTGAGCATATTACAAGTTCTGAAAAATGAGGACCATCTGCTGTGAACAAACATATAAATGTTGCACTAGCAATGCATGTAAAAATCAGCTCAATTTTTAATATGTATTTTTTGTACCACTGAGATTAGACTCCAGCTCTGCTGACAGTTTTTCAAGTTACAAAAATATGTTATGAGAGAACTGGGCCAAATTCCACTCCTTTTTGTACTCCCTGTCAAACTAGAATTCAAACAACTCATCAGCTTATTTCAAAATGAATAATTTTTATTTTCCTTTGGTATGATAAAAGGCTATGCAAGACTAAAATATACTGATTACAACGGATGCAATGATTGCTGTTCGTTTGGCATGGTTATGCTTTTTCATGGCAAATCAAAAAATGGCTTGCTTAAAAATGTATTCTAGCTTTTGGTCTATTCCAGGCAAAATCTTGTCTTTTAAACAGACTGGGTGCATACTTGACTCTTGCAGATTTATTTGGCAAAGGCTTGCATGGCTATTTTTCTCAGCAAAGCCAAAATATAAACACTGAGAGTGTGTGATTCCAGTACTCTTTTGAAAATAAAAAAATTCTGAATCAGTATTCCGTGCATGCTATTTTCCCACCTATCTTTGCATTGAGCAGTTATTTTGACACACAAAATTTCATGTGAGTAATCAAATCTGTCACCTTGACATGGAAACACAATTCAAGAATAATTTGAATGCCTAATAGGAAAAAAGATGAAGGTTTTGCCTCCAGCTACTCCTGCAGTTAGTTCTGCTTGCTTTAACTCTGATATCAGAGAGATGTTTGTTCCCAAACTGAACATGAATGGTGGTTTCCCCACTGCTTACAAGTCTACATGTTATCGAATAATAAAGAAAACATGGTAGGTATCTTATCAAATACTTCTATTATCTTTTTGTACATTATTATGTCTCTGTTTGAATTGAAAAACACAAGAATTTCCTAAGGGGAAAAATGTTTTCTTGGTGCTTACCCTGTCTGAGAGGATTTTGTTACCAAAATCATTGTCTGAGTTCCCAGGAAGGGAAGTGCTTCCAGTTGCAGTCCAGGGTGGCAGCAGCTGCCTCAGTAAGAATTCCATTGGAGGTCTGAATATTAATGTGAATAATAATATAAATATGAATATTTATATGAATATTAACATGAATATTAATATGTAGCAGGAATGCCATGCTCCAGTGAAATAGTCACTGCTGCAAAGCCATGTAGGTGTTGCTGTAAGGCACTCATCAGTAATTTATTCATTTTTTTTTAAAATTAGGTATAATGCAGTTGTTTCTATTCGCTGCTGTTTTGTTGACCAAGGAAGGGAAAGTGTGTTTTCTTAGAGTGATTCCCTCAGGTTTGCCCGCTACACAAAATTAAAAAAAAAAAAAAAAAAAAAAAAAAAAAAAAAAAAAAAAAAAAAAAAAAATTGTGAAATTATGAGCATAATTCACGAAATGGAAAAAGGGTGCATTTTCCCAACCTATCCTAAATCATTTACACTAGGAATTGAGACATTCAGCATGGAAATGAGGACAAAACCAGATAGAGTCTTGTTTTTGTATAAGCTGTTCATAAAACACTTTCTGTAGCTGCAGAAGTATCAGGTTTGGATACTTCCTTGAATGAAAATGAGATAGAAAAAAATTCACATCTGAGTTCCCCCCAGTGATTCCACACTGCCTGTCCTTTAGCAGCGCTGATGTCCTTGCTGAGAATTTAGGAGAAACAGCATCCTGTAGGAACCCGGGGCAGTCCCTTTCTGCAGCACAGTCAGGTGGGGCTGGAACCTGGCCTCTAGGAAAGAAAGCTTGGTCCATAATTATGGCCCAGGTGGCTCATAATTCGTCTCATTTCTAAGGCAAAGTTAACAACAGAAGTTAGGAAAATAAAGTATGCCTATCTGTGTGTATGTTTTACTGTTCTGTATTGTTTTAGTAGTCATTGTCTCTGTGAAATTATATATTTATGTTTCTTTATGTTCACTGTAAAGATAAGGAATAGAGGATACTATTTTATCCTGTGGTTATTTCACTGTAAATCAAAATACTGTGGCTCAGAGCAATAAAGCTTTGTTGTATTAAATTATCTTTTATAGCTTGTCTACTTTCAAAAATATCTGAAACAATGTTCAAAAAAAATCAATATATATGATCATCTGTTTTATTTTCAGAGAAAAAAGTGACCCAGCAGAAATTCCACCAAATTAACCATGTTATCCTATAATACTTTGGTTTAAATTCTTCTGTCTTTGTTTTTTAATTTTAACATTATCTTAAAGATTTAATATGGTTATAGTTGTGCTTCCACTTGCTGGAATAATAATTTAATTTTAATATCAATTTGCTCATTCCTTTTTTAGGTCCCATCCATCAGTTCAGAGAGCTACTAAAACTGCTGCATGCTCTACTGATATCTTTTTGTCTAGGTTCTATCCAACCATCTACTAAAACATCTCTAGGTTTCACTAACCCATTCATCTGTCTACTAAAACTCCCATGCTTAATGTATGTACTTCATTTACCATTCCCAGAGTGCCAAGACCCCTTGATGGGACTGCTTAATACCCTTTGAAAAATCAGAGCAGTAATGGGAAGCAATCAAATTCCAGATTCTTAGTCTCAGAAGGGTTAAACTGGGCTCAGTAATTTCTGCATAAACTAAAATTTTTCAGACAGTTGGTTGAGTTATTCTGTATTTATTAATGCAAAAAGGAAGATAAGGGTTCATTCTTTGTGGAGTTTATCTACCTCCTCCTGCCTTAGCCCTGAACACTTGCTGCAGTTTGCAGTAGCACAGGCACTGCAAGTCACCTGCAGATGCAGAATTTATTGTTCCCTATCCTTTTGTCCACATCTGCCATATCTCTCATGCTGTATCTCCTGGTCATCAGTGACTGAGAGCAGGGAACAACAACAAAGAAAGATTAATTAGTTTAACAACCTGATTAAATCAAGTTTGAGGTGCTGCTTCAGTGGCACCTATTCTGTTCCATAGCACCAGGCTGTTGATATTGTCTTCTTTTAAACATCTAAAAATAGACAAAATAAAATAATAGATTAATATGATTTTGCCACTTCTTCAAAAGTTCAAATTTATCACAATGTGACTGACTGCAGAATAGCAACTTCTATCTTTGGTAGATTTCAAATCAAGGGAGAGGAGAAGGTCTAAAATCCTGGTCACTGGCAGTTCATCTATAAATCAGCATTTATTACTTATATTTTGACAGATTTTTCTACACTGCTGTTGTAATACCAGTCATAAATCCTATTATCAAAGTTGCACTGATTGTGAGTATAAGAAAGTTGTACATCAGCTGCTTCTTAGATAAGGAGTGTTCCTTCCTCTTACATGTAGACAGTCCTCCTGATGGAACTTCAAAAGGCCTGTTTCTCAGTTAGTGTAATTGTTAGATACAGGAAAGTAAATGTAAATATTGTATTATAAAATGAAAATATGCCATAGATTAATAAAAGCCAAAGACCAAAAATCTTTATAAAGTCATTCATTATGGAGGATTCATTATAAAGTAATGCATCTTGTCCATCTACTGATGAATGAAGTGACTTCTTTGTACTTAGCTCTTGTCATTTATCAGACTGCTGAATATATTTATCATAGAATCATAGAATCCTTGGGGTTGGAAGGGACCTCGAAAGATCATCTAGTCCAACCCCCCCTGCCAGAGCAGGGCCACCTAGAGCACTTCGCATAGGAACGTGTCCAGACGGGTTTTGAATGTCTCCAGTGAAGGAGATTCCACGACCCCCCTGGGCAGCCTGTTCCAGGGCTCTGTCACCCTCACAGTAAAAAAATTTTTTCGATTAGAATTTTACTCACAGAAGATAAGGACAGTGAACTTATGATCACAGTCTTATCACCAGGTCTGGTATTCCGAGGACATTGTATCTTGAGATAGAGCTTATTGCTAACATAAGCTGCTGTTCATCATAGAAAATCGGTTATTTAATTTTAATATTTATTCAGTAGCCATTTCATTTCATCCTAGGAGACTGGGACATAAGGAGTGAGGGATTGCTGTTTACCCATTTGTCAAAACAATCCTATTAGTATGCATCCCTTTCATCCTCTTTCCATTTGCAGCATATTCGCCTGTGCTTTCATTTTGATACTTCTGAATGTTTGCTTGATTTGATTGTGCTTGATGTTAACATTTTGTTTGAAACATGATAGATTATGCTGGAGAAACAACAATCCCTCTGCAAAACCAACACCTTTTTGTTGTTTTAGTTTTTCATCCATTTAAAGAAAAGAATTGTCCTTTAAAATGTGATTATCTACATCATCATGTAGGGTGCATCACACCAAATGTTTTATGCTGATTGATCTTATTTATGTTTTCCTGGCCAGAGGGACTATTGGGTACTTCGCAAGCCACCATCAACTTCAACAGTGACATTATTGACAAAAAAGAGATGGAAGTACACTTTATACTTCTATGAAATGAAAAAAATACCAGTGGAATTACTTAGCTTTGTGCTCATTTAGTTGCTAGCACAAAATGCTAAAACATCTGACATAACAATAATTTCTGTGCTTTTTCACTGAAAATCAACATCCTCATCATCTAAACAGATGTCACTGGATGATGCAGGTGGTGGCAACTCTTTGACTTTTTTTTTTTTCCCCTGTGAATTTTTAATAATATAACACATTAATCCTTCATGTGTAGGCCTATCTTTTACAACTGACATCCTCTTCCCAAGGAATTTTTAGAAAGAAGTTTGATAAATCATTAAAAAGGAATGAGTAAAATATAACATCTAAGTAGTTAAATTTTATTAACAGGCATTCAGTTAGCCTTCAGTGGTTAATTAAACACAAAAAATTGATAAGACCAATTTACAAAATTGCAACTATATTATAGATGAGGTTTTGTTGTAGTTATTGCACTTGTCCTTAAGAAAATACAGACAAATTATAACTTTAAGGTCAAAATCAAAGAGTAATTCCAGAGTTAAACTTTTGATGCTGGAAACCCAAATCTAACTCTAAAAAAACCCCAAAACAAAACACAAACCCAAAACAATTAAAACCTTCTCTTTAAAAATGTTGGTTAATACTTTTCTGAAGGTCTTCTACTTCAGCTGTCATTTCCTCCACTTCGAAATGTTCTCCTGATGTCATCATACAATAGTCATTTTTATATTACATATATATTAAATGCTAGATATATCTACCTTATTATAACCCTTCAAATGCTATATTGGTAGTTTTAATTTTTTTTTACCATTAGGTTTTAGGACACTAAGACTTCTTGCATATATTTATCAGAAACTGATATCTCTGAGTTTTCTAGACAGCATCTAAAATTCAGAGAGGTGTAGGAGATTCTTGCAAAGGCAGTCTTTACCTCATTAAGGTTTTTAATAGTATTTATTTCAGTATTTCAAATTTAATGCCAAGTTTGTGTTTTTTCTGGCTTTTGATTTATATAAATATATGTTTCAATAGATTCTGAGATAAAGCATTTTTAAATATCTGTATATTGGATAGCAATTGCTTGTAATTATTCAATACTTGATGATGGTCAGCTTTTAGTGTGATTAAAAGGAAATCCATTGTGATAATAATAGTTCTTATTTTAAACTATTCTCCAATGTTATGGTAAAAAAGTAGTTTGCATTTTAAATTAATATTTGAATGCAGAAATTATAATGTATAAATATAGGGGACTACTTTTAAGTGTTGCATATCCTGATTTAATGATGCTAAATGCATATATGGTGCATATTTTAATTTCAGACATGGACGTCAGAGAAATGGCATCTTCTTCAGGTCAGATATGTGATTGACCTTGATTTAATTGTGGCTTTTTTGAATTTTATGTGGATTACATCTCTAACAAGCAGAACCACTCAGTAGCTTTCATATAAACTCATGATTTAATAATAGATCACATTCCACATCTCATTTTTCTTTTACTTGCTTGAAACATTAAGATTACCATTTCAGCTACTGAATTACTCAAAGCTTTCTTCATCAGTTTGAAGCTTCCATTGCGAATGCTCCTGACTCTGGTCAGGATTTCTTTCCCTTTGATTTCTTTCCCTTTCTTTTGCAGGTTTTACATTTTCAAGTAGTTGTTTTAAAGCAGATGATCACCTGTGCTTTCAGTTTCTTTATGTACTTTTTTATTTGTATTTCTTTTCACAGATGAAGATGACACTTCAGTTAGTACTCCACCAGCAGGTTAGGACTGTGATAGAGCTTTGTGTGCGTATGTATGTATGTATTTTTTTCTTGACTATTAATGAAGAAAAACTCCAAACCATTTGGCTGAACTCAAAGCATACTCAAAAGAGTTTAAGTGCCCCGTACGAAGTCAATCTCTGTTCAGAAGCACAAGACTTCCCTATCAGATTAGTCCCTCTCCAGTCCTGTCTCGAGGTCCTTGGCAGAACTTCTGCCATTGGAAGGTAAAATACCACTTAGCAGCTCTGAAAGCAACTGCCCTTATCTTTTCCTATCAACAAACATGAAGTCCATTTTTAAGATTAGTCTTGAGATGAAATTCCAGAATTACAAATGAAAAAGTTGCCTTGTGACTACAAAACATGTTTATCCACATAGTTTTCTACCACATCACCTTAGGCCATATGACCTAGAGGGTAGTTTGAATGCATTGCTCCAAGCCATTGCTGCCAAGCTGGTAGATAAAATGCCTTTGTTTTTTGGCAGTAGAAGAATAGCAAAAGCAGGGTCCATCATGATAGATGTGACATGCATAAAATATCTTCATTGCTTGTTTAATGTTTTTTAAAAAATGGGGAATGAAATAGAGATTTCAGACACTAGCAAGTGCTTTGCAGCATGTCAAACACATGCTCTCAATTAACTTCACTGCCCTAAATGATCATATTTTCTTGATGTCTCCCAAAAGAACTTGCATTATTAACTTTTGCCTGAATGCTACCTGTAAAGTCAGTGGCACTACACTGACTTACTGTACTAGGGGACCTTATTGGTAAAAGTTAAATATTTAAGTAACATTGGAATAAAAAAATACTAAAATTTAGTTTTAACTATTTATAATTATTTTGCTCAACTTCGATAAATAAATAATTCAAAGTACTGTTCCCTCACATAAACACTGAACAACATAAACCCATCTGCTATTTAGAACAACACAAATCATGAAGAAAACATCAGCTTCTAAAAATCATCAACCCTTCTAAATAGGAACTACTAAAAAGGAAATATTGAACGGGAATTAAAGAAACTAATTTAGATTTTGTAGAGAAAAAGGGGGAAAGATTTCTGCAAATTTTTTCTCAGCTGTTCACTTCCTTTTTCTTGTATTCAAGTAGTTCCTCATTAACATGGTCCTAAATATCTAGTCTAACCTTCTCGCAAGATCATTCTTAAAATCTCAATGATCTGAGGTCAGTTGATCTGTGATCTCTGGGATGGTTTCATCTGAATTGCTCTTCCCTTTCAAATGGGATATCTAAGCAAGCAGAAAGAAGAGATTCAGGTGAGACCTCCTGAAGAACATGATCAAACCCTCCAAAATTTACGTAATGAAATGATCATAAATTCTTTATTTCTTATAGGGGCTATCTAATTTTACTCTCCTTGTATCAAACTGTAACTGTTGCAATGGTTTCAAGTACCAGAGCAAATAGGTTTCTAGCAGCTAAACCAGGAGTTAAAGAAGGGTCATGCATCAGTATTTTACACATACATACATACCTATCTATCTATATCTATTTCTATATGGATAGATACGCAGCTATTCCCTTCCTCCTCAGCCTACAGGAGACTGTAGGAGAATGTCTTCTTCTCACAGCTCAAAGGACGGTGAGGAAAACTTAGCAAAGTCATAACCTCTTTCTTCCTACCCTGGCAGGTAATGCATACTACATCCCCTTTTGTGGTTTCAGGATTTGCAGCCTCTGGAACAAACTGAGCAGCAAGCACTTCAACCATGGTTATTGACCTGGCATAGCCACCTATGCCAGCCCCCCAAACCAAAGTCAAAGCCATGTTATGTTCTGTTTGTTTAATAAATAGGTAAATGTTAATATCTAAAGATGATGATAATGAGGTGTTATTTTATGTGGCAATAAATTAACGACTCTCTGTAAGATTCTTCCATTAATTAATATCCCTTTTCCATTTCATCCTGTGGCATGTTGGGTTTGTCACTGCACATCAGCAGGTCCTGTACCGAGCTCCATCACAATGTTCTGTTCACACCAGAACTATTGGTTGTTCTTATGCTGTTCCCATGAACTATCATGTTAGGCCAGCATAACCTGAACATCTAGATAATAGACAGAACATATATAGATGTGTATCTATATATATTTGTGTTCATGAATGTCTGTGTGTGTTTTCATGTGTATATAAATGTGTGTAATGTGTATATACATGTGTGTATATACATGAATGTCTTTAGCTGTCAGAAACATTGTACAAGCAGATGCAGCAGACATATGTAGAGGGGTTAGGGTCAACACCCATGATGCACTGAAAAACTAAAAGGCAAAGACTTTATTGCAAAGCTATCTAGCATCTCTATACCTTTTAAAAGTTCCTAATAGACTTTAGGATAATAAAAACACTTTGGTTGTATTTTCCTGCAGTTGTCATAAGTTGTGTTGCATTTGTGAGTGATGGAAATTTTCATGAGTTAAAAAGGTTCCCTTAGCAGTAATCTCTACATAGCAGAAAGACAATTCTGACTTCCAGCAAGTGAGTTTCTATAGAAAATAGGCAGCAAGGAAAGGAACTTCTAATTTCAAGATCAGGGTTTGTCTAAGTGAGAAGTGTTCTCTAACTGGTTCCTCATTTATGGTACCTATGAAACCAAAAGACCATTGGATAAAAGCTATTTTTGCTTCTGGAAAAAACTAAAAGTTCAAGGGGGATGAGGGAGGTGCAGCTATTGTCTGAAAGAAACAGATGGCTTTTGGAGTTATAGCTGTACATTTCCACATTTGCTCTGCTCTTCAGTCCAACCATGGCAGTGCTGGCTTTACTTAGTGGTCATAACTCTTCAAAACAAGGATATGTGGTATTTGGACTCCTCCATTTCTCACTTTCAATATGAGGCACATGCTTTGCCTCATATGCTTTGCCTCATATGCTTTGCCACAGATGTCCACTGTCTTGCTCTCCCTGAATTTTCTGTTAGGAATTAGCTTTGATCATGGGTTTGTGTGTATTTGCCTGAGGTGTAACTGCAGAGCAAAAAGCCAAGGCTGTTGAGATGAGGAGAAAGACTAGGAAGGCACGGCCATACTGGTACTGGTACTGGTACATCTCTGTCCTGGGGAGATGGCTCACTTGCTGCTTCTCTCACTACCATTGTTCTTTTTCAGTTCCAATATCCCAGTTTCTGGGGAGGGATATGGTACTGACAGATCCCCAAACCCTCTGCTTCTACCTTGGTAGAAGAGACCACAGTTCAAAAGTAAGCTTCATCCTTGCCCTATTTTGCGGACAAAGGGGAAAAATTCGCTTGTACAATTTACTGAATCTGGGCTCGAGAGATACCCACCAGAACTGTTCCTCATATGTGTTTTCTTCATGTTTTTAGCTATTTGTGTTTTCAGAACCTCCATCTCCTCTGAAAACCAAAGAGCTGACCTTTGTGCATTGCCTCTGCAATGCACTCATGGTTGAATGCTGGTGTCATTCGAGTAGCTCAGTCCCCATCCTGGCTGATCAGGTTCCCCTCTCCTTCTTCCCAATAGTTTCATTTTCTGACACCACAGAGGTAGCATTCTTGCAGGAGCTGTACACAATGTGACAGCCAAGCAATGGATGTCAGTGTGAGTTAAAACTGACATACCTTTCAGGACACCTGGAGAGGTGATAGGGTTAGAGAGTTTATTAAGTTCAGGTAAGTGCATTTTGGAGGGAGCACAGCACACTCAGATGACTGATATTTCCCTCTCTCTCTGCATCTCAGGATGGCCTGTTGGAGAAGGAGGTCCAGAAGACACAGAAAAACGCGGTGGCACCCAAGGATCCACTTTATTCATCGAAAAACCTCAGAGCGGTACAGTGACTGTTGGTAAGTGCATGGAAACAAAACCCAAAGCCACCCCCAGAGAGACAGAGACTGAGGCAGAGCCAGGAAAGGCATGTGCAGTTCCTGTGGCACTCCACTTCTGCCCTCAGTCCCAGGTACTTCCACTGATTCTAGTCAGATGTGAATTCTCTGAAGGCAAAAAGGACTGTACAAAGAGAAGCAAACCCCAGTGCAAAGCAAGGCCAAAAGAGGACAGTTTACTGAGCACAATGGGTAAGGGGCACAGCTTCTGGAGAAGAGAGTGGTTTACTGTGATGCTGTTGGCTATGATACTGTTACTGAACTGCCAGGAAGATCCACTCAAAGGCCTGAAGCATAGCTTGCAGATTGTGGGGTCAGCTTTTGTATCATAAATTGTAAATTAGCAAGTAGACTGATAGGAGCAGTTCTGTAGGGAAGCTGGTAAGGTCACCCACCCTGTAATCATTCTGGTGAACTGGCTCTGGACTAGCTCTGTTTTAGTCCACTGTCTATATACACCTATTAGCAGCTGAACACAGGAGATAAACTTGCATATCACATTTTTCACTTCCCCTTCACTCCAGAGGAACCCAGTTCAAGCACTGTGAGGACTTTCTATGCTGTGAACCAGAGCACAGTAAAAGGAGATAGTTAGGATGTTCACTTCCAAACTTGAGCCCTACCACCATGATGAGGTATTTGCACAGTAAGCAGGGTAGCAGCAATGGTCAGAAGCTCAGCATGGGCTACTCAATATGTTTGCTCTGTACTTGGATACACTACAACATGTTTGGGAAGGGGGTAATGGGAGTGTGCATCATGCATGTCTATTGTTTTCTCAGTTTCTGAGTAGAAAATAGCATTTGGGGAGGATTTATTTGTAAACTAAATATAAGGAGTTAGCTGTATTCTCCCCTGGAGCTGATGATTCTTACGATGGAAACTCAGCAGGGGCTGGGCAGTATGGTGTTCTAACAACTGAGCTAACTTTTACTATTCCCAAATAATTATCTAGAGGAGACTCTTTCCCCTCCATTCTCAGATTAGAGAATTAATGATGGAAATGCACGAAGAGCTCTAGGCTTCTTTTCCAGACTGGAGTTTATTAATATTACAGCTTCGTGGTACCCTAGGAACATCTGTGATTGTTTTAGGCAATGAAATTCAAATATTGGGAAGAATTCACCAGTGGATTTTTGCCTCAACTACTTTATCAGGCTTCTCAATATCTCAAGGTCCACAATGACATGGGCAGAAGGCTTCCAGACCCAAAATCATTAATCTCTGTAATACTGCAGTACTTTCAATGCATGTGTGACTTCATCTCATTCTTGCTATTATGGTACAGATAGCAGCACATGGTGACTCTAGCAGCAAGTACTACAAGGAGCAGTAGTGAAAGAAACTTCTACAGATGTCACTAACCAACCACATGTTACACAATGACTGAATTATTCTTTCCTTTTTTTTTTTTTTTTTTTAAAGGTGGGAATATTACATTTATAGCCAAAGTAGAAGCCAAAGATCTTCTTCGAAAGCCAAATGTTAAGTGGTTTAAAGGAAAATGGATGGACCTGGCCAGTAAAGCAGGGAAGCACCTTCAGCTGAAAGAGTCCTTTGAGCGTCACACTAAGGTGTGTCTTTGTTCTTCCTTCTTGTGGGGAAAAAGCTCAAAAGAGAGCTTAAAGATCAGTTTAAAGACAACAGGTAGAAATTCAAGAGCAGTGGATTCTCACCCTGGCTTCCTCATGTTTATTTTGGTGATGATCTCTGACCCTGAGCACAAGCAGACTTTTCTGCTCTCCCTACCTCAGGAGAAGCAGTGGGAAACCAGATTTTCCATTTCCATTTCTGGTCTTGAATTTCCTTCCAGAGCCCTTTATTAACATTATTACCTTCTTCCAGTTTAGGCCTGAAAGTCTAATCTTTTGCCTTCCGCTTCGTGCAAATGTATGCCCTGCACTGATGAACTATTATGTTTGGTTTTTAGATTCACACATTTGAAATGCATATCATTAAAGCTAAAGAAAACTATGCAGGCAACTATCGCTGTGAAGTGTCTTATAAGGACAAAGTTGATAGCTGCTCTTTTGACCTTGAAGTCACTGGTAAGATTCCACTTGTGTCTGTAAAGATTTAAAAATATTTCTTTACTTTTTTCTTTTTTTTTGTTCTTTTTTTTTTTTTTATTAGAAATGCCACCTCATTTTGTGCAGAACCTTTAATAAAGTAATGCTTAAAGTGAACATTTTTAGCACTAAGTTCAGAGAATTTTCCTAAGTGTCTGTAATTCATTGTTTAAATGAATATTGGGATAGATAGCATGTGAGACATGTATCTGAAAATTAGAAAAGCAGGCAGTTAAAACTAGAACTGAATTCAAATCAGGCTCTGGTACACAAGACAGAGAGAAAGGTTTAGGGCTATTCAGGGCTTGATCTGGCAACGTCTCAGCAGAGGGACATGGGGTGATCATGGCTCACCAGCCATCATAGCCAGAAAATTATTTCTTCCACTCTTGATCAAAATAAAGAACAGCACAATGTGGAGAGCACTGGCAAATCATGCCTTTGTCAACTTCTGTGCTTAAAAAAAGGCCTTACTCTGGAAAAATGAACCCACAGGCTTATCTTTTCCTTCAAGAGCAGTTTGACAAGCACAAGAGCACACACCTGCCTTCATGTTCAGGCTGAGAAAGATGGGTGTCTTCTGAAATGCCAGGGCCAGCAACCAAAACAATTGTTGACCGTCATATATATATAGCATGCCTGGACTATATAAGGGCCTGGACTGGCCCATTCCCCAGCCAGAAGAAGCTGGTCACAGTTAAGGAGATATTTGATGGATGACTGAGAGCCTGAGGGGCAGAGATGGGTGTGTGTAGGCAGAGGTCAGTGAGGCAGAGGCCAGCCCGGTTGCATTCATTCACTGGCTGTGGATCAGAACCATTTAATCCAAGGCAGGCTGGCATAGATGGGTTATTCACACAAGGGGGATGCATCCTTGTCATCCCTCTTTGTGTGGAGATCAACAGAGAATGATCAATACAAGGATGTAGCTGGGAAGAAGACTCTGCTCTGATGTTGAAAGTACTGAGGAAGAGCCAAGATGCAAGCAGGAGAGAAAGAATAGGGAATGGGAAGACAAAAAAGCCAGAACCTGTGGAAAGAAGGAAGGGGACGGGAGAGAAACATCACAGAAACAGATCTATGCAGAACTGCAGAAAGTAGTTCAGAGAAATGCATTCATTAAACTTAGTTTAGTCCTGAGCTGCTTTGGATTTATCGGAACTTAATGCCAAAGGAGCAGCATGAACTGTGGTCAATGGGCAAAAAACTGAACAAATTTCCTACCCACAGTTATAATGATTACACAAATTATGTGAAATCCTAACTATCTTTTTAATTCCTGTTATTCCATAGAATCACAAGCTTCTCAATCCCTTGACATCAGATCTGCTTTCAAAAGAAGGTAACTTCCAATGGTGACCCTATGAAGCTTCTCAGTAATGGATTCTGGTAGCATGCATAGAACATGCAGCAGTCCTGGCAGACAGTTGTTTCAAGTACTTTTTAAAAAAAAAATTTTTGTAAATAAAGATTAAATAAGTGGGGTTAAGTGTAGTTCATAGTGGATAAAGTGAACCAGTTACAACACACAGACAGTACATATGATATTAAATACTCTACTGTGAAATTACGGTGTCATTGATTTAATTAATTTTAATTAATTAAATACATATTTTTTTAGAGGTTTATAAAATTACATTTTTGTTCACTAAAGTATTCTTCTACATGTTTCCTGAAAGTTGGGACCTACAATATGGAAGTTCCTGGTATCAATTGAAAGCAGAGAGAAAATTCACACTGATTTCAAGAAAATAGGATCTGGCTTGATGTTATTTTACAATTTAAAAATGTGTGTAATAGTGCAATCAGTACAGAAAACTTACAAGTAACATATTACAGAGGAAGTAGGACAAAGCATTGTATCTTGTGTAATGTATCAGTATAGATGTCATCTTTATATTTTTCTTTTACATGGAAACATTTTACAAACAAAAAATTAATGCAATTTTTTAATTTACACAGACAAGCAAAATTGTAATCAAGAAATAACTGCTTTTATTTAGAGGGATTTGATTTAAAGAGTAAGTGCAAAAGATATTACATTCAAGGTGCACTCCTTTCTTGGGTATATTTTAAAAAGATTGTAATACTCTTTTAATTCTTAATAATAACTCTGCCCAATCAGATGATGATATCTGAGTGTTCTGATTTGCTAATTAATATCTGGCATACAGGTATGAGATGAAATATTGGCATCATTTGACTTAACATTTGCAGGGTTTTGCCCTTTTTACAAATATTGAGGCTATTTCTTTTATCTAAATGTGCTTTATAATAAGGTATTACTGCTTAAGGTCACATTATAGAAAGAAATGCACCTTCACAGGACTGTGATTCTGTCTGTAAAAATGAACAATGTACTGTTTCTTCTTTTTTTAACTGATTTCTCCCTTCGTTTAGACAAAGGTTAAATCTTAAGTGCAGTGCTTTGCAATCAGTATTTGGCACAAGCCGTGCTTTGGTAAAAGCACCACCAAGCAAATCTTTGTTTTACATTCACAGCGAAAGATCAGCACAAGCCCTTTGTTTTCAAACACATACATTACGGAGATGAAAAACAAAGCTGGTTGTGTTGACTATCTCCCATTTATTTGTGTTACTGAAATCTAACACAAATCTTGGCAAATTTATGTATACAGTTACAAAAATTTGCCATCCAAGTACAATAACCAGCAATACAAACCTTTGTGTTATTTTTCACAAGTACCGAAGAAAACATAATTGGTGTGAAAAAGAATACAAGTTTGTGTTGATTTTATACCCTTATTTGTGTGTCTAGACAGTGTTGAGTATATAAGACATGTAGAGCTTCTACAGTGTGTGTTGTCTAAGTCTTCCTGTATTAAACAAAGATTTGATCTTTTTTCTATTAATAGCGGCGGTGAAGGACAAGAGGATGCAGGAGAACTTGATTTTAGTGGTCTCCTGAAACGTAGGTGAGAACCAAGTGATGCAGTGAGCAGGTGTGGATTGCAAACCACTAGGTTCGCACACAGAAAGAGTCAGATGTAGCATTAATAACTTCTTAAGAATTTTCTTTTTTTTTTTTTCCTAAAGATTATTCTCATAGTATAAAATGCAAAAGTTTAATTAATTGTACCTTAAGTGTGCAGAAAAAAAAAAAAACCAACTCAGATTTGACTGCGCTGGGATAAAAGTGAGCCACAACCTAAAGAGGCTGCTAACATTTAGTTTACTTGCTATTTCTGTTGTGTTTGCATGGAAGGTAGAAGGGGAAAACTTCCTACACAGGGATGAGCAGTTCAGAAAATTGAGTCTGGTGCAAGAGTAAAAAACTACAAGGGCTTTTGTACATCTTAGTTTGATTTTATAGTTGCTTTGGTATGAAAAAAAACATATAGTATGCTTTCAAACCATACACATTGGTATTAAGCTTTTTTTTTTTTTGCATTTTTCTGGTTCAATATGTACCAGTTGTTCAATGGTGTTTTATTCAACTTAAATGCTGTGAGGGAGAAAAAACCTGGGCACATTTTCCTCTGGTCTGCCTTGAAAATCTGGTGTTACAATAGTTATGCCTCTGTTTCAGATCTTAAGCCTGGCTTAGTCTTCTAACAGATTAAGACAATATAGTTTATTCATAATTTTTTTTTAAATTATCCCAGAAATTCTATATGCCATGGAAATCAATAGCAACTGACCACAGAGAACTGGAAAAAGAACTAGATCCTGTATCTCATCTACCACTTATTCCAAAAGAGGAAAGCCCAGTATGCATTATTAATTTCATAGAAGGCTCACAATGAGCTCATGGGCTATGATGGTAAAGATAGCATTTAAAGAACCAAAGCAAACAGGAAGGCTAAAGGTAAAAGTAGACAGTGAAAGAATTTCCTGAACCAATTCAAATCCACCAGAACTTTGGGATTTTATTCTTCTCATCCTTAATTAGGATCTTCAGTTTGATTTTTAATCATACTAATACAACTTAGCATGACAGTTCTCATGACTGCTTGTGGGGTGATTTATTAGAAGCATGAGAGTTGCATGTAAGAGGTCTTGGTGGTTTTGAGAAGAGAGAAATGTGTTTTACTAGTCCCTATCACTTTACTAACAAGTAATTCACATTTTGAAAGATAAATACTGTATAGTCATATAAACTTAGTGTGGTTAATGGACAAAACAAAGTTTTTGGTTTTGAGCACCATTATTCAATATTGGTTAAATTGGTTCATCTCGGACTTCCTTCAGGCACTGAAATGCAGCCACATACTTCTGAGATTAACTGAATAAGACTGCTAATTAACCCCCAGTGTGGAAACAAATATCTACTTTTATGATGACAGATACACATCATTTTAATTTTTTCAAGAGGCAATGTTGCAGGTGCACTCTTTCTCTTTTGTGCAATTATAATACAAAGGAAAGAGCTAGAACTTTTCACCTGTGGTGCATAATACTTGAAACATGTTTTTTTTTTAAAAAAAAAAAAACCTAAATGCTATAAGCTGCCTGTTTTCTAATTTCATGCTGGTCTTGCAGGAAGATAAACCAGTTTTAATCTCAGGAAGCCACTCTGTGACTGGTTATGCTTTGTCAATGCAATGTATCAGTAACGGCATGAAATTCCAAAAGGCACAAGATCTCAAAAACATTCTAATATTTAGGTTTTTTTTTTTAATTAGAAGGGAAAAAAAAAAAAGGTACATTTTTCAACAGAATGCACATTTACAGGGAAAAGAACGGAAAGGGATTTTGTGGAGAGGTCAGCCTGCTTAGAAAACACCAACCACTGCTTGCCCACTACCCACAGAAGAAACCACTGTGATCTCAGAGCAAAGCTGTTTTGCTCTGAGTGCCAAAATTTGTTCTCCAGTTACACAAGATGAAAAAGAAGTCTGAAATTAATTATTTCAAGATGGCTGAAAGTGAGGATACTCACGTTAATCCTCATTCTCAACTACTGCCTGATTGAGGGGGTACATTATCTCAGCTCCCACAGCGTGCCTCTCCTTAGCACGGATACACATTGCATGGACAACAGGCAGCTCTGGGAAAGGAGGATGCCACCCCATGGGGTGTGTAAGTTTTTAGATATGTTTACAAGCTGATCTCCACTTTCCACCATGCAAAAGGAACCTCACTGAAACACCAGGGCTGGCTTTCTCTAGAGAGCATCAGCCCAAAGAAAAGTAAAAGGAACAAACCCTAAAATTACATACCAGAGCTTGTCTCACAATAATCCTAAGAAAACGATGTAAGTATTTTGAAGACTCCTCATCAAGAAGATTTTCTTCCTGTTTGAAATAACTCTAGCACATAACAAAAATCAGTGAACCTCATGGACTAAATAGCAAAGGGGTTTTCCACTCTCCTCCTCAGGAATGCCTAAGTGTTATTTCTGTATACGTTAAAAAAAAAAGAAATCTCTATAAAGACTTGATAGAGCTCATCTGTAACAGTGTCTCACTCCAAAATTTAGTCTTTTTTTTTATTTCTCAAACATTTTTTTTGCTCTGTTCTCAAATGTACTGAGATTGTCAGATCAATTATATCAAATAAGAATCATCCTGATTGGATCCCAGTGAAAATGCAAGAAAAAAATTTTAGATTTCTTCTCCAGTTCCCAGACTGTACTAGCAGTTCATTTTTTTGAGCTAAACTGTCGACCACAAAAAGTACCATTTTGTTTAGGATGCTTCCATTGTTCTCTCATTTAATGGCTGCTGTTGTGAAAATAATTACAATTCTCTTTATTGCTTGTCTTAGCTTGGAATTGCAGATAGTAAATATGGTATTGAAACTTCTGTATAAAGTTGATGCTACTCACACAGACCTCTGAAAACACCTCCTGCTCTTAAGACTGAAATAAACATGGAAGCCAACAGATCCATCTTTCAAGTCCAAGCTGGTGTGGAAATCTCCAGTTCCTATCCATATACCAACTTTAAGTAACTCATAGAAGCACTGGTATAACTATAAACAGACCTAGATTCCCTAAGACTTCAATGTCTTCTCATTGGTCACCCTTGATAGCAGCAATGGGGATACAGGATTTTAAAGCATTTTTATATCATTATCAAATGTATAGATTAGACTCAGATTTCATTGGTGCCATGATAAATTGTAACTGATTCCACCCAGGTTGCAACAGATAAAACTGGTTTATATGGGATTAGCTCATATGCTATTATAGTACTACTTTTTTGTATTGTATATTTTTTAAATAATCAAGCAATGATAAGCAATCAAGCAACTTCTATAGCTAAAACATGAGAAGAGACCAAATTAAAGCTTGCATCAAAATTCAGCCTCCAAGAAGTGTAAAGTAATCTGTGAATGCCATTCTGAGCTATTCCACTTGTACTAAATGAAATAAAACACACGATGGCCGCCTTCAAGTTTTATCACAGCATTTCTAACCTCACCATAGATTCAGCTTCACCTTTTTCTTTTTGTTGTGATAAAGTCTCAGTAATTCTTCTCCCATATTTTCATTTTGCTACTGCCAGGGAGGTTAAGCAGCAGGATGAAGAGCCTGACATAGACGTGTGGGAGCTCCTTAAGAACGCGAATCCCAGTGAATATGAGAAGATTGCTTTCCAGTATGGAATCACTGACCTGAGAGGAATGCTGAAGCGCCTGAAGCGCATGCGCAGGGAAGTGAAGAAGAGTGCAGGTATGGATGAAGCAGGATATTCTTTGGTCAAACATAACTGCCCACCAGAAAAACCCAAACTTGCTTCGTTTCCATGCGAGGAGACTTGCACATTTCAAGTCAAGATTTATTGCTGCAAGGAGATGGATTCTCTTTTAAATAAGATGACTGCTTAATGAATTCTTCACCTCGGTCTTTAGTATTTGGACCAGAGGGAATCCAACTCCCAAAGTTGGGGAGCAGGGGACAGGGAGCAGAATGACCCCCCCCTCCACAATCCAGTGACCTGCTGCACCTTAGGGAAGTGCTTAAATCGCTAAGCCTGGATAGGATGTATTCAAGAGTGCTGAAAGAAGGGGCAGGGATAATCACCAACCCACTTTCCACCATTAACCAGCAGTTCTGGCTGACTGGAGAGGTGCCAGCTGATTGGAAATCAGCCAGTGTACTCCCATAGAGAAGAATGTATGGAAGGATTTCCAGTATCTGTTGTAGTGGAAGCATAAGACTAGTGTGTTCTTCCCCTCACAGTACCTATATTATGAATTGGAAACTTTTACACTGGAACAAGTTACATTAAAAAATCCTTTTCAGCTTTAATAACTCCATTCCTGTTATGTTGTTATAGTGTATCTTACAACCAGACATATGCATGACATAAACCTTAGCAGAAATTAATTACCCAGTTGTGGGCAACCTGTTGGAGTTATCATATATTTAGGTTTGAGCCAAAACTCCCCAGGGTCTAACTTCTGTATCTGGCAATATCTAAATGTTGATTTTAAAGTGTTTTGAAATGTTTGTGTTGCACTTGGCCATACTTTGCCCCGAGCAACTTGGCCTACATTTGCACATCTCAAAGAACCTTTTTGAAAAGCCCCATTAGGCTGCACAGGCTGACAGCTTTCATCTGGTTTCAAATACTATTGCAAATATTTTGCAGTTGAAACATCTAAGTGGAATGGCAATGTAAACCTTGCAGCCTACCAAATGAAGCAGGAAAGCTAATTTGGCTTTTAGACAAACCAGTGTGTTTATTCTGCCAGTGGGAAGCTCAATAGGAATTTTAGCTTAAAGTTGCCTGTTAACTTGCACAGTGGTGTCAATGGAGAAGTCCTTTGCAGTAGATTAATTGTAAATGATTTCATGGCACCAGCTCTATACCATTTTATTCTGAAGTAGCACTTCTCAGTTGGTTGCCACACCGCAAAGTCATTAAGAGATACTAGCCAGAACTTAGTCAGGATAATGAGATTTGCATAGCTTTGCACTTTTTTTAATGTTTCTAGAAAAGAAACTGTTTCATGTTGACTAGTGTAAGAATATAGAGTGATATATAGAACCCTGTTCATGTATTCTGACATCTTTGAAGAGATTGATGCAATGTCATTTCAGCATTTATATTCTTGTTTGCTGATCATTTCTGTAATAACATTTTGCTTCCACGACAGCTTTTGCCAAAGGTCTTGATCCTGCATATCAGGTGGACAAAGGAGGTAAAGTAAGGTTCATGGTGGAGTTAGCAGATCCAACAGTGGAACTCAAGTGGTATAAAAATGGCCAAGAAATACGACCAAGTGCAAAGTAAGTTTATTGTATGTAAGCAGTAAAATGGCCACACATGTACTTCCTTAACAAGTGTGTTGTGCCTCTGCCCAAGTTGCATCAATTTTATTTCTGAGTTTAATTATAAGTTACAAGATGCAAATTATGCTCTGTTGCTCATGAAAAGCCCAGAAAAAGGGCACTCTATGCTAAATATTAATGCAGAATGTCTCCTTTACCTCAAAAGAATTAAAGATACCAAAACACATACACACATCCTACTCAGTAATTCTAAAATAGCTGGGAAACACTGTTAGTAGATCAGTCTTCTGAAGAAGGTTAGAATTTTTCTACAGTAATTGGCTGCTGAGGGGAGAGATGTTTAACATCTCATAGTTACCCATCTGGCTCATAAGCCACCAGGGGAAAGGGGAGGGAAGTTTTGTCTCTCCTTCCACTACCCAGTTAGCACTCACACTGAAGTTAACAACCTGCATTAGCTCAACATGACCACAGTCATGTGCAACAGGTCGAGTGTACTCAAGTTTCTTCATCTCCTGTATCATCTGGCTGTTGCCTTACTTTCTAGATGTACCTAAAATTGGCTTTTCAGGTGCAGGCACTAAACACAGGTAGAGCAGTGGCTGGAAGCTGAGCCCAGTCCCTAGGGTGGGCACAACCAGCTCTTAGAACCTGGTGCAGAAAATCTCACTCCACAGTCAGACACAGCCAGGAATGATGATGTGCAACTGGTAATGTAGAACAATGTGATGTTCCTCATTTTTTCCTCTGGCCTATGAAAAAAATAGTAACTAGAAAAAAAGAGGCAGATTTCCTTCTTTCTGTTGCTGCAAAAATCAATAAGGATTTATGACTAATATTCATAGTTGAAAAAAAAAAAATCATAATAAAGAGGGTGCCTTTTCTTTAGCCCCTATATCTACTATGAGCAGTTCAGAACTGCTTTGCAGGCAGCTATATGGATATGTCTCCAGTAAAAGGACCTGAAGTGAATGCTCCAGTGAGTTTCTTCTGGGCTACTGAAGCAGCTGTCAGATGCTAATGAGCTTTGGTCACTACAAACCTGGAGAGGATCTAAACTGGTGACATAAAGGTGAAAGGCTCCATCTCCCATTACTAAAACCCCATATCCCATTACTGATCTCTTGTGCCATCTGGCCTACCAATAATATTAACTTCTTAACTTTGGCTATTATTATACTTAACAAAAATGTTAAGAGTGTTGGAATGAGGATGGTGTCCTTTTACTAGTTATTTTCATCTTTACTCATCTAAAGTTTCAGACTCCATTTTATTTGCTATTTTTCATAGCCTGCTGAATTTTTAAAATTTTTTTCATATCAACTGGGATTTTGGGACAAGCCAGAAGATGCTCACTGTCACCACACACTTTAACTGTTCTTGCTAAAAATTTTGTGACAATTCTGTTGTATCTTCAAAATCACCTTGAAGATAATTTTTCCAGTTCTGTGTAAAAACCAGGATTTTCACCTCTAATAATCCCTAAAGCACTTTCTACATTAAAAAAAAAAAAATTAAAAAACAGGGAAGGGGGGGGGTGTGGACCAGCAGTTTTCCTAATGTATCTCTGCTGCATTCCTTTTCAAACAGATACATTTTTGAGCACAAAGGCAACCAGCGAATTTTATTCATCAATAATTGTCAGATGTCAGATGATGCTCGCTATTACGTAACAGCTGGTGATGAGAAATGCTCCACAGAACTCTTTGTGAGAGGTACCTGCCTCAGTTTGCTCCTGTTTCACCTGCTGTAGATTGGTGTGGCTCCTTTGATTGCAACTGAAATCAACAGGGAGGGTCTGGTTCATTATATTTTTGTATTTGTACTGGCAGCCTTTAGGACCACTCTGTATTTAGTGATCCCTGACCATTTGTTTCCTCATCTTGTATTTAGTAATTTAGTGAGATCTTTGAAATGGGGTTATAGTGAATTTTATACTGTACATTGGGATCTAGTGGGGATGTGATGTCCTTCATCTGCTTTAAAGCCATTTTGGAGACTCAGGTGTCATAGCATTTGTTTTCCCTTACACCAAACTAAGGTATTGGATGACCCCGATCCTTTTAGAACAGAATTTCACATACCCTCAGATCACTCTTTTTAGCAGTTAGTTTTCATTGGAACAGCACAGACTTAAGACAACACTCAACCAAAATCTATTAGTGGGTATTCATGTTTACCATTTTTGTTCCCACAGTATTGGTAGTCTTACTGGTAATATCCACATCTTTTCTCACACATGCGCAATAAAACAAGCAGAAAATTAAAACATAAAGCAAGATGTAAAAAAATCATCAAATATTTCAGAGAATAATTTAAAATAGTGGAGGTCATTGTCCCTACAAATATCAAAGGGTAGCTGTTTTACAATCTCTTGTAGCAAGACAAACCTCTTTTAGGGTACGGCGCTTCAAGGTCCAACCAGGTGTTCCAGCAGAGACTCACGAACAGTGCTCCGAGCCTATAGCCACAGGGTTGACTAGCCTGGATCACTGCTGTTGCTCTGAGAGCGACTGATCTCTCTGCTGGCTAGCTCAGGAGTGAGCCCCACCTGTATCTCAGGCCTCACCTTTTATTGGCCCCCTGGTCCTGCTCATGCGCAGTGGGGGCCCACCCTAATTGGGCACAGGTGGGCTTGACACAAGCTCATGCCCACTGCCTGGTAATTAGGGGCACCTGGTTGCCTTGTTACACTACAATCTCTTGCTATTAAATAAACTTGAGTTTCGACAGTAGGAGTGGGTTAAACCAATAAGGACACCATGTTATGTCCTCATACCATCTTACTGTGCATAGAGAACTACAGACCATAATGAAAATGCAGCTTTAAGACAAGGATCTCTTGTCATGGGGGACAAGAGGCAAATGTCATCTTATGTCAGCATGCCTGGACAAACTGTAAATAAAAAGTGATGGAAGTAGTATCATCTTCTATAGCAATATTTTGAAAACCTCTTTCTCTTAGTTTTCTCTCTCAGATTGTAAATCTCTCATTTTCTCTTTCCAAAGATCCTCCAATTTTGGTGACCAAAGGCCTGGAGGATACCAGTACCTATGTTGGTGAACATGTAGAATTAAGCTGTGAAGTGTCTGAGGATGATGCAAATGTGAAATGGTAAGCCTTACTTTGAACAGGTGCTTTTTTCCTTGGGAATGAAGCCCATAATATTTTAATTGTAGGCAAAACTGGGAACAACATTTTCTATACCAGCAAACATGAAAATAATTAAGAAAGTCTCAAGAAAACATTATTCAAATATTTAGCAACAGCCAAAGTATCCTTAAACATTCATAGATGAATTTGTTTAACTTCTTCTTGTACTTTAAGTCTTAAAAAATCTTACCTGGGGGTTTCGGAGTCTTATTTACACTGGAATTCTATTGGAAAAATCATAGAATCATAAAATCATAGAATGGCCGGGGAAGGGACCTTAAGGATGATCTAGTTCCAGCCCCCTTGTATGGGCAGGGACACCTCCCATTAATCATTCTTTTTTTTCCATTAGGTTTAGGAATGGTGTAGAACTATCCAATGACCCCAACTCTCGGTATAAGATCAAGGTTGAGGGTAAAAAACACACTTTGGTGATAGAGGAAGCTGCAAAATGTGACAATGCAGTTTACTCAGTAATGACAACTGGAGGCCAATCAGAAGCCAAGCTTTCAGTTGACTGTAAGTATCATTCATCTGGCCCTTGAATTCATATGTCACAGTTTACTAGCTTACATAAATAATTTGCTTGTCTTTTCCTGGGGGTTTAAAGGGAGACAACTTCCATGATGGTTTCTTTGCTGCAAATCTCCAGAGGAACAATTTCCCTTTAGACACTGTTTGCAGTAACAGGCAATGAACCAGTCCTGCTTGAAAACTTTCTGTCTCATCAGTTAAGATGGGAAAAAAAAAAAAAAAAAGCTATCCATCCAAATATATAATAGGTTAACAAAGTGAAAATTCCAGGGCAAGTATTTATTTCTCTTTAATTCTTTCAGGTTTTTCACAGGAAAACCAAAGCAAGGCTTTTTAGCTAAAAAAAACAGGAAAAAAAAAAAAAAAGTTGTGAAAATATGCAGTTATATAACTGGCCATACTGTCAACAGGCACCAGGGTCATTTGACCTGATCTCATATGCACAAACACATTACTGTGTAGCCTCCTGAGTACTGTTTGTACAATATCTCTTTTAAAAAGATGTATTTTTTAGCAAAATCTATTTGCCTTTCTTCTAAAGTTATCATACATTATGCATAAACATACACTGGTTTGGAGTACTCATGCTGTCCACGTTGACTTCCATCATCTGTCCTTTCATGAAACCTTTGAGGATTTTCAGATTGTCTTTCTATAAAACACTGTGTTTCCCATCACTCTTTGTTTCCTATGTCAGATTCTAGACAAGAATATGGATCACCCTTTCTAAGGCATCGGACTACCTTTAAAGAGCTTGATTTATGTAGCTTACAAGTACATATTACTGGTATTTTGGCTTGAGAACTTCATTATTGGAGTAATTTTTCTAATTTGAAGACTGTTGGGATGGTCAGTAGCAACTCCGTGACAGAATCATTAGCTATTGATGCTATTGGTATTAATATCTCTGCTTGTGTTTTCCAAAGTGAGACCACTGAAGATATCTCTTGCATTAGAAGACCAAACTGTGATGGTTGGGCAGGAAATCCACCTGAAATGTGAGATTTCAGAGAATGTGGAAGGGAAATGGTACAAAAATGGGCAACTGGTTGAAGCTAGTGACCGTGTAAAGATTTATCACAAAGGAAGGTAATCCTGTTGTGTTTTGACTTGACTTTTGATGGAATTACACTGTAAAGATATGCCAATATGGGGTTACTTCCCTGAAAATTACCTGGTAATTGAGCCTAACCTCAGGGTCAATTCATTTATTTTATTAATCATAATAAATGCCATTATTCCTTTTCCTATTTAATCTTTTGTCTTTGGGCTGTGGGGGACAATTATCAAATCTTTAATTCATCTAAATTCAAGCTATGATTTTTTCTCAACATTGCTGTTTCTGTTCATATGGGATTTTAAGTAGTAAAGTAAAATAATTGTTACAAATCATTAAAAATATATAGCTTTTAATTGCATGTTTTTCTGATAGCTATGGTTTGTGTCAACTCAGACCATCTATCTCTGCCTATGCAGAGTATGTGGAGATATCAGGCCCCTTTGCATTTATAATCTGTCCTTTTTCATAGAAACTTTGCTAGTTTAAAACAAAACAAATCAAACCAACCCAACCCACGAAAGTCAAAAAACCCAACCAAACAAAACCAGGTCCTACCATGAAGTACATTCCCTTCACTTCAGTTAATCAGAGCACCCATGTGTCTGGGAACTGCATTTGTGAAGAGGCAATGAAATGCTTGCCTTGGCCCCTTGGATTAAGGGGGGGAAAGGGAAGCATAGAGGCGAGTCCTACCTTGAACAAATCTTAGCCACCATTGTACTGGAAGATAGGTAGCAAAAGCAGCCTATGCTTTGCTCAGTCATTTCTTTATTCTGGCAAATAAATAGTAAATCCATCCAGACAGATGGATACAGTCACATGGATGGTCTAATAAAAGTCAGAATACTCCCTCAATGAGATCAGCTAAAAATTTATTCTTGTACAAACAAATTACAATTTCATGACAGCAGCAAAGAATCCCTGTGTTGAAGATATTACACTTTTCTGCTTCCTTGTTCAAAGAGAAAGTATTAGAGTTGTTGACATTACTTGGTGGTTGTCTCAATAATATGTTGTACAAACCACAGAATTTGATCAGTATTATGCCACTAACCATTCAGCAATGGGCTTTTGGTCAGGAATTTTACAGACGTGCACAGAGCTCCTAAACTTTTCACAGGTTCTTCCTCACAGATTCAAGCAGTCTTCAGAAATAATTTACATTTATTTCCTTTTCAATTTTTTACAGAATCCACAGATTTATTATAGCAAGCGCTGCCGTTGAGGATGAGGCTGAATATATGTTTGTACCAGATGAGTATGACACTAAGATTCCCTGCAAAGTACATGTTGTGGGTAAGTATATTGCACAATGACATACATACAACATCTCTTTCTCTGGCCTTTGGAAATTAAGAGCAGTGTGAAATAGCCTTGATTACAACCAATCTGTATCCTCTGAGCAGGAATCTACCAGAGCAAAGAAAACTGATGCTTTGGCAAAGTGCAAGTCAGCTTGACAGAGCACATTGTGCCTGGGCTTAGGAACTGCCAAAGTTCCACCAGGGGAGCTGCTGAGGAAGGTTTCTTTACACTGAATTCTTAAGCCTAAACTGCTGTTAAGATACTCTGTAAAACATCTACTGATCTCTTCAGACATACAGCACTGTCTTCCTTGAAGGATTGGCTTGCTGACATGTGATTTAGTTTGGTAAAAAAACCAAAACAAAACAGTAGAATAGTACATATTTACTTGTTTCCTAAATATGTTAAATGATACCTAGAGAGCAAAATGTCTGTAGCCAGATTTTATTCTCTCAGTAAAACAAAAAGCTTGTTAATGACCCCAGTCTTTCAAACAAAAAAAGAAAAAGGCATTGTCTCTTCCCTCAAAAATACCTCACTGGCTTTTAACTGCAACCAGCAACTAGGCTGTCAAAAGGAGAGCAATATAAATGATCAAAATTTTAGAAAACATGTTCTGTAAATAAAACTGAAAGAAGTGGGATATCTGTGTTAGAAAAAGTATTAGCAAGGTTTAGGAAGAATGCAGAGGGAAGGGTTACCCAAGGTCTCTGCTCACCAATATAATTTCCAGGAAGCTGAACATGAGCCAGCAATGTGCCCAGGTGGCCAAGAAGGCCAATGGCATCCTGGCCTGTATCAGGAACAGCGTCACCAGCAGGTCCAAGGAATTGATTCTGCCCCTATACTCAGCCCTGGTGAGGCCACACCTCGAGTCCTGTGTCCAGTTCTGGGCCCTCAGTTCAGGAAGGATATCGAGGTCCTGGAGCGGGTCCAAAGGAGGGCAACCAGGCTGGTGAAGGGACTCCAGCACAGACCCTGTGAGGAGAGGCTGAGGGAGCTGGGGCTGTTCAGCCTGGAGAAGAGGCGGCTCAGGGGAGACCTCATCACTCTCTACAACTCCCTGAAAGGAGGGTGTAGCCAGGGGGGGTTGGTCTCTTTTGCCAGACGACTTTCAACAAGACAAGAGGGCACAGTCTTAAGTTGTGCCAGGGGAAATTTAGGTTAAATATTAGAAAGAATTTCTTTAGGGAGAGAGTGATCAAGCATTGGAATGGGCTGCCCAGGGAAGTAGTGGATTCTCTGTCCCTGGAGATATTTAAAAAGAGACTGGATGTGGCACTCAGTGCCATGGTCTAGCAACTGCAACGGTGGATCAAGGGTTGGACTTGATGATCTCAGAGGTCCCTTCCAACCCAGCCAATTCTATGATTCTATGATTCTATGATTCAATACATTAAAGAATAGTTGTGAGAAGGTTTTCATCAGTTGGCCTCCATACAGATGGGGTAAAATAAAATAATTCCATTTTCAGAAAAAGAATTTAGACTAAGAATGCTTTTGAACTGGTACCATGTTGTCTGAAGTGTGGTGAAAGGTGTAGAAAGACTGCAACTGAAGCTCTCAAGAGACACTTAGAGGAAATCTCTCTTAGCAGTTACCTAGATAAAAAATTCTACCTCAGGAAGATAGATTATATTCTTCATTGTCCTACTATCCCAAAATTTATGTGGTGCCATAGTTTATATTTTATTAGAAAAAAAATTCATTATTTTATTAAAAAGAAATCATCTTCATATAATTTCTTACTGACAAAAAATCAGTTGACTGAAAATACCAGGAAAGCACAAAACAGAGCATGATTCTCAATATTGCAGACCTGTGCCAGGTCACTGAGCTCTCAAGAGTGGCAACCTCATGGTAAATTTGGACAATCCCTCCTTTTTCAGATCCTCCTAAACTTCACCTGGATGGTCTTGGGGAAAATAACACTGTGACAGTTGTGGCAGGCAGCAAACTACGACTTGAGATCCCCATCACTGGAGAGCCAACTCCAAAAGTCATGTGGAGTAGAGGGGACAAGGTACAGTGTCAATGCACACATTTCTTGAGCTTAAAAAAGGAGCTTTTCCTTCAAAAAATAGCTTTTGGCCTTACGAAGAAATTGATTTTAGTGACACTAAATAAGAAAGAGATGCATTTTATCTAAAAAACACTTCTTGCTCAAAAATGAAGGCTAAAATTGAGAAATATTATTTAGTGTCTTTTGGATCTTTTTGTGGAATGGCTAAAATTAACAAAGATAAGGTTTTACTGTAAATGAATTGGAAAGGAGAGGAACATCTGATGCAGAAGAAAAATTATGAAAATCTTGAAAATTACTTCTGTACTTACTGTCCAGAATAGCTGCCAGATTTTGACAGTAAGTTAAGGTATGGTCTGGTTCTGAAAAAAGAACAATATATTTTCATAGAGTGACAAGAAAAGAAACCCAGAGTGACCCAAAAGAAACAATAGAGTGGGCAATTGGTGGCTTGAATCAGGTGTCTTAATGAAAAGCTTTTCACAGATCAGTCCCTGGCTGTGTAACACCAAAAGGCCACTTTTCACTTTTCACATTTAAATTTTCATTGTGGTATGTGAAAGCTGGAACATGTTATGATTATTGGATTTGTCCGACCTATCTAATCAGATCTCTGACTACTGTTTTTCAAATAATAATTATAGTATCACCATTGTGCAATTCCAAGTAGGGAATTATTCTCTGACAGCTCTCATTCCAAAATATGTGCCAGCATTTTAAATATGCAAGGAAACACCATGGACCACTACAATCACTCTGACCTTTAAATTGAATAATTACATTTCAATTTTACTTATGGGAGAATCAGATCCTCTTTTTCATCAAATTAATGACTGGTTGTGTTGATAAAAGCATGGTTTTGTTCACAGAACAAGTAAGCCTAGTGTCTCTTCCTTTGAGATGCAATGGCTGAACTGAGTACTAAAAAATTACCATATTTTAAAGCTAATTTATTTGTTTCTCAGATATTTCACCATTTTTGTCATCATCAGCTGACTGAAATTCTGAGCTTTAGTGTGTTTTTTCTTACAACTGTTTTAGTATTTTTGCTGAAATGTCCTGTACTGCATTTGGATTCTGATTTCTGAGCATTTTGACTCTCATATCCAGAAAATATGACTTTTTCCTCTTTAATTACTTTAATTCCTAGATGATCACAGACAGTGGAAGAATAAGGGCAGAAACATATTCAGACAGCAGCTGTCTGGTCATTGATACAGCTGAGAGGGAAGATTCAGGTCCTTTCAGAATAACATTAAAGAACGAGGCTGGAGAAGACACTGCTCTAATCAACATTAAAGTGGTTGGTAAGTCCTGTGGAACAGTGCATGTGAACCATGTGTTTTATCACAGACTTCGTCAATAAATTCTCCTTGAAGAGCCCTACTTTTCTGTGCCTCAAGAAGTGACAAATTCTTCTCCCCTTCTCTGCAAGTAGGTGATTTCTAGCTACCAAAGTACTGTAGATTCCCAGAAAAGTTCCATTTCCTTGTTTCTCCCCATTTTCAGATATGGAATTGAGGATATTAAGGCCCAGTGTTACTGAAGAACACAGGAGTTTACCATGGGCTTTAAGTAGGAGTTAATCACCCCACTGCTGGAGCCAAACTTGTGCATATGGCTGTGTGCCCTATTTTGCCACATGCCCTCAAGTGCCCCCCAAGTGCCTTGGCTGTGCTGAAGAACTTGGCACTTACTCCTTCCTAACCATGTGCCAAGATCCATAAAAACACTCTCTCTCTCTCTCTCTTTCTCTCTCTCTCTCTCTCTCTCTCTATCTCTCTCTTTCTCCCCCCTCAGGAGGAACTCCTGTTGCACTTCAAAAACTATTCAGATTTGTTTGTTATCTGACATTTTTTATTTCAAACAATGCAAAAAATTATTTTTTCTTTTTTTAAGTAATAATTACTTTGTTCATAACAGATATCCCTGATCCTCCTCAAGCACCGAAGGTGACTGAGGTAGGTGAAGACTGGTGTGTTATGACCTGGGAACCTCCAGCAAATGATGGTGGATCACCCATCTTAGGTACATACTTTTTTTTTTTTTTTAAATGCTGTGATATATTCAAAAGGAAAAAACTCTAAATAATGGACACCATAGGATCAGAGTTTACCTCTCTCTCTCAGGTCCTGGAGATACTCTGAGTACCCAGCTGCAAGAATGTCCTACCCAGTCTTAGACTTTACTGGGTAACTGGTTTTCTAATGCTTTTGAAACTGTCATGTTGTATGTTGCCACATTTTCAATCCCCCAACTTGAAAGACAACCACTTAGAATATCAAAATTTGAAGAGTTACAATGTTCGGATGTTAGCAGGTATTTCAGACCAATTTATTGAGTAAATTGGAATATTTTCCAATACTCTGAGCCAAGAGGAAAGTACGAGTAACCCAGAGGCCAGCAGAATCAGGCCCTTTTCACTCTGATATAAGTACAGCGGCGTTGTAAGGGGAAAACTAAATAAATAAATAAATAAGCACCTTCTCTGTGGCTTGAAATAGATATTGAGGAGTATCCAAGAAAACACTACTGGCCAGTCAAAGAAAAGACCCCTCACTATTGAGCTTCGTGCTGCTATTTACTATAATAAAATTTTGTTTTGTTAATAGGCTATTTCATTGAAAGGAAAAAGAAACAAAGCTCCAGGTGGATGAGGTTGAATTTTGAGCTGTGTAAAGAAACTACTTTTGAGCCCAAGAAGATGATTGAAGGTGTTGATTATGAGGTCCGTGTATTTGCTGTTAATGCAATTGGCATTTCCAAGCCAAGTATGCCTTCAAAGCCTTTTGTTCCCATAGGTAAGTAAACAAGAGCATAGAAATGGGTATATATTTAGAATGTTAGACTTGATACATTATCCCAAGCATCTAATTAATAGTCCTTTATAAACAAGAAACCAAGATATATAGACAGAAAAATGGTGCACTACAGTAAAACAGTGACATGCTAAAGGCAAGCCTCATAGTCTATGGTCAATATGTTTTAAGGACTAGAATCAATAGTTCTGTGGTTTTATATATCATAGGTACCATCTGAGTCAACAGAGTCAAACTGTTTGCAATTTAAAGAATTGATAAAGATTCTGAGACTACAGTCTCGGTTGTTTTTTGCAGAAAGGGATTTAATATTTTCAACATCCTAGGTCATATTTGACATTATTCTACATGTCCTCGTACTGCTTCATATTAATGTAAGAGATAGAGGGCCTTGTCATCCACCTAGGAACAGGCTAATTCAATTACTTCCTCCTATAAAGAAACAGATTTTTTCAAGCTATTGTGATAACCTGGTAAACAAAAGGTTACTTGTTCTGTAGGCCAGCAAAAGTTTCCACCTTGCTCAGTGGCAGCCCCATGATGCAGAGGAGCAAGAAGGTGGCTGTTTTGCTACTGCCTGCTCTCCTCTTGCCAGAAAATACCTGATGTTGTAGAATACTCTACTCACAGCTGCTCTGCTTTGCCTTCCTCCTCTCTTTGTCCTTCTCACTTCTCAGCAGGAGAAGTTCAACCCCAGGTTAGGCTGTGAGCAGATATGGGATTGAGGTACTGCTTCTAGTTTGTTGCTAGCTGGGAAAGAAAGGGATGCTTGGAAATAACTGGTATGCAGGATTTAGCCTGCCATCTGTGATGCTAAATTAGAGGAATTCACACCAGAGATGTAAACTTTTAACTGTGACACAGTCTTCTGCCTTCTCTTTGTTGCCTGCTTGCTTCAGCTGTGACCAGTCCACCAACCATGCTGGCGCTGGATGAAGCAACTGATAATTCAGTGACAATGAAATGGAGGCCACCAGACCGCATTGGAGCAGCAGGGTTAGATGGATATGTTGTAGAATACTGCTTTGAAGGAAGTAAGTGACGACGACTGGGGTATGTTACTTGTAGTGAGTAGGTAAGACTTTCTCCATTTTTCTCTGCAGGTATCAGGTGCTCTCACTTTAAGGCAGATCAGTCAGAAAACCTCCAGCAGCAGGGTTTTGTTCAGGCTTCCTTTAGTGTGTGTCCCACCCATTGATTGTAGCTCAATCCATCTTCAATTTGATCTGAAATCCAAATCAAAAGCCATAATCTGTTGCAGAGTACCAAGCAACGTGCTAATCTCTATCCTTTTTTTTTTTTTTTTTTTGAGCTAAATGAGTTGATTCAGTGAAGAGTGGAAGGAAAAAATGAATGGCTGTAAACGTGGTCCAAAATACATGCAGGCTGGCTTGGTTTTAGGGACAGGAGGTCTTCAGGTGTGGCAATCCCTACCTTGACATATTACTAATAGGCTACTTCAGATGCCACTTCCCAGTACTGAGGACAGCCTCTCCAATAGCTGCCTGCAGTTAGCTAGGCATGCAAAGTTCATGGATATGGAATTTCTACAGTTTTTGTGTAGTTGCATACAGGATCATCAACCATGTCCATCTAAGACATAAATCTATGCAGAACTGAAGAAGATAAAGATATATGATACTGAATAAACTTATAAGAGTAGAATAACATGGAGCAAGGAAACATAATGTATATTTTACAACTAAGGGTCTTCAGTGATGAAGCAGAAGAAACTAAGTATTTTTCAGCAGATTTTTTTCTGATTTGGCATCAAATGAAGTGTCTTTCCAAACAGTAAAATCCATGAACTCCTGGGTAAGTATCAAATAGCCTGGAGTGGTATGTGCAATACTCAGCCTCTGTGAGCAAATGCTGATCAGCAGGACTTCAGCAGTGTTGTGTATTTATATAAATGGAAAGCAGTTATCTTCAGCTCTGCTAGCTGCTTCTCTTAACTGCACTGTAAATCAAACTGTGAGTTGGACACTTTTTTTTCATGAAGGCATTTATTTCAGTGAAAGCTTTCCATGAATGCAGCCCACAGCCTGGAGACAAGAGGTAGAGGACAGAACTTATCGTTCATGCTGTCACACATTTCACATTCAGACAATCCAGGAGGTCAAAACCAGGACCTAGAAAACAGTAGGTCACAAAAGCAGTCAGATGCCAGAGGATCAGAGAGAATGTTCTCAGCTCTCACTCAGGCAAGTGAGAGAGAGGGAGAGCAGAAGAATCCCTGGCTTTTCCCAGGAGCACTCAGCATCCCATAGTGCTGAGCTGAATACCTGTAAGGAGCAGGAACAGACTGCAAGGAGCTCAGAGGTCTGGAGAAGATTACCTGAAGGCAGACACAGTTGGAATGGTAGGAAGGGTTTTCCTTGTATATTGGGAGGGAACTGAGGGAACAGCTCAGAATGAGTAAGCATGCAGTCTTACATCAAAATAAAGCATTTCTACTATGTTTCCATTGGATAGGCAAGGTATATGGGGATATAAAGGAGTCTGACTGTCAATGTGAGGATTTCAAGATCTTTGGTGTGTGGTGTTCAGAAGAATCTTCCAAACCTATCTTATAAAGACTATAAGACAGAAGATCATTGAATACTTGTTTAATCGAAGAGATTTTTTTACCTTTCTTTTTTTTTTCCAGATAGGTTTAAAACATATGAAGATACAAAATGGCAGACAAGTGTCATTTTATAGTTACCCACCTCAGTTAAAATACAATGGGTGCAATGTATTTTACATGGCTTTTTGAGTGTTTATGTATATCTATATATGCCTTATATATATATGCATATACATCTATATATACACAATTGAAATTATTTATGTATATATGTTATGAAAATTATTAGGAAGAAGCAAGCTTAGTAGAAAATAAAAAATTAAGAAATTGTGTTACTAGAAATTACATTCTTTTCTCTATGTTCAGTCCTCTTTTTCTTTCTTGCTATATCTCAATTCCTCCTTTTCTCAGTACTTTCAGTGCCTGTTTTGACTCAAACTAATATCTTCCATACTTTTTAATAACTCTTTTAAATTTCAAGGTCCTTTTAATGACTGTCTATATTCATTCTACTCTTCTTTTCTTTAAGTTACCTGTTTGTAATCTCATTTGTCTTTACCACCTTCTCCATTCTTTCACTGTTTCCACTGGAGTAGTTATAAAGAGGGAATTTTTGAGACTTTCTTTTCATGGCAATCAATTAAGTGAAATCACAATGCGAAAACAGGAATACCAAAAAATACATATATAATTATAATTTAGAAGAATCATGTACATGAGCATTGATTTGGCTTTGTGAACCTTGGTAATAGCCTTTACTCTGAACCTCATAAGCTGATCAACACCGTGGACTCCTGGACTTCTTTAACTATGGTAGCACCTTAGGCAGCTCGCTGCGTATATTATGGAGCTGGAATTTCATCGTGAGTATCTGGATCTGGCATTGCATAGGTGTGTGAATAATGTGGTTATGGAACCCCCCAGGGATAGTTTACAACATCTAACTTGAACTTCTTGCTGTGGGGATACGGAACAGACCGAATCACGTTGACACTGAAGAAGCCAATTCCTAGTAATATTTGCTAATGACTGGTTCTTGTTTGACATTTCAAGAGTAGTCTGATGAGCTTGGCCCTTGTTTTTCCCAGGACACTGTTTGTCTGCTTTGAAAGGACCACTGTAACTGCAGATGATCTGTTTTCATCACCAGTAAATAAGCACTTTGGAGAGTCTCTGTTGGCTGAGATCTTTCCCCGTGTACCCATCCAGAATCATGCACAGACAGCAGAATAGCATTTTTACTATCCTGAAAACAGCAAATTCCAGGATTCCAAGAAATCTAGGGCATTCATGGCTTTGACCAGGAAACAAAGTTTTAGTGATCACATCATATCTCTAATCATCCATGGTTTTTTTCCACTTTTAACTTTCTTTCTATGTTGCCTTTAGTTAAATGTGTTCTCTTTGTTTTCACAGCTTTTTTCCAAGACTTATTTTTCTGTCTCTCTTACTCAGAATTCTTCTCTGAATTTCTTCTCTTTTCTGATGTGTTTTCTTCTCCTTCTACACTTTCCCCATCACAGTTCTGTTTCATATCTGTCTCTTCCAAATGTTCCTTTTATCTCTTTTCTTCCTTCTTTCCAGGGCTGTGATCAGGCCCACAGAAAAAAAAAAGAAACAACTTTTTCTCCTCCTCTTCCTATATTCTTTATCTTTCCTGTGAACACCATTCATAACTGTTCTTTGATCTAGAAGCCTTCTTTCCATCTCTTTCCTCTCTGCAGTCTCCCTAAATATAGATCCTCTAAACCTTTAGAGCCTAGCATCTATCTTTGTATACTTACTAACAGGAATTTCTAACCACTGTCAAAATGCTCCATCTTTGTGAAAGTAGGTGTCTCTGATTAATTTTAAAGATGGATTCTCACAAAGTATATCGACAGATCAGTCTGAGGAACTGATGGAGCCACCTTTTAACGTGGAAGGTACAGTATTCAACATAGGATATAAATCTTCTGTAATGAAAGAATATCTCCCTTCACAAAAGGAAAAATAAATTTCTGAGGGTGCACGTTAGGGGTACCAGTCTAAAGAATTTGGTATAGCCTGTGTATAAAGGGAGGGGGAGGTCTTTGTGGAACAATCATTAATTGCAACCCTCTTCTGCTAGAATGTGAAAGCAACAGCTCGATGGAGAACTTAATTCCTAAAAGTAAGACTCACAGTTATGAAAATGGACATCTGCAGGGCTCTCTAGCTTATAATAGTTCTCTTGTTTTCTGTGCCAATCTTATAATACCATCTTTACATGCTGTGGAAAGTATTGATACTGACTTGCTACTGCATAAATCTGACTTCCAAAAGTCAAGGTGCCAGAAGTGTTAAAGTGATCTGTTTAGAGGACAGGGTGGAAAATAAAGTATCATTTGTAGTTGAAGCTCTTCTGAAAGACTGTACTGTTTCCATCACCGTCTGGATGACATGCGACTGCCTAGGGGTAGGAGAAAAAAATTAAAGAATACTTTCATTATGGGAATAATTCTGATACAGCCTTCCTTTTTTAAAGGTACCAGGAGAGATAGCATTTCATTGCAATTTGAAATATTCTGTGTTTCTCTCATCACTGCGGTCTCAGTGGTATTTTCAAGTATACTCAGTACTGCTCTAACTGTGATATTAAAATTAATTGTAAAATTCATTTCTCTCCAAGGAAGCTGTTAAAGCAATGATGAGTGCTTTTGGAAATATACTCTATGTCCCTATTGTTTTCTATCAGCTGAATTTAAAGACTAATGAGTTTTCTCTCTGAAAATTAAATTTTACACTTTTTAAAAACATGTATATCTTTGAGTATAAACATATAATCAGCCGAAACCCCTAAATGTTTGGAACATTTTTGCTCTGTATGATTAGAGTGAATCCATATAATGTTACAGCATAATTAGGAAAAAAAACCCAAAACAACAAAAAACAAAAAAACCAACCCAAAAACCAAACAAACATAAAAAGACTAAATAATCAGATTATAACTAATCTATTACTGTTTAGTAATTTTCCTCATCCTTACTGTGGATATATTTATAATTCCCTTGTTCTTTCTATTCATCCTTCCATCCCCCTTTCCCTAAACTAGCTGATGAATGGATTGTGGCTAACCCAGAGCTGACAGACAAAACGAAGTATACTATCACCGGCCTGCCAACAGGCTCGAAAATCCTTGTGAGAGTAAAAGCTGTGAATGCTGCTGGTGAAAGTGAGCCCAGGTACCACCCACAGGCTATTTTAGTCAAGGAAGTGATAGGTAAGATCCTCCTGCCTACGCTCACCCACAAATACACGCTGCTTCCATACTTAGTTTGGTTTTCTTAAGGGTAACACTTACTTCTTGTTGGAAACTGATGATGTGGCCTTACAGAGCCATTGTGCAGTATCTATTAATAATTAAACCATCTTTCAAAATATTGCTAATTAATTTTGTTTAATTTCTGAGCGTTTATTGCTCAGCATTTCAAGACTTTTTTTTCCTGCAGAACTTGATTTTCCTTTTTTTGAGTTGCAGTGGGGTTCCCACTTATTCCTACTGTCATAACATTTGGTGTTACAAAACACGATGGTGTACCAAATGTAACATCATGGGACCAAGAAATTTAAGACATTAATCACTTCTGGGAACCATAGATCACAGAGCTTCCTATTTATACAAATGCTCACCAGGGCTTCCTCAGTTGGAAAACAAAATAAATGTCAAGCTTTTGGCTTTTTTCAGAACCACCAAAGATACGTCTACCAAGACACTTAAAACAAACCTATACTCGAAGAGTTGGAGAAACTGTGAATCTTGTTATTCCTTTCCAGGTAAGAACTAAACACATTGACAGGAAAATATTATTATTTCTTGTATACATGCTTTTCAAACTCTTCCTGTGTAACTTCTGCCAGCCAGTGATTTAACTTAAGAACTGGAAGAACACAGAAGTACAGAGGTGCTTCCAAGCTTTTGCTTTGACATCTCAAATAAATTATGTTGAGCTACTTAACAAATTGGGTAGCTCGCTTAGACAGACTGATCTGTCATCTGTATTTCAAAGGACACATAAATAGTCACAGTAGACATTGCTTGTGAGATAATAACAAGTACAATGCAAAATGGTTACACTGGTAGTAGATACAATATCAAGGGTCAGGCTGTTAGCATTCTTATCTTGAGATAAGTAAGAGTAAGAGTTTCAGAGTAAGAGCAGGCAGAGTTTCACTGACTCCTAGAGTACTGTCATATGAAGTCATTGCAAGAATTGTAGAATCATAGGATGACAGGTGGGAAGGGACCTCAAGGATCATTCAAACATTTCTAGGTACAACACAGTTTAGATGAGATGGCCCAGCATCCTGTCAAGCTGAGTCTTAGATGTGTCCAGTGTTGGGGTATCCATCACTTTCAACTCTTTCCAAGGATAAAGCATGAGTTTTCCTACAGCATTATGTTAACCTTCATTCCCACACCTTTTGCAACAGCAGTTGCCTCTCTACCTAAACAGTCCCTGTTGTTCAAAATCCAAGAATTTTACCAGAACTCATTTTTATTTCATGTCTTCCAGCCTGGCAGTACTGAGTAGGTATAATCCAGCCTCTGCAAAGCTGTTAAAGGCTTAATAAAAGTTAGATCAGCAATACACTGCAAGAGACATTGATCTTGGGAAACTAAGGGAATATTCTATGGTTAGTCTCTAAGGCTTTCAAGATAAGGCATTACTATTTGCAGACAGCATCTGCAAATTGCTAGCCTCTGGATGGCAAATCCCATGGAATCCACTCTGATTCAAGTACCTAAATTGGGCGCTTCTACACCCACAAAAATGGCACACAAAAGATGTCAATCTATCCTACCTAACAACTATTGCAAATGCTTTTGCAATGAAAGAAGGGAATTTGGGATCCCTAGGAGTTCAGTCCATCACTTCCGTCGCTCACTGACAGAGTAGAGAACGTGGGCACTTTCAGAGGGTGAAATATTTTGTTCTGCATATTCTGTTTATTTTTTTAAACTCTTTCTTTAAGAAAAAAATGAAAATCATTCATCAAATTTAGCCAGAAAGTAACCTAATTTAGCCAGAATTTGTAAGCATTTTAATTCTTCTTGGAAAAAAAATAGAAACCAAGCTGCGTTTTAGGTGAATTAGCATGACTGAATCTCAAATGCTGTATGGTTTAAATTAAAATTCTCAGTTTGTTTCAGGATGTTTTTTTATGGGAAACAAACCCCTTTTTTCTCACACTCTTTTCTTTCACAAAATTATATGCAACTTATTTCCTTCTTACAGGGAAAGCCAAGGGCAAAAGTATCATGGGAGAAAAATGGTTCTCCAATTGACAAGAACGAAATCAATATCCGCAGCACTGACAATGACACAATCATCTTCATCCGAAAGGCAGAAAGGAGCCACTCTGGAGAATATAACATGAAAGTGGAAGTAGAGAACTTTGAGGACAAAGCTATGATAGATATTCAGATTGTTGGTATGTTTTGAAAAAAATGGAAATAAATGCTTGACACAGAAGCAGATTCCAGCCATTCCAAGCTTATAGGAAAGCAGAAGAATCCCAAAGAGCATTTTCCTTGACAGTGATAACTCTCCACATCCCAGTACTTGGCTATAGATTTGTAGTCTCTTAGTAAAACTTCCTGCACAATGGAAGGTGCTTTTTGGATCATATCAGTCTCTTTTTTCACTGTTATGCTTTTCATGTTCCGGTCTACCAGGATGCAAACCTGATATCCATAGCCAGAAATGGCAGTAAATTCATAGCAACTTTGTCACAAGTGTAATGTGGAAGAAATTCTAAATGTTGAAAGTACATGAAAGTAGGAAGGACAGACATGGAAAGACATATACTTCTCTTTTTTCCCAATCGATTTCCTTTACAAAACTGACAAAATTGATCCTACAGCCTCTATAATGATTGTCTAGTGTTGTCTTTTAGGAACACATATTCAACTGGTTTTAACTTCTCCAAAATATCATGTCTTGATGCAGTTGAAGAGCACAGAGATATTAGAAATCCTATTCACAAAATTCTCAGGTTATGTTTTTCATAATTCTGACAGGTCTTAACTTTGGGAAGTTTTATTTTGCAACCTCAGCTTCCTTTGGGCATTGGTTTCAGCATATGTGTGGTTTAATACACGAGAGAAATAGAACCAAGTGCAAGTGTGGGAAAGAGACCCAGGGAAAGCAAACATTGGAAAGATCCAGTTGCTGTGTTTTCATTACAGATCGCCCAGGTCCACCAGAGGTTGTAACCATCGATGATGTCTGGGGAGACAATGTGAATTTATCATGGAAGCCCCCAAAAGATGATGGCAATGCTGCCATTACTGGGTACACTATTCAAAAAGCAGATAAGAAGAGTATGGTAAGTAATGAGATGTTTTAAAAGTTTCCTTTTTAAAAAGTCTTTAAAATTGTTCCTTTTAAAAATCATGCTTTATATGCTTCAATTGATGTAGGTAGACAAGTAAGTGCTCAAAAAATCTGCAAGGCATCTTTAAAAATTATTAAAATTTCCTGCTCACTGTATCTAAATCCTAAAAATGGAAACGTTTTTAGGTGATGCCAAAGAGGCCAACTAAAAGGGAAAGGACAGGTGGATTTGAAGGAAATAAATCTTTTTTTCTTTCTCTCAGAAGAGAAAATAAAACCAAGAATATTAATTCTTCATTCAATAGGTTGTAACAAGAATAAAAATGAAATGCTGTCATTTTCAAACCTGTTGTGTCACATTGTGCAAGTCATTGCCACTCCTTACTACCCATGGCAAAATGGTACATATATAACTTTTAAGCTGCTATGACATTTACAGATGAAAAGTACAATATAGAGATATTTGTTATTTTCATTACACTAACATGAATTCTACATTTCTTTAAAAGATAATAGCTGGATTCTTACATTTAAAACTTACTGAAAATTTAAACACAGGAAGTCCAGTACAGTATTTTGGGAATTGCCTTATCTAAGGGAATCTTAGATGAGAAAACTTTGAAGAGAATACAGAGCAATACAGAACAACGATTTGTCCTGTACAGAATACAGAACAATGATTTCCCCTGTCTCTAAATTACTGTGCTAAGGAGAAAGCAATAACAGCAGTGTCTATGGTCCAGTATGTCATGGATCATTCAGGTCACAGTGTTCCCTGTGGTGTTGGATTTTGCAATTCTGGCACAGCTGGCCTTTTGCAGAAATCTATTTCCCCACAAGGCACTTTGGCTCTTAAGGATGACCAGATATCAACGCAAACTATTGCACAAGGAACCCTGCACAAGTTCATCTTTAGAAAAGAAAGAAAACTATATAGAGCAGAGTAAATAAAGCAAAAAATATTGCTGTTGTCATAATGTGCTTTATATTAATTGCAATTTTAGCATTAACTTCTTTCATATCTGTTTATTATTTAAATACCTTGTACTGGGATAGAAATCACATGTTCTGTTACTGCTGCGAGGCTAAAGCATTAAAACCTATCTCCCTATCCAAGCCTTTAGATATCAGAGGACCACCTGCTTAAAATTACTCTTTTTATGAATACTCAACCTGTGGAACAGGGGGTTGATTAGTGTGTTGTCTTCCTGTATGTTCCTGCAGAGCACTACATGCTACTACTCTTTTTATCTGCAGCAGTACCCTCAGTATCAGCAACGTGGTCTAGGAATGAAGAAGCCTCACACAATAGAACACTTGTAATATTGGATTTCCTAAAACAAACCTTCACAGCTAACAGAGTACAACAACTCATTAGGGTTCCCTTTCCACTTGGCCTTCATTGCTCAGCAATGAACTCTATGGTTTTCTCATTACCACTCATTTCAGACAGGATACTTAATTACTGCCAGTTCCGCTATTTTTGTATCCATTAAAATTCCCTTAAAAGAAAGATCTTACTCTCACAAGCTGGATGATTCTTCTAAAGAGCTAATGGTTGGTAGGTGCAGGGTGCTGAGGGGAAGCTGACTCTTTTGTGTTCGTGTCCTTCAGGAATGGTTCACAGTTATCGAGCACTATCACCGCACCAGTGCCACCATCAATGAGCTCATCATCGGGAACGAGTACTACTTCAGGGTCTTTGCTGAAAACATGTGTGGCCTCAGTGAGGATGCAACGATGACCAAAGAGAGTGCTCTGATTGCAAAGGATGGTTAGCTTGTGATCCATTCCTTGTTAAAAGAGAAGGGGTGTGTTCATGGGCTGGAAGGCGGTTAGAGGTGAAGGCCTTCTCTTTCAAATATTCAGGTGTATTCCTAGCCTGGATGTCCAGGTATACAAATTGTAACTAGGATATTCTACATTATTATTCCACATTTAGACATTACAGAAAAATTCTTTGCTGTGATAGTGATGAGACACTGGAACAGGTTGCCCAAGGAAGTTGTGGCTGCCCCCTCCTAGGAAGTGTCCAAGGCCAGGCTGGACAGAGCTCTGAGCAACCTGGTCTAGTGGGAGGTGTCCCTGCCTATGCAGGGGGGTTGGAACCAGATGATCTTTAAGGTCCCTTCCAACTCAAACCATTATGTGATTCATGATAAAGACTTCTTTGTTTGTCCACATAATTCACAGTTGCTGCATTAATCAAGTGGGACATTTTCCACAATCTTGGATCTCCAACTCCTGTCACCACTGTCAGATTTAAGTTGACAAGAGCTGGAGAGGAGTAAAGAAGCTGTTCTGTCAGAAGCAGTGGGTCACTGCCTCGCAATGGAGAGCTGCCATCAGCTCTGCATGTGCTCCCATACATTTCAGGCAGATACATGCAAACCCTGTTTCACATCTGTTGCAGGTGGAGCTAGAAAAACTCTGATTCTGCAGTGAAAAATCCTGACATTTCATAGATTGTCAGTTTTAAATGGTACTGTAAACTTACAAATAAAACCCCAAAATTAACTGCCCCTCCTATGGAAGGGAAATTCTAGAAACAGGTTCTTTATAGAAAGAAAATCAAGCCAGATCACCTCAGTTTGTCTGAAAAGAAAGAATGTACAATGCACACAGACAGGCTGAGGAACTGAAGGTTCGGAGTACTAGGGCCCACTTCCATGAGTAGAAAGAAAACTAAGCCCATTTTAGAAATGGGATCATGAAAAGAAATTACCTGTGAGCATTGCTTTTCATCACTACTTACTTGCCCTTGCCATAGGAGCAAGTATCAGGCCTAAGCTGCACTGAAGTCATTATGAGAGCTTGGATCAGGTTTCAGAGAAGCAGAGATGTCTAATGATGCCTGTGCTCAGAAAGAGATGTCAGTCTGTCCAGCTGTTTTAAACACCAGCTTAGTTCGTGGGTGAAGATGATTTATTGATGGCAATCTTCATTGCAGAGCCCAGATGAAGTGAGAAATTAGATTTTACTACCAATTTTCCTTATGTAGAAACTACATCCATTCAGGTATCTGTATTCTCAGGGCACTGTATGAAGCAGGAAAAAAAAAAAAAAAGATTTTCAGATACAGAGCTAGATTGTAATCAGAACAAATTGTAAAAAGTAATTGGCAACAGAGTGATTCTGTGTGAACAGAGTGATTCTGTGAAGGCTACTCAAGGCAGGCATCCTACAGTACATCTATCAGGATCTGTCCTGTTCTGTAACTTGCAAGGCATGCAGGTAAAGACACAGAATAAATATTCATCACTGTGTTATACCATATCCTCAGGAAACAAAGCAGTTCTCAGACATCTACACTATAGCATGTCCCAGATTTGAAACTCACTTCCAGCCTTCCCTACAAGTGCAATTACTAGACTCATGGCAGTATCTAAAGCAATGTAGATCAGAACTCACTCTTTGTAGCTGTTTAGGACGCACTAGTGTCTAACTACAGGCCAACACTCATTTAATAAAATTTTTCTTTTCATTTCATAGGTAAAGTCTACAAATACCCAGTTTATGATGATTTTGACTTCACTGAAAGGCCGATGTTTACTCAGCCTCTAGTCAACACGTTTGCTGTAGCTGGTTACAACTCTACTTTGAACTGCAGTGTTCGGGGCAACCCCAAGGTACAGCCTAGCTCACAAGAGTATCAGTTAAAACACAAGAGAGTTCAACTTGCCAATAAAAATTGTAATAGCATTTTTACTATTTGTCTTGCTCACAAGCCAGACTGAAGACAAGAAGAGTGATGTAGGCTCTATGGAATACCAAAAAGGACATACTTACCTAAGTTATATGCATTATAATAGTTACTAAATCCACAGATGACTCAGTGAAGGGGCAGAACCTCAGGAAAAAGGCTGAGTTATACTGGGGCCAGCACTGACAACAGCTGTACAGTTAGTATATGAGTAAAAGTTGTTACTAAAATAAAGCCATAATTATTTGATACATCAAATCATGCTTTAAGTATGCACATTGCTGGAATTCCCTGGGGACCACGTTGTACAATGCATCTTGCTGTTTCTTTTGAGCTGTGTCTTCTGATCTGTTTGCTGTTGGGAGAAGCTGAACAGTGTACATAGTAAAATGAGAACTCAAAAGTGTTTGAGAACATGTTTGCTGTTCACTCATCACCTTCACTATTCCTGACAGCAAATTATTGAAAAAAAACCATTCTTTTCTTATTGTCTTAGAGTAATTGTCTGTCAAAAGCTATTGCTCAGGTGTTTGCTGTCATTACACAGCACCTCTTATATTGATAACAGGTTTGTATTTATGACTTCAATTATGTGATAGAAGCTGCACTGAAAAAATCATGCTTAAAAACAGATGGATGTTGTAGCCCATATTTATGTTTCAGTTAAGAATTACAGTTTCTTTCCCATCACTACCTTACCTATTTTGTATAATTTCTGAATTACCCGACATCAACTGAACATCACAAAAACTGGTAAAACATTTAAGTTCATAGGTTTACACATGTGGGCTCTCTTTTGTTTTTACCACAGCCCAAAATAACCTGGTTTAAAAACAAAGTCATTATCATGGATGACCCAAGGTTCCGAATGTTCAGCAACCAAGGTGTCTGCACCTTGGAGATCCGCAAGCCCAGTCCCTATGATGGAGGCACTTACACCTGCCGAGCAGTCAATGCCCTTGGAGAGGCAGAAGTTGATTGCAAACTGGAAGTAAAAGGTAAGGGCTTTAAATTAATGCAAATAGCCTGTTTGTCTAAACCCCATATACACAGGAGTCAAAAATATGCAAGGCAAATGCAAAAACCGGGAAGCTCAGACAACTTTTTTAATGTATCTTGATGAAAGTAATAGCTTGGTTAGGACAAAATAAACTTCATCAGTTCTTTTGTTTTCTTTTTGAGGACCAATATGTTGTGTTTATGCTATATTTTTTTCCCTCCCTGTTCTCCCCCACCTCCCTGCCCCTCCATGCTGATTCACAGCATCAGTGATTACAAGGGCTTTTTCACAGCTGACAAAAGGCAGACTGCACTTAGCTGAGAAACTTTAGTAAGACTCAGCCTCAAGGGTCTTTGGGAGAAGATTGACGAGATCATCTTGAATAGGAGACAGATCTCTGAAGGAAATGACAAGAAGAAGAAGAACAGAAGGAAGAAAGATCAATTCAGGGCAGACTTTGTCCACCTTAAAATTATTTATTAAACAAACCAAATATTTGCTTCCATGGAAGTTTGTCAGCAAAATCATGTAGTAAAAAGCAGTATTGCTCCCAAGGAGACAAGCTAGTTGATAAAAATGCTGTATTTTCTTTAAGAACAGGTTATTCAAAACTATGGATTTTTGCAAATACAAGCAAATAGAACAAAGTAAATTAGCCTTCTACAACTGAAGACATACCTTTATTTTTATTAGTAGATATATTTTATGCAATCCAGATAGTTTAGCATTGACTTTGACTTCATGAATAGCCATGGAATTTGGACTGAATATTCTGAGGACCAGATTTTTCAGAAGATTACTTCCTAGGAAAAGACAGAATCATATTTAGCTGGACAAACTCCCACTAAAAGTTTTTATTTCATCTGTGGAATAAACAAAGTATATGATTTCAGATCAATTAATCTGAGGTTATAAATAAGGAAAGCTGCCTAAAGCCAGCTGACAGGAGGTGTCTAACTCAGAAATTCAGAAGGAATTCAAGCTAGCTGAATATGGCCCTACTTACGTTGTTTCAGTCATGCTAGTCTATCATGAAATAATATTATATATTTAATATCCTTATGGATGGTATTGTGTTTATTTTGGATTTCAATTTCCATTTCCTATATTTTCTGATGCATCTTGTCCCACAACTCAAATCCATTGTGGTAGCATTGCAATTGTTCGAAGTCATTGCAATAAATGTTTGGCGTATGAAGCTGAACATTTAACAAATCTAATGAAAATATGTATAATATGTTTCTTAGTTTTCATTAATTTTATTTTTAAAATACTGTGTTTAAAAGGAGGTATCCTCATCATAGAAGTACGGTTGTTTTCCTTAATCACAAGCAAACTTTCTATTTCACAGCATTACAGAAGACTTCATCATCTGAGTAGGTTGCTTCATCTATTTTTTTACGCTGAAGAGCCAAGTCCACTTGTTATTTCATTAAACTTCCTAAACTCCCAAGGCCTAAACTTCGTTCACATGTTTACACTCAGTTGTAACTTTTTATTTTTCAGCACTTAGCTTGTCATACAACCAAATAGTACATTTTAAATACAAGAAGCTGTTCATTTCTGTCCTTGGTTTTACAAAGAATTTTTAACATATAACGTGAGAATACTTTGAAACATTTTTAAGATAAGGAATAATTTAACTAACTTTTCTCCATTTTAGGAAGTCCAAACTACAAGGACTGCCATGGATTACATATGATTCTTCTAATTCCCATTCCAGTTATTGTGAAACATAGCTATTTTGGTTGATCTTGGTACTTTTTTCACTGAATAGCAGAATAAATTAGTTCACTGGGTTTGAAGCGTAATACAAACACCACGTGTACTGTAGTCAGGCTCTCTTAATATGCAACAGTTTCCAAGAAATTGTTCACCAGCACTGGCAGCTGCTCTATGTTATGGTTTTCAAGAAAGGGGCATGGAAAGATTTTTGCCTTTGATCACAACTGATGGGGAATCTAATCTCATACATTTATGGATGTTAATAGAATGGTATCTGAAATTGGCTAGGAATGCTTAGATCCTTTTCCAGTCAATTAGAAGTAATGTATCTTGGAAAAAAGCTACAGTTCTGTTCATTAAAGTGATCAATAGGTGCAGCTGAGGTGATGTCCCTGATAGTTTTTGATGAAAAATGCTTATTTAGCTTTGATAGGTCAAGTTTTCTGTGTAGTGTCCTGAAATGGAGAGTACAGGACACACTATGCTGTCAGACCTATTCCATTCTCAACTGACTCATTCCACAATGATTACATGGAAGATTAAAACAAAGAAAAAATATAGATCTGGCAACATGGGAGAAAACATTTAGGGTAGACAACAGTCAGTGAAGATTTCCTGCAGAGGCTGTAGGTGCTTTAGTACTAAGAACCTTTAAAAGCTGCTTACAAAACGGAGAGCAGTGTAATTTGCTAGAACTATAGTATGCTCTAAATGACATCTCAAGATTGCTTTCAGCTCTGTGAGTCTGAGGTTTTGACTCACTTCTTAAAACTGCAAACATATCCAAGCACCTCAATCTGATTTAAGTATCTCCCCTGATTATTCCTCCCACAGGAAACCTTAGATAGATGTATGGACTTTGCATCAAGTCCTGAGGGTTTACTGATCATCCTATTAGCTGGTTGCAGAATGTCCTACAGACTCAAATCCTCTGGCATTTTATCTTGCATTTGTATCTAATCATACCTTTGTTACAGTGAGAATAAAGCTACAAGAATTACTCCCTTTAGACAAGATTTAGTTCACCATTTTCTACTTTTAAACAAAAACTCCCACACTCAGACTGCAAAAGACATTTCCTCCTTCCTGCAAAAGACATACTTTTTTTCTCAAAGAAAGCAATATTTACTCCAAAAGATGAGCTGAAAAAACTGAATACTCTGCGATCAACACCTTTAGTTTTGCATCACACCTGGAAAAAGTCCTGAAAGATTCAGGCTGACAATATCCCTCCTGGGCTGTGTGTTGTCTCTTAGTTACCTGACAGGCTGCTTCCTTAACCTAAATCTCACCTCTCTGGCAGTGGTTTGTTTCTGAACCTGATTTAACATCCACCACCAGCTGTAGCAGTCCTCCTCCCTCCCACCAAGCTTGGGACTGTGGTTCTCCCCAGTGTTTTGGGCTGGTTTGTGAGTGGTCATCCTTGCTGAGATTCCCCTCTCCACCTTGGCAGGTTTAGCCATTATGTCAGACTCCTTTCTGCAGACTGCTTAGACTGGTGATTTGTAGGGCTTAAGCCCAGGACAGCTGTTGTAGGGGTTCAGCAGTTCAACTGATGAATGCAAAGGGAATGGGATTAAGTGAATACAGCAGCTGTAGCTGGGCAAACCAGGGTAGGCTCAGGGTTTGGTATATGATCCAGGCAAATACAAACGAGTATTAAACAGCATAAAAACATCGTTACACCTTGTTTTCACTCCTCTGTTGACCTACACGTAGAACTGTCATTCTCTTTAGTTTCCCAGCCTGCTTGTTCATTTAGGAGGGGCCTTCGGATGAGTGCTCATCATGCTGATGCAGAGCCAAGACCTGCGGACCTCTGACTCACTGGGAATGGACTGCAGTGTGTGTGTGTTTGTGTTTGTGTTTCCATGTGTGCAGTTTTAAACCAGTTCAGCTCTATTCCAGCAAATAACAGTCAAGTTCTGGGTTTGTCAGATGATGTGATACAGTTAAATGCTGACTGAATAAGACCAAGGCTATGCTCCCTGTCTAGTGAATGTGCTAGATATGGTGCTGTTACCACAGATCTGTGGATAGTAAGTCATGCTAAAAGGCTCTATGCCATGCAACAGGATATGTCCTAGTAAGTGAATGTTCTTTTCTTTGGCTATAATGTCTTTTCTCCACCTATTTCCAAGGTATTGAAAGTCTGAAATAATGCATGTATGTATGTTCAGTCCTAGAAATGTCATAGAACTACTCACAGAATGGTCGAGGATTTCTTATTTTGCATAGTATTTGAACAACTGAGTAGCTATACATACACTGGCTCTGAATACCCTTAGTGTGCTACCATTTTCTACTTTTTTTTGGCCAGTTGCTTACATGATTTTAGATGTAAAATTAGTTGTTACTAAATTTAATGTTTTCTGAAAAAGTGATAATTATGAGCACAGTAAGAAAAATAATAAAGCCCTATTCTTATTGCACATACTAATGTTATTTCAGGTAGACAGTAATGTGTTCCTTTTTTGAAGTTTTGCTGAGTGAATTTAAGATGGCAATTAAATGAGCTGCTCAGCCCAAATACAATGGCTTTTTTTCATAAATACAAACGTGAATTAAATGTGCTTTAAAAAGGAATGTAATAGATCTTAGAGAAAACAATAACTCTACCTCATATATCTTGAAAGATGATGCATACACAATCTCATGATAAATGTTTCATATTCATCTTACTATGGAAAATAATGTATGTATCTTTGAAGTCTGTTGAGGAAGATCCCTAAACATGGCTGTAAATCCAATACAAGCAGTAAGGAATCAGCTTCCCTGAGGTCAGTGAAAAAAATTCAGATAAAGTACCACGCTTCTATTATCATGAAATAAATGGGTTTGGAGAATGTTTATCTTGAGAGCAAAATCAAGGTTGGTGATCACTCTAACAGGCTGATGATATTGAAAATGATGCATGAGAAATATTTTTTTTTTAAAGTGTTAAGATCAACTGGGAAGAATATCAAATGCAAATAAATATTACTATAAATATTCTAATTCTACAGTGATATATGATGGAGTAATTAAGCCAGGAGAACCATTCTTCTTGCCGGGGGAAGATCAGGTTTATAATAAGCATACTCCTCTGGACATTCCATTTCATTGCCTTCCTTTCTTACCACATGCAAACGCATTTTCTGCATGCAAAGTGTGTATTTATTTGGTTTTCTTAGATTAAACTAGCTAGTGTCTCATGGCATACTATGTCTATGTCACATGAGAAATGAAGGCCAAATTAATCAAGAATATGGATATTTAGCATCAGAGTTACAACAATTTTAGACATATTTCTGCTATGCCACTGGGCATAGAACTACCTGTACCTACATAGAATTATGTATATAGAATAGATATTTAATTATGTAAGTAATTTAATTATGTATATAGAGTACATATTTAATGACTGTGGTGAGCACCTTTGCCCAGAAAATTTAGATCTTTCCAGGAGATAGAAGTGTGCATCTCAAAAAATCCACTCTCAGTTTATAGAATTATCAAAATAGCAGAAATATCAAAAAGTCATTTGTTGTACTTGAAAGGCATTCTTTATTACAGATTAGTCTTTGGTTACTAATTAGCATTAATGATAAACCATACCTGAATTTAACCTTCACAATCTAAGGATTAAATCTTGATCCAACTGAAATCACTGAAAATTTTTCCTTATAAGCATATCATTTTAATTCATTTCCTCTAGAACTTATTTTAAATTTAGGTTCAGTTGGGCTCAGAAAATTTGGCTCTTACTACAGAAATATCTTTCTTGTAAACTTGCCCAAACTGAGAATATTGACAGTGCAATTTTAAAACAACGGAGATGCCAGAAACCAGTTTGCAGTATATCATGCATCCAAATGTACTATTTCAAACCCAAAATATGTAAGAAATCAGGCTAGATAATGTTTTTTAAATCTTAATGTATTTTCCTTAAAAGGCTACAATAGTTACTAAGTGGAGTACTTTTACATACATATAGGTACATAAACGTTATAGATATACAGGTGTTTTATAAAATCAAAATGTTCAATTGAAGGTAAGGGTTCCTATTGAGTAAATGGCATGGTTTAAGTAATGTCAATGTGGATATATGACAAAGTACATACTTTAGTGTACAGGTATGCAATTAGTCTGTACTTGATTATTTTGCCTTATATAGCTTCAACATATATATGTATATAATGCTTCAGTGTTACGTGTGTGCTTCTTTTCCCCAGTGGAAAAGACTATATTTATATACATATATATATATATGTTTGCTTCTTTGAAGCTACATTTGGAAATTTTTATCATAAAGTTCAGTTGCATAATTTGGTTCCAATCCATAGTTTAGACTAATTACAGTATTTATAGTTACTTGTACGTATTAATACAGTTTTCACATATTAATGATAATTTTGAAGTGTAACTGGGCCCCTACCTTTTACTCTTCATGTGCTTCTGTTCCCATATATTTTACATGACTAAGGATTAAAACATTGTGTTGACATAATGATAAGCATAATTTCACTCAACATTTTCTCTCTACTTTTGTGTTTGTGATCAAATTGTTACTTCTCTTTCTCTCTCTCCCTTAGCTACACAGTAAGGATTTTTGAATGTATATTGTCATCTAAGGTAAGCTTTCATATGGTCCTTGCATATGAAGCTTATGTCTGTTTACACGTCATACAATGTCTGCCTAGTATGGCATGATTTTCATTATTTCACTTAATGAAAATGTTTTCTAAGGTTAGTAGCAGAAAAGTTTTAATGCATATAAGTCCAGATTTTAACAATAATTGCTTGTTAATGCAATTCCTCTTAGTAGTATATCTCACTGCCCTCTAATAGTGCATGTTTCAATGGAATTTAACAGTGCAGGAGTCAGCACGATTGATTAGCATGAGTAAGATGCAAGCAATAAAAAAGAATTTTGCACTTACATGCAGACAGACTCACACAGGAATATACCTCTCCATAAATGAAATATATATTCCACAGTTAATATAATCTAAAAATGAATTCTTTCTATCACAACTTGCACTACATGAGTTGACTAGAATGCCAAAAAGCATGCTTTTTTTTTTTCTGTCTGTATCGTGCACCTACCTAAGGAAGAAACAGTTCTGTAATAATTATGGTGTTAAATGGGATAGCAGTCTCATAACCACTAGTAACTAATGGCACCTTAATGGATTAATTCTTTTGATAATAAGGTTACAAATGCCTAAAATCTGTACTCAGGATAAATGCTGTATGTAAGTATCAGCTCAGTTGCATTTAGCTGGAGCATTGAGAGACAGTGATATCTTCATCTTGGCAATGTACTTTTGCTTTAAAGCTTTTGCTCTGTTCCAGAAAAGGCTCCAAAGGTAAGTGTGGTTATTAGCACTTGGATTTGCAGCTTGCAGAATGCAATACTCATGCAGATTTGTAAGAGGAATAATAATGGTACATAGCTTTCTGACAACAAATGCCACCTTTCACCTTGAGAAAGAGTGGAATCTAATGTTTTTAGCAAAATATTTTTTTTTCCCACTGTTCCTTCCAAATGTCATTTCACTTCAACGAAGTTAACATATTCATGTGTCTACCCGTTTCCACATTTTTTTTTTTTTATGCCATGAAATTTCACTCCTAATTTGGATTATTTACATTGAATTACTGCTTTTGCATCAGTAGGATCCTAGTTGTCCTGGCCAGTCTATCAGATATTATATACACGTTTTTTTTCTGGGCAGTGAAATAATTACTTTTGTCTTGGATTGCTAAGGTTACTGAATGTTCTTCAAATATCTTTTATCTTGTCCATTTTTCCAGAACACCAAAGAAAACATTGAGTACTCCCATTGGCTTTCTCCTATGTTCAGGTTTCTGGTTCAGTTTCCTTACTCATGGTGGTAAAGCCACAGTCATAAAGCACATAAATCTAAAAGGCTGAGAATGCTACTTCTGGCAGCAGTTTGCTGAATATTGACTCTAACCATCATAAAACTGGAAACTGGGGAGAAAAAAAAAAAAAAAAAAAAAAAAAGGCTTAGTTTCAGTTTCACAGGGACAAGCAACAAAGTTTTGGCAGGGATGGAGGAAACACTGAATACAGAAGGCCCCATTTGTCAGCAGGGCTTATGAGCATGGACATTTTCACTGCCACAGCTAAGGAAGGCAATGACCTCAAGTTTGGAGTAAGTCTCCTCTATGGATTGGTGCAGAACCCCCCCACAGCTTTGAGAGCACAGACCAATAGCTTCAAGCTCTGGAAAAACCTTGAGCTTTCAGGGAGTAAGCACCCAGATCCAAAGTGATTCTGTGTGGCCTGATTTTCATTCAGAAGCAAAACCAAACTCATTGTTCAGACTTTCCCAGCTATTGAAATTTCAACTTCCATCCTATCTCTCTGGACTCTAAAGGCACATGTATCTAAAATCCCGGGGTTTTTTTCCATATGATTCTTGTACATATGTCATGCCACCTGTTATTTTCAAGCAACATGATAAATATTTTGCTAAGTGCTTGTAAACCATTACAATACCCAACACTAGAGTACTTTGAATGTCTGTGTGTGTTTTCCACAACTCAGCACAGTCAGATGTTTCCCACATTGTTTTCTCTGGGCTGACTTCCATCCCTGACTATAGTCATCCAGCCTAATGGAAATTCAGGAGGGTTAATTTGAGGTAAAGTTTATCACAGTCTACTGCATACGGTGAGCTAAATGACTGAATAAATGACATCCTAAAAACTCACCCTGCACAAGAGGACAGGAAAGTTCATATAGTGGAGAGATTAAATAATAGTTAATCCTCATGCTGGACTTTTGAACAGGGATTAATTTTATCACATCTCAAAATGAAGTATGAAATAGGGACTGTTTAAATCTCTCTCACTTGCACCAGAAACTAAAGGTACAAAGTTATTTCTCCACGGACCTTCAACCTTAAGATTGTCTTATGCCTTGTTTGTAGGTGGGCTTTCGTTCTTCAGACTATTGATGGATGGAGTGCCTCCACACATCCTTGATTCATACCTGCGTGAAGTACAGGCAGACAAAACTGAGAGGAAGTGAGAGTCCATCCACAGTGTTTCCTCCCACTGCACTGGAAACTGGTAGCAGAATTACAGAATTTTAGTTCTTGCAATAACAGAACAAACATGTGGTTGGGAGTTTCTTTTTCCTTTTTCTTTTTTTTTTTTTTTCTTTTTCCTTCTTTCTTGTTTTGTTTTCCCTACCTGCTCTTACTGAAAAGAAAGAATACGCATGGATTGCTTTGAGGTTGAAATGAACTGAACTGAAGACAACACACATTTTGTAACGTTCAGCTTTATTTTCTGTTTGATATTGTTTTGGTTTTTTAATGAGTAAAGAGAGAGAAGCTGTGTAATAACCAGGAAGAGGCAGTTTGTACTCAGTGGTACCAAGCATATCTTTCTCAGACTGAAAGTACATGGATTAGCCAGTAGCTGTGCAATAAGACCCTTGGAACATACCTCTTTGATAATGTATCTTATTCAGCTTATTCACTGAGAAATGTTTAACTGAACATGGTTTTACTATAATGCAATTAATAATATGTACTTAATGATCATTTAAGCTGAACATATCTGCTTTAGAAGTTTTGTTTTCCTAAACCAGTCTCTCAGCTGAACTGAAATTGTTTTATTTAATGTACAATAAATATGAAGTGCTTAAGATCTATCAAGTTCTTGGTTTGTTCTATTTTTTTTCTTTTGGGGGGAGGTCTGTCTCATGACACTCCTTGTTTAATTTCCAAATACTGTGAAGCAGGAAACCACCACATTAAGTGGAAAACAATAACAGCAGTCACCTAATCCAGTGGGTTTACACTTCAAGATCTATGACATGGAATGAAAGGGAAGATAGATGTCATAGTTACATTCAAATTTTGCATCTACATGTTTTCAGTATTTAAATATTATTAATGCCAACCATGTCACCTTTCATTATTCTGGATCTGCCTCCTTTCTCAGCAATTTGTGGAGCTCTTGTAGGGTATCAAAACATAGAATCATAGAATCATAGAATTGGCTGGGTTGTAAGGGACCTCTGAGATCATCAAGTCCAACCCCTGATCCACTACCGCTGCAGTTACCAGACCATGGCACTGAGTGCCACATCCAGTCTCTTTTTAAATATCTCCAGGGACGGAGAATCCACTACTTCCCTGGGCAGCCCATTCCAATGCCAGATCACCCTCTTGGTAAAGAAATCCTTTCTAATTTCTAACCTAAACTTCCCCTGGCACAACTTAAGACCATGCCCTCTTGTCTTGTTGAAAGTTGTCTGGGAAAAGAGACCAACCCCCCCCTGGCTACACCCTCCTTTCAGGGAGTTGTAGGCAGCGATGAGGTCTCCCCTGAGCCTCCTCTTCTCCAGGCTGAACACCCCCAGCTCCCTCAGCCTCACCTCATAGGGTCTGTGCTCGAGTCCTTTCACCAGCCTGGTTGCCCTCCTTTGGACCCGCTCCAGGACCTCGATATCCTTCCTGAACTGAGGGGCCCAGAACTGGACACATACGAGGGACTCAGACCATATTGCTAGTTAGTTCACCATGCAAGACAAAACAGCCTTAGATAAGGTAAAATGGCAACATTACTTCTCCAACCTTAGTATCATTAACCTCCAAGTATTTCAGGAGTAGAGATAACTGTCTGTAAGCCTCCAGCAAACTCTGAAGCATGTGAGACACAAGGTCACACATAATTTGGCCAGGCTGTCGATTCCCTAGTGCTCTGTCACTGACCAGTTCTCAGTCTGGCTGTATAGACAGAGCAGGTTATGTGCTTACCTAATGATTGATATCAAATTATGGTGTGTAAGGAAGGATAAAAGTCTACCTAGACCAGTAGGACACTACAGGGTGGTTATTTGATGTTGGCACATTTTCAAACATTTCAAACATTATGCAAAAATAAAAGAATGTGTTACTATGAAATGCCACTGCTGAGCTGGTGTTCTTGCACCTCAATTACCACTCCTTTCACTTTGGGGACCTGAATGCATTTTCTCACTTCTTTCTGTAAATCTTATACGCTCCGAGATCCTTTTTCTTTATTCTTTCCTTTCTATCTTTGTGATTTCTTCTGTGCTGCCATCTGTGCAAGAAAGCAATTCTCCATTCCCAGTGATCCTGGACACCCTCCCACCTGCTCCTGCCAAAATCAATTCTCTCCTACACATTCATTCACACCTACACATGAAAGAAGGCAACAAGTCCACAAAGAAGAAAATTTCATGAAGGATATTTCTATTTATTCTGTATTCTAACAGTGAATAAGGTCTCCATCTGTTTTGAAGCACAGAAGGCTGTGGGAGAGGGTCAGTTTGAATATATGCCATGCAGGTTTAAGCACCTAAGCACATGGCCCTCATTTAAAATACCATCCTGTTGCGATACATTAAAATCAGCACCAAAAACTGTCATTATTCTAAGTCTGTGCTTCCCAGTAAGCCCAAAAAGATAGACATCACCATCTGCACTTTGTGTATGCAGTGATGTTTACAGATTCAAGCTTATGTATCTATCTGCCTCCTCAGTCTTAATATACCGTACCTAATAGTCTGAAAGCCAGTATAAATCTCAGCCTCTGTAGGCTCTCTGCTGATAGAATTAGCTACCCTAATTTCCACCAGATGCCAGCAGTGTTAGAAGACAAGCTGAAGTAAGCTACTTTTCACTGTTTGAATGGCAAGCATTATATTCAGATGCCCTTAATTCCCTCCCAGCTGTGTTGCCCAGAATTTGCCATTGGCTGTCCCTCAGGCTTGAGAGGCACCATGCCAATGGGAAGGTACTGGGTATTGAGATGAGTGGGCACTGGTGTGCTATAAATTCATACTCTCACTAACTGTACTGGCCAGCTAAGCCTCTGGATTAAATATTAATTGAAAATTCTTCTGAGAGGCATGATAGGATGGGATGGGGTAGGATAGGAAAGGGATTTCTAGGGAGATCTAAAACAGGCTGCAGAGTCCTGCACAGAGAATTACAAAAGATAAAGTTTTGACTTATGATGATTTCCCCAATGGGATTCTCCAGGAGTGGTGTTTGATAGATGAAATATAATCACCAAAACCACAGAGGTAAGAAAATAATAATTAAATCTGCAGTTAATAATAGCTTGGGAAAATAAAGACATACCAAAGACAATAAAATCTACAGACAAAACAACCTAGAGAGGATAGAAGCAGCAGAATACCATGCTGTGGAAGACATGGCACAATGTCTCAAGAAGAAATTTCTCCAAGGTCAGGTCACAGGAAATTTCCAGGAAATCAGTGAACCTGAAAGAGACTTAGGAGTAACAGAGAACAGCAAATAAAACATGGTCATAAAAGATAAAAATAACAGCGAAACAAAAAAGCCCTAGGAGAAACTAGGAGAGCTTTTATGGCTTTTGGCTGTGTTCCTTGATGTCTCAAAATATGTTCAACCAGCTTAAGTCTTCAGCTAGTTGCATTACTTATGTTTCCTATGTACAATCTTGATCTACTAGTACGTGTTGAGGTTATAGTTCAGTAGCACCTTTCATAAAAATATTCTTTTCTGCCCACTTTCACGTATCTGTTTATTTAGGTTTTTTTAAAGCTCTGCTTTGGTGTTCAGTTTAACTTAAATGGGTCAAGGATAGTTATTACTTAGAGTAAGAAGGCAGATTCAAACGTGTTTATACACACATAGAAAGAAGATTCAAAGTTAATAAAAGAAGGGGTTTATTTTTAATGAAGCCAGAGGGAAATAGTTTGTCTTCTCTTGCCTTGCTCTCCTTGCCCATAGTAAGGGCATTTGGTATGTAAGTTTTATTGTTGTATAAATATGGATTCATTCTCAAAATGCTGTAAGTGGAGCTTGACACAGGCATCATAGTTACCTGCTTGCATTGAAAGATTATGGCCAATGGGAGCCCATATTTCCCTCACAAATACAGAAAGGGGAGGAGAAAAACCACATGCAAAGCTTTTAAAGAGTGCTTAAATAGGGATTTGTGGTTTATAAGGAGAGTTAGAAAAACTTTAAAATATTCCTTTAAAAAAATGTTTCAAGCTTCCTGCATTTCCTTCTAAGAAAAAAAAAAAAAAGCGGCAGAATAGTATTGCTTTCGTTTACAGAGCATTGTGTAGGCAGACTTACTTTATGAATGTCTTTTGTTGCATTTTGGATTCTGGAGCAAAAGGCAATCTATTTTAAGCACAGGGTACTTACTGTCACTTGATTTTCATGGCCTGCTTTCCTGACTGACAAGTAAAGCTGCGGCTTTGCAGAAGTAGAGAGCAGTTGGAAGCAAAAGCATATCCTTAATATTGAGAAGGTGCTGGAAGTCTAAACACACAAGACTTCAAATTCTGTGTTCTCTTGTTCTATGCTTTGTTGCTGAATACTTTTAAATTTTAAACAAACCCTTCTCCAAGCTCACTGATAAATTCAGTAGGAAATCCATTTCTATCCCTACTCATTGGGCCCTCACCACTTACTTCCCCCCATGTTTCTTTTCCTAATTTGTTTTCAATTCTTTTCCTCTGGGTTTCACAAAGACCTGGAGTAATTTCTCCATAAACACCAGTACCATTATGTTCATCAACCACAATGATGCAAAGGGTATTAAAAGAAACCATTTTACCTTTTCCAAAATCAGTGATTCTGGACTGGGGATCTAATTAATCTAATTATCACACTTCCCTCTTGCCATTCTCTAGACAGTTGTTACTGAATCTTTTTTTATTAGATTACAAATTACCCTTTTCTTTACTGTCAGTTGCTCTCTTTTTTGTTTCGGCCCCTAATCCCAATCGACACATCAAACTGTGTTTACTGATCTGTAAATTAAGAACATCTGTAAATCAAGCACTTGGGACGCAGATACCACACCAAGGGATTTGAAACCACCCTTCTGCAATCATCACTCATTTCTGACACTAGCAGTAGAGAAAGGCACCAAAATAAACAAATAAATACATACGTACATACATTACTTTTACCAGATAAAGTGAATCAACTCAAGCTGTGTAACAGGAAATGTTCTGCTGAGGAAGCTGTTCTGTCTGGCTGGAAAGCTGCAGCCTTTAGGTCGCCATAAAGTTTAAAAAAGATTCTTGAGTCTGAGATGCCACTTGAGAACATAATACTTGCTAGAGGTGATATTTTATACTTTCATTTTTCATACAGCTTACACAGTGCACACCTTTCCTTGGCAACATTCCTGTATCTTCCCAGACAGTCAGGGACACACCCAAATCCTTCAGGTGACCAATTCCAACAGTTCAAGGTGCTACAATTTCTGAAAAGGCATTACTAGTTTTGAAGAGCCTTTTTCCAAGCAGGTCAAGAGGGTGAAGGCAGTCCTGCACGACACACTGTTTGGGTGCCCCACCAACACCTTGCCTGTGCTGTCCTCCGTGCTGCAGGGAGCTCACCCCAGCCCCGCTTTTATGCCCTGCTCTGGCATCAGCCCTCCCCAGCCACCTGCTGCACTACGAGGGCTGCCAAAGGAAAACGAGCAAAGAAAATCGCAGGGGAGTGGGACATTTAACCCACCCTGCCCGCAGTCAGCAGCGATGACACTCGGCACAAACCCAACAGACCCCAGCAGCGGCAGCGACTGCTCAGGGGCTTGGGGAAATGGAGGCAGGAGGGAGGCAGGCGGACAGCCCCAGTTCCCCCCCCCGGGGTGCACCCCTTCGACCACCGGGTTACCCCATCCCCTCACAGTGACGCAGGGATAGTGAAGCCGCCACAGCCAGGGCAACCCTCCCAGAAACGGGACTGCGGAAGGACCCCAGCCTCGGGGTGAAGGAACCGAGGGCTGCCGCCCCTCCCCGGTCGTCGCGGGGGCGGTGGCTCCCCCCCGGCAGGGCCGCTGCTGGGCGTCGGCCTCTTCCGCCTCCCGCCGCTGCCCTCGGCGCAGCTCCGCCCCGCCCGACCGGCGGCGGCAGCAGCGGTGGCGGCGTCCCGACCCTGGACCCGTCCGGTGTGCGGCGAAGGCCGGCATGGCGGTGCCGTGGGTTCTGCCCGCGCCCCTCAGCCCGGCGCAGCTGAAGCGCCTGGAGCAGCACCGCTACAGCGCGACCGGGTGCTCGCTGCTGGAGCCGTGGCTGCAGCCCTACTGGGCCTGGCTGGTGGAGCGGGTCCCGCTGTGGCTGGCCCCCAACGCCATCACCCTGGGCGGCCTCCTGCTGAACTGTCTGACGGCGCTGCCGCTCATCGCATTCTGCCCCAGCGCCACCGAGCAGGTACCTCCAGTGCCTCCCCGCCGCAGCCTCACCCTTTCCCCTGCCTGCCACCGTCTCCTCCCGCCACGGCCTCGCCCTTTCCCGTACACCTCCCGGCGGTGGGGTCACTGGACACCCTCTCCCCCCCCTCCCCGTCCCGCTGCTACCGCGGCTCGGCCCGGTGTGCGAGAGCCACCCCGGGGCCTCCTAAGAGTGCCTGGAGTGTTCAGGGTGCGGTCCGGGGACAGGCACATAGGCGGGGTCCTTCCCCGGGAAGGGAGGGGTAAAGTAGAGCTGCGGGTTGAGAAACGGAGGGAGCGGTGATTGGGACGGTGATGCCTTGGTTAAAGGTGAGGTGGGCAAGCCGAGAGATGGAGGTGTGGATGCCCAAGTGCTGTGGGGGTGGCATGGATGGAACGGGTGTGTTCCCACCATCGCCTCCTCGGCGCTTTGCTGACCAGCGGTCCCCGTGGGGAAAGGACTTCGACCAGGTGCTTGGTTGTGCTGGATGCTGTGGGGCAAGGGCATAGGCAGGCTTAGCCTGGTGCCTGGGACTCTCAGCCTCCTCCAGGGACCATCTCGTATCCCACGCGTGTGCCTTGCTCGGGCAGCCTGCTGGGAAGGAGATAAAAGCTGTGTCAACACGAACAGAGGGGCTGTGAAGGTTGAAAGTGCTGCTGGCCAGGAAAGACAGTATAGGATGTGCCCAGGAGTGGGGCAGAGCTGAGGCCACTTCAGCATTGCTTAGCTCGTGATAAAGGTTGGGTTGCAAATGTGTTGTCTGACAGGAGCTCAGATGCTTCCCGACCTCGCGTGGAAAACGTTTAATGGCTTTACCTTCCAAAGGGGAAACAGGCTGATGCTGCTGTTGCTTAAGCTGGGTTGCCAACAGTTTCACTGGTGATTTAAGGAGCTCTGTCAGAGCTTCCCAGCCTGCTACAAGTTTCCCTGTGTAGAGTATTTATGGTAGTTAGGGTGGGAAATATCAGGGGAAAATGGCTTTGTGTAAGTAAAATATCTTCAAGGGTGACTTTTTTTTTCGTCTTCTGATAGGCTTAAATCCTAATGGTAGAAATTGTGGTTGGTTGAGGTTTTTTAGTGACTTAGATATACTTTGGTGAGAATTCTTGTTGACAGAAGCAGCCTTTGATTTGTGTAGTTGCATTTTTTGTTATGTTAGCAGATATGTTTGTGGCAGGCATATTGGGAAGCTGATCCAGACCAAAATTGATTTTGCTTTGCTTTAACCCTGATCCCTTTCCTGATTTGCATCACTTACATAGAGGCACTCTGTGGCATTGCAGACAGTGGAAGATGGAAGTGAATATTTGGAAACCACAGATTGTCTTCTGGGTGGCACTCTTGGAATTAAAATGCTTATAGAACTGCTATCTTTAGCTTGGTTTTATGATGTAAATACATACCGTGTGCCAGCTATGTGTCTGAATGTCCATTGTAGCTTTTTCTCTTTGCTATTCAGAAAAAAAGAAAAAACACAAAAAGAGAAAGTAAGTTTGAAGTTATTTTTTCCCATGAGGACTCTAGTACAAACAGATAAATGTTGTGGAAACCACTCCTTCCAGGAAAGCTTTGGTTGAGTTTTAGGAACCTTACTGTTTTGTTAGGTTTTTTTCCTTGTGGAAGCTGAATTTTCTAAGAACTTACAGTTCAGGCTAAACTTCTAAGTTCAGGTATTGGTGTATCATTTATGCCATGATATAAAGCCAGACTCCTTTTTCTGTTGGGTTTTTGTTGTCTCTGTGCTGTGAGAAGAGCCTCCACTTTCTCTTGCTGCTTCACTTAGGGCATCCTTATCTCTCTTTTGCTTGTTTGATAACTCAGCTTGTCTTCCATCTAAGATGTCACCTTACTGGATGGCTTCTTTAAAAAAACTGCAACTGTTTGTTGCAACACTAATAGAATCATAGAATAATTTGGGTTGGAAGGAACCTCTAAAGGTCACCTAGTCCAACACCCCTGCAGTAAGCATGGACACTCTCAACTAGATCAGGTTACTCAGAGCTTCATCAAGCCTCACCTTGAATATCTCCAGGGATGAGGCCTCAACTACCTCCCTGGGCAACCTGTGCCATTTTTCCACTACCCTTGTGGTAATACCTGCTTTGTACTTTAGAACTGGATGTGTAGGCTGGAAGGGCTGGGCACGAGGTGAAACTGAAAACGATGTTAAAGTTGATTGTGTTGCAGACTGAACTATTAATAGCATTGTGCACTTCAGTGTCCCCTCTCAATACTGCCAAGCCACCTCTTCCCCTCATAAACAATTCTTGATTACCTGATGGAATAACCAGAACTTGTTATATTCTCATGGTGGAAATGTAGGAGCATTGAGCAGAAGACTCAGATAAAACAACAAGCAAGTTTTGGTTTTAGGTGGGGGTTTTCAATGAGCTGATTTGTGTGGTTGGTGTTGCGGGGCTTTTTCCCTAACTAATCTTAAGTGTACAGTTTCTGTTAGTCCTTTATTGAAAACAATGAAATGTGGATGTTTGTACAAATAGTGCAAAACAAGAAAGACTGGTAGTTAAAATCCCACGAAGACTAGCAGCTAGCAGATGCTTAGAAGAAAAGATCTTTCCCCAGTATACCCTTCCAGCTGCCAAAAGACTGTGGTTTAAGGATTTCTCAGCGAGGGACTCTACTCATGTTACTTGCTAGAGCAGCAACTGATAGATGTATTTTCCCACAGATGGCTTCTGCCTCATGACCTTGCCTTTTGAATTATTTGTTTTGAACCTGTTTGTTATTTCAGCTTCCATTATGCCCTGTTACAGTGAATTTCTCAACTTAATAACATTTTATGCAGACACACTGCATTTCATATCTAAAAACATACAAAACTCCCTTGTTCTCTGCTTTCCCTATACACTGTTCTTTTTTTTTTTTTTTTTTTTTTTTTTTTTGCAATCAGCATCACTACCCATTAAAGCTAGTTTGTTACTTACTCTCATGATAAGTTTTTGCTTTATAAAATACTGTCTGCTTCAGCGGTATCTTCTTGTCTAGCAGGAACATGGGTTGTATCATCTTCTCCTGTAAATGCACATTTCAACAGGAGCCTTCTTACTTGTAGCTAAGCCATTAGCAGACTGCTGTAACTAAAGTCCATGTGTGTAGATTTTCATTAGGTCTTTGTCCACTGTCCTTCTCTGTGTAACTTAGGCCAGCAATCTATAGAAATAATACACGGGACGGCTGCATGAAGTGTGGTGGTGAGGAAGATGCTATTTTCACATTTCATGTTCTGTGACTTTAAATATCTTCTTCTGCAGATATCTATCTTCTTTGACTGCAGGCTGCTTTGTTCCTTTTCTTTCCCCGTTTTTTTCTTCTTCCACCTTTTTTTTCCTTCCTCCCCTTCTTCCCTTTTTCCCTTTTATTTTCCTTCCCCCCCCTTTATTTATTTCTTTTTTAACAGTGTGTACTGGCAGCATTGGAGTGTAAAAAGAAGGAGCACTTCCTGAGTGAGGATTTCCATTTTATCCCCTCCATTTCACAGTGAAATGCTTTGGTTTCCTGCAAGCTGACTGCTATAAAATACTTGCAGGTCCTTTATTAGGTTTTGCACATGATTCGTGAATCTCTCCTTCTCTCTTTCTGTTCCAGGGAAAACTGACATGTTTATTTATTTATTTTTGCATCAACACTTGGAAGAACAATGGCAAAGCATAATTCTCTATCTTATTAAAAGGAAGAAAGGAAACTGATCCTGCCACTTTCATGGTTGCTCATGGAACAGACTGGCTTCAGTAATGCTTTGAGCTCAGCCACAGGTCTCTCTGAAATACTACAGGATTCTAGAAATCTAGGACAGGACTTTATTGTTATTTTGTATTTCATTTATACCGAAAAAAAAAAAAAAAGAAAAATACAATAATACAGGATTTAAGCAAAGAGCCCTTCGTATTGATGAGAGTAAAAGTCTTATTCACTGGGGTTTTTGTAAGACCTACGTTTCTGCTGTCTGTAATTTCATGGAGATTACCAGGAACAGAGGAAGACAGGAAGAGAAAAGCAATTACAGATTGGCACTTTGGAGAGTGATGTTGAAAGGGAGCAGGGGCTCAAGGGTTCTGGTGCAGAGAGCAGAGCTGGGGAGATAAAGGAGGTTTGATATGGCTGGCTTGGTAGAATTGCTTAAAAAATGGTTTAATGCACTTATAAAAGGATTGTATACCTTGCTGAAACATGCTATTTAGAGAGCCATTCATTAAGGGGGTCTGAAAAGAAGGGGAGTGTCTAGGTAGCCCCAGCTAGCTCTGCTATTAGCAGCTTGAAGGGAGAGGAACATTGGCAAGGTGCTGTGTTTGCTTTTCTATTTCTTTTTAAAACTCTTAAAAAAAAAAAAAGAAAAAAAAAAGAAAAAAATGAACAAAACCCCAAATAATAATAAATAAAAAAACCACACCAAAAAACCCAACCAAAAATCCCAATAAACAATAAAAAAAACAAACATCAAAACATTCAAGGGATGGTCTTCATTTTTTTCCTGTCAGAGGGAGAAAGGAGGAGTGTATATTGACAGGCATGATGTTACTTCAATGGCAAGGGCACAACTGAGCTTTGTTGGAGAGGGAATAATGAAGTAGAAAAGAGGGTGAACTGTAGCAGCTGGAATGAACCGGGGACATGAGAGTGTGGAGGAAGAAGCATTAAGTCCCTGACCTGAGAGGGGAGAGAGATATGAAGCACTGAGTGGGTGGGGAATCCTGTTAATACCCACAGGTGAAGAACAGAGCACTCAGTGGTGAAAGGAAGAAGGAAGTGTTTGGCATAAAGGAAGGCAGTGAAGGTTCAGGAATCCCAACACCAAAGGATGGGAGGTTGTTGGGGAGAGAAGGACACTAAAGGAATAGAGAGAAACTCTGGTGTGGGTGAAATGCACTTAAGCTATAGGATGTTTGTTTTTGTGGGTTTTTTTTTCCTCTCTGCCCTCTCCCCTTTTTGTGATTCTGGCTTAAGAAGCTATGTTTTGGGAAAAGAGGAAGTCTAATAGTAAAAATGTGTCTCTTCTGGATATGTTCCAGAAAGGGCTGTGCAAACTAGAGCAAAATTAGTTGCTGTTTGTTGGATTGAGGAAACAAGATTATGACTAAGCATGAGTAATTCAGAGGGGCTGAATTTTCATATGTTGCATAAGTTTGGGCTGTTGGACTCTCTGGGCTTGAGAGCTTTGCTTGAAATTCATGGTAAGGGATCTTCTTGGCACACCTAGTCTTCTGCAGCTGTCCACACTCTTCCTTGGTGTGGAATCACGGGAGCAGAAGGATGAGGGCTTACTGCTCAATCAGCCTCTTACTTTTTCCTGAAGGAGAGGCATGCCACACATTCCTGTCAAACACAACAATGTTGTTTTGTTTTGACGCCCTCTGGTTCAGTAGATGACCAGACCTGCTGTACCAGATCTGTGCTTGACAAGATTCTGGGGCTGTATCATCTTTCAGTCATTATTTTTCATGGAAGTGGAGAAGCCTTCTCTCCCTCCCACCCCCCCACCAGGTTTGTGTTCTCCTCTAGTTCCATGGGAATAGCATCTAGTGCTGGCCAAATAATACATTTGCTCAGACAGGATATAACTTTGGGCAGAGATAATAAACACTTCATCAGTGAAAGGCTGATGATTATTTGGAGTCTCCTGACCTTTCTGCTGAGTCTGTCAGCCATGTCAGCATTCTCAAGTGCTCCCACTTCTCTAATTTGCAAACTGCTTGGGTCCAGTGTGGGAAGCTGGCCGGGGACATCCCTGGATGGAGAGCCAGGCATCTGAGAAGGCGGAGGAGATGGCAGCTGTAGCTGTATTGAGAGGATAAGTAGCAGAGAGAATCTGTAGTTATTTGGAAATTCAGAAACCTCTGTGTACCTCTGGGGGTTTGGATTTTACCACTTTACCATTAGAGCATCCACTGAAACTGCTAAATGAGTAGCTGATCATGAGTGATCTGTGGTTGTTACCACTTAGGCTTGATTTGAACTGAGAGCCTTGGGATAAAATGTTCCAGATGGTGTTTCTAAAACCTCTCAGACACCTGTTCCCCTGTTTTCACTAGGATCTTCTTCCCTTCTTCACAACTGTAGGTATACAGATGCATCTGCTACAGGTGATACTGCATAGATAACATTACTGGGAAGAGGTTGAAAACTTCTACCTCTCTTTCCAGATTGTCAATGAGCAGAGCATTCTAGTTTTGGAGTCTGAGGGGATCATTGCTTTCATTTGTCTCAGCAGAAGCTAATGCAAACAGACGTGGATCAGCAGCCTTCATGATTATAGCTGTACAATAACTTGAAACTCAACAAAAGTCATTAGGTCAAAAAAGATCTAATAAGAGAAGTTTGAGTTTAGGCTGATTTATTTATTTATTTTTGCATTTCATGTGTTACACTGCTTTTGAGGTAGGGGAAATGTAGGCAAAGTTACCTTGAACAAGAATTTTTGTCTGTGGGTTATGGAAATTTTCTTCAAGTCCTTACCTAAAGTGCCTATATAGTCAATTTTTGTATGGTGAAAAAAGAATCTCTTTCCCTAAGAGCTGAATTCTTTGATTAGTAAAACATAAAGGTTTTTTGTATGTATATGTTGTAAATCTGAGCAAATTATGTAAGAATCTAACACATAAACTGCTGAGAACTTCAATAAGTGCCTTCCTACTACTTTTTTTTTTTTTTTTTTTTTAAGATAGTTTTCAGCACTAAGAGTACAAATAATTGTAGAAACACTGCTTTTAAGGTGGAAAAATGAGCCAGTTGATGCAGAGTAGAGGTTAAAATGGTTTTGGGATTTGGGTTTTCTAGATAAATAGAAGAACCCATGTTCCACTGGGGTATCTGGAGTAGTTTATTATAGTGGCTACTACAATTCATGTGGAGACTGGCACAGGGAATTTAGTTTGTCCATTAAGTAACAAATGTAGTACACTTTTGTGCTGAACAATATTTTACATTTAATGAAATAGATTATCAGCTAAGAAACTGGGAATTGTCTAGTGACCTTTTATGTAAATCTCTTTCAGGCACCTTTTTGGGCATACATCCTGGGTGCAATAGGACTTTTTATCTACCAGTCTCTGGATGCCATTGATGGGAAGCAAGCCAGAAGAACAAACAGTAGCTCTCCTCTAGGAGAGCTCTTTGATCATGGTTGCGACTCTCTTTCCACAGGTAGCCTTAACCTACTGTGTCCCATCCTCATTTCAGTAAAGTGCTGGTTTTCAAGAGAAGCTGATTAATCATAGAATTGGCTGGGTTGGAAGGGACCTCTGAGATCATCAAGTCCAACCCTTGATCCACTACTGCTGCAGTTACCAGACCATGGCACTGAGTGCCACATCCAGTCTCTTTTTAAATATCTCCAGGGATGGAGAATCCACTACTTCCCTGGGCAGCCCATTCCAATGCCTGATCACCCTCTCCGTAAAGAAATTCTTTCTAATCTCCAACCTAAGCCTCCCCTGGCACAACTTAAGACCATGCCCTCTTGTCTTGCTGAGAGTTGCCTGGGAAAAGAGACCAACCCCCACATGGATTTGTTGAAGTTGGAATGGACCTCTGGAGATGATCTAGTCCAACTTTCTGCTCAGAGCAGGGTCACCATCTTCCCTTTATCCAGGATAGCTTCACCATCTCCTGGTCACTGCAGCCAAGGCTGCCTTTGACCTTTGCATCCCTGATCAATATCAGGGAGAATATTTCAGAAGTATCTTTGGGAGATGCTGGGTAACGTGGGTTCTGCTCTTACTGACTGTGCATCTTCACATCCAGTGGTCTTTGAATGGTGAACAAAGAATTCTGTAAGAGCACGTTTAGAGATTCTTTACTATACATAGCCTGTGTTTTCCAGTAGCGTATAGATGATGTCTGATAAAGGATTTTTAGGACTCAAAAGACTGATGCTGGCATGTGCTTCTGCTTTTGCAGTGAGGTGCCAAATGAACAACCAGTTTGGTAATAGGGCATCCAGCCTGGCACTTAGGAGAAACTTAATTTATGTTCCTTAGAGGAATGAGTTTTAGAAAAGTTGATATGGAGTTGTCAAAAATGAAGCTGTGCTCAGTTTTACTTTCCATAACTTAGCTGCTATTGGTGGCAATGCCTCTACTTCCCTAAAAGCATAATGGCTGAAACATCTGCCTTGGGAGTTGGTACGTTCTTTATCCCTCATTTCCCAGCAAAGTGCAGCTCTCAGTCTCTCTGAGCTGGGCCCTTCAGTTGAAGCTGTTTGTGACACATGGAACTAAGATGACAAGGCCAGAAGAGAGGAGAATGGCCACTGCAGGCTAGAAGGCAGGGCCCCTAATTGGAAGAAATGAAGTCCTGTGTTTTGCTCTCTGCTGCCAGGACTGAGGTTTGCTGCTCAGTAAAGTATCGGTCATATCAGGACATTTTATATCACTGAAACAAAGTAATGTGATTTTTATTTATTTATTTATTTTCTATTAACTGCAAGCAAAGAGGGTACATGACTAACTTGTCCATTTCTACTTTTCAGTTTTTGTTGTCCTTGGATCCTGCATAGCAATCCGACTAGGAACAAATCCCGACTGGTTGTTTTTCTGTTGTTTTGTGGGACTGTTCATGTTCTATTCTGCTCACTGGCAGACATATGTATCAGGCACACTAAGGTTTGGAAAGTAAGTAGGTATCTTTAGAAGTACATGTGGCTTAATGTCTGAGACTGCTAGCTACCTCATTTCAATTTCTTGTTTGCCCCCCTCCCCATCGACCCCTTTCTTCCTCTCACCTTCTTCCTCACCTCCCTTCCACCCTAGCAGATTTGTTTTACCTGGCAAGAGCTTTAAATCTCTGCATAACACCGAGCAGAGGACTTGTTCTTTTAGCAGCTGATTTTAGCTCTATATGCTTTGTTTGCATGTGTTTGGCTCCGTTGTCTGCAGGTTGTTCTCAGAATCCATGCAATCACCATGCAGGCTTAGGCCAGAGATATCTTGCCTGAAATGTAAACAAATGTAGGAGTAGGGACAGAGTAAGCATCTACAGTAGCCCTCTCTGTAATCTGCCAGCCATAGAACAGTTGCAGGTGAGGCAACTCTGAAGCAGATGCATTTTTAGAGAAATTCCCCTGCTGATAGGTATGACTCTCACAGACATCTTCAGTTTTCCTTCCAACAAACTCTGCAACCATTGTCTCCTTTGCAGTAGGAGTTCCACAGAGTTACGGCAATGCTTGGAAAATTATTTCCCTCCCAAGATTTATGTGGGGGGTTTGCTTTTAATCTAGCTCATACTGGCTTTGCTGTCCTTAAGGTTTTGTGTTAGGTCACAGTTCTAGAGATTGCTGTGATGCTGTTCACGACTTGGTAGAAATACCATCTGTTCTCACTGCAGTGTGGGAGGAGAGGTCACAATGTTCATGTAGATGGTAACAATTTCAATTTCGTTCCTAGTAGTGTGGGGATTGCTGTCCCCTTCCTAGTCATGGCCTTTTGCTATTTTTAAATGACAAGCTGAACTTTAGTAATGATTTCTGAAAAGAGGAAAAGATCAGACTTCTTTTGCAGCAAAACTGGAAGCATATCATAGATGAATGCTATCCTTCTGATAACCCCAGCCACTTGCTAAGTCACCTGCTTATTGTCCTACTTAGTTCTGACCTACAAGAAGCACCTTAGCAAATCTGAGCATCACTGGGCACACAGGCTAGTGACCAGCTATCCTTGCATGCTGTTCAATGTGTGTATCAAAAAGAAGCTGTTGCTCTGATAAGGTTAAGAGCTCCTTTATTTGCTGATAGTGCATTTCACCTCACAAACAATAACTTTTCTACCTGCCCACCCATACTACATTTTTTAAAGGACATCTTGTGCTGTTAACAAAAATAGATGCTTTAGGGTGATGGTGGAAATAGGATAACTTCCGTACAAGACAATGGACTACGCTAAGGGGAGATAAATTATGCCATGAGCTCTGGGATCTTGTGTACATGATTGCTTTGCTGTGCCTTTTATTCTTGCATAAAATACGAGAAGGGTTTCTCTGCGTCAGGAAAGCACTCCTGTACCACAGAAAACTTTTCTTAATTGAAATGGTAATGGCTTCTACATAAATATAATGTGTAGTACAAGCAGTTTGAAATGGCCTGGTATTCCATGCTTACTGTTTGAGGTTAAATAGACTCAACTTTTCTCCAACATGACTTATTTCTATTTAGTGAAAACAGGTCAGAGTTTTTCCCAGGCTTGCAATTTTAGTTCTCTTAAGCATACAGGTGACAGTCTTAAGTGAAGGCAATAGTATATTGCACTAAATATGATAATATGCAATAGCATGGGACGAAGCTTTCAGTGATGCTGTTCCTGAATTAGCAGCACCTGATTTAAAAGTCAAATGACAGATGAGAGAGTCCTAGCACTGATGGCCAGGAAGGATCAGAGCAGCTGGGTACTGTGCCACTGTCAGGTTATGCAGACTACTGTACAGTGTCTGATTAAAATCTCTGGACTCTGGATTTGGGATGTGTTGTGAGCAGCAGTTTGAGACTGTAAAATTAAATACTAAACTTCGGCACATAAAATAACCCCACTTATTTGAACCTGCTCCTGCCAACATCAACTGCAGCACAGGGTAGAAATCTAGGTTTTAATAGCACAGGGTGCAGACTCTGAACATTTGTGTATGGATGCTTTTATGTGATGTACCCAACAAGTTCAGTGTGCAGCTACAGCCAGGCCTGAGCAGATGTAACACTTCATCCCTGGCACAGAGAGAAAACGCTCCCTCCCAGCAGCGCTGCCCCATTTCTCCCCTGCACAAACTCTGTTGCTTGCCTTCAAGCAAATTCGTGATATGAACAGATTAAAAACCTAGAGGAGGCTCAGCGAGCTGAACAGGTTCAGCTTACAGTCATGATGATCACTGCAGCTGGTACACGTGAGGGAGTGCAGTGGCGTAGGAAGAAGAGTAGCCAGTCCAATGGCCTTGAGCAACAGTGAGCACGTCAACCTCTAGTTGCAGGTTAAACATCTGCCCTTCTAAGACTAAGAGTCTGAAGCTTGTGGTGAAACATTTTTTATCATCTTCCCAATGAAAGACAAGAGTTTAATGTTCCTGTGGTTATCAAGATCACATAAATGTTTCCCATTAGCCAAAAGTTAACTCCTCTCCCTTTAAAACCACACTGCTTCCTGGGCAATCGGTTCATGTGCTGAGCAAGAGATGATATGTGGTGACTGAAGTACCTTAAAACAGCAAATTTATTCTAACTGCTTAAAGAAATGCTGCATTTTAAACATCCATTGCCACTGTTTGCTGAGAACTTCGAGAGCAGGTACTTGTCTGAGAAACTTTGGTGGCATAAAATGTACCATAGGTGTGTGCACTTAGTTATTTTTAAGCTTTATTGAAAGTATCTATTCTTTCCCTTGAACTTCTGCTTAAATTTTTAAATATATTTCAGTCTTCCCAAAATGTTTCAGCAATTAAATACAGACAGAGTTTGGCTATCTTGTCTGAGAACACAGAAAGTGGGATACAGTCTGGGCTTTAATGGGCCTACAAAGCCACTGTTTTTATAATGTCTTTATGATATCAATTATATGTCCTCTGAAACAGGGCATATCCACTTAGCTATCCACTGACTCAGTCCTCAGAACACTGCCCTTATGTTTTGCAGGCTGTATCTGTCAAATTTTCATGATATGATGCCTTAAATAACTCTTTTCTGCCCTACCCTGCTCTTCACAGTCTATACTTTTAATACTGTTGCTTTTATTGGAGATGTTTGGTTGCATTCACTGTGAGCTTGCCTTAAAGTTTTATTTGATACTTACACAACAACAAGGCTCTAAATTTATACAAAATTCTCAGTTAACAATGTATTCATTAAAGATTTTTCCCCATATTAAAATTATATGGAGCCTACTCTAGGTAATGAATATATGTTTAACACTGTTAATTTAACCAAAGTTGTGTGCCTCATATAGAGTATCTTTTTCAGCCAAGGAAAATCATATTTTCTATACAGGAGGTAATAAAAAGTACTTTTAAGGTGATAATTTTTTTTTATCACCACCTGCCTTACATTTACAGCAAAGAGACCTTTTCTTTAACTAAAACTCCCTGTTTTCCTTCACAGAATTGATGTAACTGAAGTTCAGATAGCCATAACAATGTTGCTCTTGATATCGGCATGTGGTGGCACAGCAATATGGGACTATAAAGTAAGTGTCTTAAATATTCAGAGTTGACTATTCATTTCCTGGGAACTGTTCACAGTTCCTATGATATCTGAAGCTATCCTGTGCATGTACCATCAACAACTATAAGTGGTTTAATGTACTTTTAACTTACTGTACAAATATAGGGTATTTTTGTGTTGTAGTTATTTTAGGTATAATGATGTGACTTCCTACCCTCAAAGTTTAGAGCTATATAGAGGAAAAAAGACCCCATCTGCCACATATAAACCTCTGATCTGGAACTAATACTCTGCAGATCCTTAAGCTGTTAACACATTTTGTTCTAGTTTTATTGCTTTTACATTTTACTGCAAGACATATATTTCTGTTCAGTCAAATCATTCATAGGATGCATTATTTTAAAATTGAAAGGTTAAATTCTTTCTACATTCTAAATGTAGATATCTGTATTTAAAGAATTATTTTTCTGTTCGTTTCCCTATTTCTGGTTTGTATTCTGAACTTTAAATATGCACTTACTGGTTGGGATTACAAGGACATTAGACTAACATCTTCATCCTTTCTAGGGTCTTAGAAATATATAGTTCTGCTTAGTTATAGCACATGGAAGAGCTTAGACCATTCCATTAATCTAAGTATAAAAGATCAATTAATTCAAATTAATTTAATGAGTTTCCTTAGCAACTAAGAAACATTTAGCTAAATTTTGTTTCCTTTCCCCATCTTGCAAGATGCTTTTGTTCTATTTTCATGTTGGAAAATAAAGTCAGTGCATTAGAATTTAATTATAACTTCTCTTCAGTATTAAGAAGGTTATGCTGTATCTCAAAACAATCTGTATTAAAAAATAGAGTAAGTGGTTTCAATTTATTACTACTTTTGTTTTTTTTTTTTAAATCCTCTGCTGCCTTTGGAAGTTTCCTTGAAACTGCAATTGATTCTGAAAGGTAACTTTAATTAAAATTTGTATTTGGAGACTAGTCTAAATGCAAAGATACAGCATACAAATAACATGTACCAAAACACAAAGTGGGCAGATGGTGTTTGTGTTTCCTGTGGTTCAATGTTGTGCTACCCAGTGAAAGAAAAGCAACATCCTCCCCCCAACTCCCACCCCTGTCCCATGCTTTGGTGATGCAATAGTCTGTGTCAAGTTTTTGCTTATATAGTAAAAATATTTGAAGAACATCATGCTTAGCATGTTTGTAACATCCGGATGAATTTTAAGACCAGAACTTAGGTATTCAGAAGTGTAGTTTAAACATTTTAAAAGAAATTTGTTGCCTCCTTAGAAAGAAAACCATGTCCAAACACTGTACCCTCAAGACTGTTCCTGGGGAAGCAAGAGTTCATATAAAATAGTTGCTTAGATATCAGTAGTTGTTATTGCTTAGATATCAGTCTGTTGTTATCCTCAAATTTTACTATCTTTCCTGTTTTTCCTACTGAGGTGCCTTTGGTGGGCTTAGAACTGAAGTTCTTTGCAGTTTTTGGCATACTGTGTGGAACAACACTTTCTTTTATCAATTACTTCCGTGTCATCTTTGGTGGAGGGGTTGGAAAGAATGGATCTACAATAGCAGTAAGTTACTTTAAAAATCTGAATGAGTTTTGAATAACTTATGCCCGTAATTTTTTGTATTTCAGATAATTGCATGGGTTTTACTGGTTTCAGCATTTAAAAAGACAGGCATATGTGTGTTGGATGACTAAAGCAGAGGCTTTTATTATCTGCTTTCTTTTTACTTGGTATTGGATTTCTTCTGTGTCTGGGACCAGCTATGAATTTTCTTACAAATTTGATTAATAGTCACTGCAAAGGACGCCAATAAGATACATTGGCATTGTGCTAACTGACTTTTATGTTTTTGATAACTCTAGTTTTATTTAATGGGAATAGCAATATCCATATTAGCATTAAATCTGGACCTTACTGTGTGACTGAAGCCCAAGATAAATCTTCTGTCAATTTGCATTTCAGGGAACGAGCGTTCTTTCACCAGGCTTGCACATTGGATTACTTATCACACTGGCCATTATGATCTATAAAAAGTCTACAACTCAGCTGTTTGAAAAACATTCTTGCCTGTATGTCTTGACATTTGGATTTGTGAATGCCAAAATCTCACAGAAGTTGGTGGTAAGGAATCTTGTTTCAGTCCTCAGCCTCCTAAAACTGAACTGGTTCTTGGCTCAATGCTTGCTGCATCAGTGGGTGCTGTGCAAGATTTTTCATTCTGCTCTCCCACTGTGTTACAAATTTCATTGTGACCAAGACACTGAACTAGGCTCAGGCTCCTATAGAGAGATTAGATATGACACTGATGCAAACACATACTGTTGAATGTATTAGTTACAACTTACTCTTTTGATTAACTTGCTCCTAGAAATACACTGTCTGTCTTTAACATCCTAACTGAGCTCCCTCAAGATTTAGGAGCAGTGCTGTGACTTACGATTTAATTATATGAAATAGGAATTTACTTAGATCATTAAAATGAAGAGAGAAACTTTATCTTTTTTGTTATTAAAAACCTCATCAGTGGATTAAAAAAACATCTGCCTTACTACATATTTGCAACAGAAGCCTGAGTGCTTCCCAAGAACCAAGGGAGCAGGCTCAAGCTGAGTAAGGATGTCCCACCCTGTCACAGCTGAGGTGAAGGTTTTCTGATGGTGACACTGATCTTGCAGTAATGCAATTTTTTTTTTTTTTTTAACATAGGTGGCTCACATGACAAAAAGTGAAATCTGTCTGCAGGACACTGCATTTATTGGGCCAGGACTTCTGTTTTTGGACCAGTACTTCAACAGTTTCATTGATGAATATATTGTTCTCTGGATAGCACTGGTAAGCATTTTCTTTTATTCATTCCATTAGAAGCATGCCTGAAAGAATGGAGAACTATCCCTGTCATTCCACCTTCCATTTCTGCCTTGCTCAGATTTCAGCTGTCACTGTGAAGGGAGTGCCAGGATACCATGTAATCATATATTTTGTGAGCTCACTGGCTTTCTTTTCTTGGAGCAGAGATGTGAAAGTCAATTTACAGATATCTCTTGTAATAATGCTTTAGTTCGGGTGATTTCTTTAGTTATTCTTTTAACTGCAGACTAGCAACCTTTGTTTATCAGACATAAGGGAATGGTGTTTGGGTTTTGGGGTTGTTTTAAATAGACCACTCTACGTGTTATAATGCTTGTTAAACCTGTCACTTGGATAGATTAATTAAAGTACAGATTACTTTGTGTACAGACAGTTCTTAAAAATACTTCGGTTTTGTTTGGTTTGTTTTTTTTAACCTGTTCTGTTTTGTTCTTTTGAAGTTCATATCCATGTTTGATATGCTGAGATATGCCACTGGTGTATGCCTACAGATTGCTGCTCATCTTCATATACATGTCTTCAGAATTTCATCTCATCAAGCTCCTGAACAGGTTCAAAACCATAATGACTGATTAAATAGGTGAAGGACAAGAGGAGAAGCAGTTAGGGGAATACTGAATGAAGCAGCCTCTCTTTTTTGGGGGGAGACAGAAAACAGTTCTATGAGAAAGGGCACTCTCAGATATTACCAGATGTTAGAATTACTAAATATGAAGTTCTGCAGATTCTGATCAATATTTTTGAACCAGGCTGCATTTCTCCCTGTGTTCTAGACATCGCAGCTGTTATTTCAGTGTGAACACTACACTGGAAACTTTTGCCATTTCTTGTTAAGTAATCTTGATTCTGTACTTCTGGTCTGGTGAATACAGACTGCAAACCCAAGGGGCTACCAACAAGAATTCAGAAAGGAATTTTACCGTTTCCAAGTGACTAATGTTCTGACATGAATGTCTAAAGCCTTCTTGGAAATGCAGTGGAGTGGTAGTCAGGCATAACAATGTATAGTACTGCTGGAAAAATGAGGCATCCATGAGGTAAAACTACTTACTAATTTCTGTTTTAGTATTTCTAAAGAACAAGCTATTGGATCAGTAGGAAGAAAGAGGTATAGCTCAGGAAAATTTTCTTACATTTCAAAATACTGCTATGAGTGCCTTTAGGATTCGTGCATTCCCCAGTATCTAAGTATATAACCTACTGTTACTAAATATGATTGTAGCTTGTATTTTCTTCAAGGCCAGTTTCTGGTTTGGTGGTTGTGATAAGGTTTGCCTCATTGTACTCCATCATTAGCTATACTAGGGGTAGTTGTGTACCTTGAGGACACTAACTTCACCTACTCTAACTTGTATCTGTGAAACTGCAGTAGTGAGTGATGAAGCTCACTGATAAACTTAAATGGCTGTGACTGACTGGCAGTGCCACCCACTTATATGTAATTGCCTCTGAAGTATGTTTGCTATCACTATGTTCATCTGCCTAATGATCTCTCTCATTTGTCTTGTATCTGTCATTGTACTGTAACCAAACAAAACTGCAAGGAACTAAACTCTGATGTGTACAGTAAAACTCTCCAAAACAGGGAGTCAGGCTCACTCTCACCCTCTCTTTCTTTAAGAACAGACCCGTTGGCTAACATAATGCCTGTAGCTGAAGGGCTGCTGTTTTCATTAAAGAAAAGCTGAATTCAAGTAACATCTCTATGAACAAATCATGACTTTTACACAAACTTTGTAAGCTTATACACCTTTAATGAGGTACTAACTACCTTTAAGGAGGTACTAACTGAATATGTTTTTTGTAAAAAGCTGTTGAATGTGTCTGTTACCACTTCCAGTTGCTGAAGTTGTTCTTGAAGTGTGCAATAAAGAATGCTATGGCTTGTTTTAAAAGTACTAGCACTGCAGCTTCTGAGCTGCACATTGAGAAAGACTTCATAAGGTGTTCAAGAAACTTTGAAAGCTGTATGTACTGTCTGCTAAATTTGGGGGGAATAAAATGTTATCTGCCACTCCTGCCTAAAAAGGATGTAGTGATACACTTGAGGGAAAACCGTAACAGTTACTGCCACGGACTAAGACTCTTAAGTGACAATTATAAATTCCAAATGAATTCTATTACACCTGTTTGAGGCAGGCAAAGACACAGCATCTACACATGAACTTACCCAGAATGCAGGCCATGGGCAGTAAGAAGTTAAAAAGGGTAAAGACTGTTTCATTTTGTCTGAATACTGTTGAGCAAACTACCCACCTCATTAAAAGACACAGGCAACTTTTTTAGAGCAAAGAGGTTTGGTTCCCCAGAACACTCAAAAACTTGTCATGTAGTAGTAGACAGAAGTAGTTTTGAGGATAGGATTGAGATACGTGGATGACAGGAAACTAATGCAGAAATAGATCAAAAAACCAAACATGAGGCAATGCTAACCCATAACCTAGTACTGAAGATAAGCAAAAACTGTTCTAACTGTAGTTCATAGCATCATGTAATCATTCTTAGGGGACTGAGCTAAGAATGAGCTAGCCACCATGAGGCCCTTATGCCTCATCCATCATTCTAGCAATGTAACTTCTGTGTTTGCTCCTTGCCCAAGACCCAGCAGACACAGAAGAGCGAGCTCCATACCAGCTGCTTGTTCAACTTCAGTTGCAACCAAATGCAAGTTTCTGTAAATTAGCCATCTGTAATCTGTCTCCCAGAACTGGAGAGCTATTATCAAATTACTTGATTCTGAATTAAAAATGTTAGTAAGCCGAGTCTGAGTTGGTTTTGAAATACATGATTATGAAAACATCCCATTTGTGCGTGTGGGTGTGTGGATGGTTTTTTCTTTATCTACTGTTGTATTAAGTCTAAGCATTTAAATACATTAGGAACTGCCTGATTTGTAAAAAAGGATATTCAAGCATAATATTTCTCTGTAAAAACAAACTGCATGCAAGCTAAGCTGTTTAATTTATACAGATTTACTGTAATGAGATATATGAAAGATAAATGCTTTACCTGTAAAACTTGGGCCTCCATAAATTGGTAGTCATTTGGTATTGCAAAAAGTAATATTCCTTCTCAAAGGGTGTAATAACTTGTACTAAATAAGTGAACTAGATTATTTTTAGCAGTGGTTTTACAAGAACTATATATCCCAAAATGCATAATGTTTAATTACGCTTACTTGAGTAGATGTCATGTAAAGCTGTGATACTCAGCTCATCATTCAACTAAAGAAATCTGCCTATTAGATAAATTACAGTTCATAAATCTCTTATTAGTACAAAGATGCTACAGTGCCTAGCCTAACAAAATTTATTTCAATTTCCTATACTACACATCATTAAACAATCTTACATTAGCTAGGTTATACTCTGAGCTTTTTTAACAGCTGATACTTCAGCAGACTAAGTGTTGAAACTATGAAAACCTTAGTCTGCATGTCATGAAAGATGCCTATGTTTGCACAATGTACCTGAAGGCCTAAAGTTATTGCATAAAAACTGGGTAATGCATTTTTCAGTAATTCTGCCAGTTGTTACAATTTAGCGTTATAAAACGTGAAACAATTTAAAACAGACCAATGCTGCTGAAAGTGAGTACCAATTAGTTAAAGATGAATTGGACAGACAATAAATGGTTTGGGATCTGTACTGCCCCCAGCCCAATTAATAAGTTTAATAATATACATTCTGAAAACATTATCAGGTACAAAGTTAGAACAATCAATGAAAGTGTTTAATAGGAACTTTAAACATGTAAACCTTAACATACTTCTCTATGGCTAATGCCTATACTTGTATCATGTTATTTAGGTACAAGTTGTTTCTCCATTGAGCCATCAGAATAACATGGACTGAAGAGACTTGCGAACAGTTGCCATCTCCTGCTGTTGCTGTTACGAGAAAAGGAGATAATACTGAACAAATGCCATATCAATGATTCCTTTGAGCTAATTAAATGAATGTTAAAAGACTTTCTATAGAATGTTCTATTTTTGCATTTAACTACCTTCTTCATAGTTCTGATACTTACGGTGTCCATCATAATCTTCTTCTGCAACAGGGCCATTTCTTTGCGAAGCTCACTTTGTGCACCAGCCAGGAGATTTTCATTGCTCTTCTCCAGGTCCTCCATGCTCTGAAATTAAGGGTAATCTTAATTCAGAATTATTCATTACCAAAGGGTTGACTCAAAACAAACAAACCATTATTCAGACTCAATTCAGTTTTGTAAAAAACTTGACAGACAAATCATACAGGACTTGGTACTCCAGTACACATTCCTATTTAAACAATATAAACCCTGCGATGGAAACAGCCCCCTCCACTCAGCATCTGTGAGGTCTGCGTTTCAGATAAGATAGGTATTCTACAGGAAAAGATTAAATGGACACCTGTCAGGAGTGATAGCAGTGTAATATTATGACAACCTTGCAGACTTGAAGACTATAAAAGAAATAAAATTTGCTTCTTTTTGCACACTTCTCCCCAAACAAGCAAGTAAAGTTTGCTGGTTAACTTCCCTTTGTGCATACAATTATGCCTAACTCTGTGTATGTGCATAGTTTTATTTTCCTTGACTTGAATGTAGTTAACGTTATTTGAAGCTTGATTTCTACCTTTTTATCTTCTTTGAGGAGAAAAAATCCTCAAAGTAATACTTGACCTTCTGTTCAGTTTTTCATCTTTGGTCAAGACTTTTCACTTTTGGAACAGTTACTAGTTATTAAATTTCAACTATCATAAAGTAAAAGTTTTTCTATTTTACATTTATTTTTTGAAGCTAACAGACTTGAAAAAAAATAAACCGTATATAACTTACCAAAACTTCAAAAAGCAAACAGTTAGGAAAAGACTGGAAAAGAAAATAGAGTTACCTAAGACTTTTAATTACAGGGGCCACACAGCAACTTGGCAGAAAAAGACCTGGGGGTTCTGATGGACACCAAACTGAACATGAGCCAGCAGTATGCCCTGGTGGCACAGGTGGCTCCTGGGTTCCTGGGCTGCAATAGTTGTGCTCCCAGCAGGTTGGGGGAGGTGATAGTTTCCCTCTACTCAGCACTGGTGAGGCCACACCTGGGGTGCTGTGTACAGTTCCAGTCTTCTCAGTTGGTACAAGAGAGACACGGACATTACTGTATTGAGCCCAACAAAGGGTCAGGAAGATGATGAAGAGACAAGAAGATTTCTCTTATTCTGAAAGGCTGAGAGAGCTGGGACTGTTCAGCCTACAGAAAAGTAGCCTCACAGAGGGACTTCATCAATGAGCACAAATATCTGAAGGGTGGGCACAAAGAAGATGGAGCCAGGCTCTTCAGGTGTCCAGTGACAGGAGCGGAAGCAATGGGCACAAACTGGAAACATAGGAGGACCCCTCTGAACATCAGGAAACACTTTTTTTTTTTTTTTTCCTTATGAGGATAACTGAGCACTGGAACCTGGGCACATGTCATAGATAACAGTCTCTAGGTAGGTCTGTTACACCATCAGCTGGCTGGACCAGACAATCTCCAGAGATCTCTTCTGACTTCTACCCTACAATAACTCTATGGTACTCTGCCTCTACATTTATTACAAAACCATTTTTTCAGGGAATGTTCATTTTTCTCACAGTTTAGATTTCTATTACCTTATTTAGAAAAACAGTGAGAGATGGAAAGTCTGGGAATAGAGTGTTTTGTTTTTAGTGTAAATTCACAGGGAAAAACCTTTTTTCTTTGTTTTTTTTCTTTTTCTACACCCCAGAGTCAAATTTCTCAGTAGTTGTGCTCATCAGTTTTTGTTTGCTGTCTAATCTGTTAGCTACTTTGTTAAAAAAAAACCAAAAACAACTCAAAGCACACTGCAGTTGTTCAGTATGAATCATGTGTTTACAATATATTATCTCTGTAAGTACTGTCCAAAAGAATGGTGTTAGTAGGGACTAACAAAAAATGCAAAAATTGTGTGTAAAGCAACAGGCAAGTTAAATGGGACTGATTATGTAACCAGCCAGCTGGTCCTGTTTTCACCAGAAATCATAACTTCTGCCAGATTCTTCCTGTTGACACTTCAGTGAAGGCTCACCTTGAATACTGGGTTACAGAAAGGCAAAACCCTTCTAATTCTAATGAATGTTGCTTAGAAAGAGATGAAGGGAGTTCTAACAGGGCAATTTTAAGGGAATTGCAATTAATTTTCTTTAAGGATCTCTTTTCTTACATGAAGCAGCAATAGCTAAAAAGGTTAATGACAGAAAAAAAATTATCTAATTCTCATTATGAGGGATGCTCCTGTCAGCCGTAGTAAAAGCAGTAAATTGCAGCCTAGTATGTATTTTTTATATACTGTAAAGTTTCACTTCTTTAAGTGCAGACAAAAAAAAAAAAAAAAAAGGAATAATTAATAAAACAAAATCCAGATGATTTAACTGTCCCACATAACCTTTAAACAGGTACAAAACTGTGTTCTGCTTAGAAAATGTGCTCTGAGGGTTATGGTTAAATATTTGGAACAGGCAAGCCCATCAGACCCGGTGAGAAGACACCTTTCATAAAAGGTTGAATTAATACAGCTTCCTGCAGTGATGTAAGAATCAGCTGCCTTCTAAGAAGAAAATTTACTGTACCTTTAAGAATTGCTCATAGAGTTGCTTAATGGTTTTCAGCCTCTGACTCTGAACTATTCTTGCCTGTTGAAAAACCTTTTGTTGCTGACGAAACATATTCTGAAGGAAAAGTAAAAGGAAAAAATAATCACGTTAGTTAACTAAAAGCACTTGGACAGCAATGCTCATGTAGTTCATCAGAATTGCAAGTTCTCCCTTCACTGGAAATCTGGGTAATGTGTCTCTGTGTGTCTCTGCCTGGAGAGTTATTCCTGTTCTTACTAATGAATAATTCAGCATCATGTGACTGCATTTCATTGCATAATCCCTATCTCCTTTCAGTGATCAAATTCTCATATGTTTATTTTATGCAGGCAGGCATGTTTGAAGCAATGCATGCTAAAACACAACTGCTTTCCTTTACTCCATTGTTCCTTGAACCCAAAGACTGTGGATACACAGAAACAGGACACATCTCTCTTCTCCATAAATGGTCCTGGCTTTTCTCAAGCCATATGTTGCCCTAAGACATCACTTACTGCCATTTATAAACTTTCAGTAATGCACCCCTCTTCACTTTAAAATATATCCCAAAACATAAATATTAACAGTTTGAGAGCCACCAAGCTTGAATAAGATTTTTAAGCTAGGCAATCATATGCTTCTTTAAACTACATAAAGTATTTTTACATTTCTTGAGTGTCTAAATAACAATATTCCTGCTTTGTGAAAATTCCTGTGAAACACAAGATGGATGTTATGCTGGAAACCCACCGCTAGTTTTTCTTCCTGCTCCTCTGCTTTCTGCACGTCTACATCCCATTGCTGAAATAAGGTCAGGAACTGCTGGGAAAACTCATGATTGAGCTTCTGCCTATAAGCAGACAGTAGCAGTAAGTATGATGAACACCACAAAGAACTGAAAGGAAAGCTAAGGTTCAACACACACATGGGGTAGAATAAAAGGAGCCAGCACAGATGAAGAAACAGGCTATTTTGACATTTGGCCCTGACTGAGTAATCCATGTTTTGAAAAACTGGACACATATATATACACAGGGTTTCTGAGAAAATGTGGATTATATACATATAAAAGAGACAGTACTTGAATACACAACTCAGGTTAAAAAAAAGAAAATTACAAATTTTGGTCTTAATGGTGTCAGGTTTTCCTAGACTGACAATGTTTTTCTCACTCAGCTACAGATCTTGGGCTTAATACAAGGGCTTTATAATGAAAAAGTGATTAGCTCATTCATTAATGCATTATCCTGTAGTTTCGCTATGTAAACTTGCATTCTGCCAATGCAAATTTCACATACATACTTATATAAAACCATCAAGGCAGCTACAAGTACTGCTGACTTTCAGTTTTTAGCTGTCTCATTTTTCAAAGAATCACAGAATTGGCTGGGTTGGAAGGGACCTCAGAGATCATCAAGTCCAACCCTTGATCCACTACCGCTGCAGTTACCAGACCATGGCACTGAGTGCCACATCCAGTCTCTTTTTAAATATCTCCAGGGATGGAGAATCCACTACTTCCCTGGGCAGCCCTTTCCAATGCCTGATCACCCTCTCCGTAAAGAAATTCTTTTTAATATCCAACCTAAACCTCCTCTGGCACAACTTAAGACCGTGCCCTCTTGTCTTGTTGAAAGTTGTCTGGGAAGAGACCAACCCCCCCCTGGCTACACCCTCCTTTCAGGAGTTGTAGAGAGTGATGAGGTCTCTCCTGAGCCTCCTCCAGGCTGAACACCCCCAGCTCCCTCAGCCTCTCTTCACAGGACTTGTGCTGCAGTCCCTTCACCAGCCTGGTTGCCCTCCTCTGGACCCGCTCCAGGACCTCGATATCCTTCCTGAAATGAGGGGCCCAGAACTGGACACAGGACTCGAGGTGTGGCCTCACCAGTGCTGAGTACAGGGGCAGAATCCTTTCCCTGGACCTGCTGGCCACGCTGTTCCTGATACAGGCCAGGATGCCATTGGCCTTCTTGGCCACCTGGGCACACTGCTGGCTCATGTTCAGCTCCCTGTCAATCCAGACTCCCAGGTCCCTTTCTGCCTGGCTGCTCTCAACCACTCTGTGCCCAGCCTCTAGCGCTGCATGGGGTTGTTGTGGCCAAAGTGCAGGACCCGGCACTTGGCCGTGTTGAACCTCATCCCGTTGGAATCAGCCCAACTCTCCAGTCTGTCCAGGTCCCTCTGCAGAGCCCTCCTGCCTTCCAGCTGATCGACACTTCCCCCCAAGCTTAGTGTCATCTGCAAATTTGCTGATGATGGACTCAATCCCCTCATCTAAATCATCAGTAAAGCTATTAAACAGAACTGGGCCCAACACTGATCCCTGGGGGACACCACTAGTGACCGGCCGCCAACTGGATGCAGCACTGGATGCAGTAGTTTGTTCTACCTGTAGAATCTGTCTTTAAGAGGTTAATCTCAAGAGGTGAACCTCTTAAAGGGGTAAACCTGTTTGTAAGAGATAAGCCTGTCTTTACAAGGTGAAAGGAATGTTATGTACAGAGAAAATTATTTACAATGAGAAAATTAAAATTATTTTCACTGAACATTTCTCAGTTTTCAAATAGAAATAGAAAATTTCAACTGAAGTGGAAAAAATTAAAACATTGGTTTAAAAGGGTCATTTTCCATAAAGATAAACTAAAACCAGTTTTTGAAGATAACCTTGCTCTCCAAATTCCAAATATTAAGTTTCTCCATTCAAAAGAGGAAGCACTGAGCTACATTTACTGTCAGTTTAGCCAAGCAGATGCAACTGGAGGCAGCAGAAACAGGGGACCTGAGCAGGTATGTAACTTGTAGATACAGTGCTTGATTTAGCTGCAAGAAGATGGATGAACTATCCATGCAGTGAATCAAAGGGAATTTGACTTCACAGGTTTAAAAAAACAAGGGTGAGTGTTACCTTTGCTCCTGCTGTGTTTTCCAAACATGTTCAATCTTCTGGTTACTGGTTTTGAGTGAGGCTTTCGTATACATTTCTAATCTTTTCCGCTTTGCCAAGAGAGCCTTGTTGATGTCAGCTAAAAACCAAGGAATATCTTGAAATTAAGCATGCCAGGATACACTGCACCTTTCATTAAAAATGCTTAATTTATGCTTTGGAGAAGAAAACATGTTTTAAGGAAAAGAAGCTAATTTGATCTGCTGTGTTTAGAGCATCCCTCAGCCTGCAGTTGCCACATGCTGCTTCCCCAAGCCTCCCATAAACCCTAACCAACACCAGACCTCTCACGTTGCAACTACTCACTGCCCAGCCTCAACAACTACTCTAACACCTACTCCTGCTTCCAGTCCCACCTCTCTGAGGGGCCAAATCCAATAGGATTTGCCATGATGTGACTCAGCTTTAGCTTCTCTCATTTTGGGCTGCATGGTAAAGGGTAAGGTGTCAGTCAGGTGTTGAGCAGACCAACACAGCGAACTGGAAATGTTCAGTGGTTTGAGCTTGGCATAGCTTCAGTGCTTCCATTATGTACATTTAAAACAGTTCTTTACACACCATCATCATGTGTTCCCCAAGATGTACTTCAAACATATAATCCATACAATAAACACACATACACCTGAAACTAGCAGCACTGTCCAATCAGCTGGCACAGAGTATCTTCAAACATTGCCTTCAGGGCATCTTAAGAATGTGAATTCTCTGTTCAAAGCTAGAGATACCTCACACAAACCTGACTGAGTACAGGCATCTTACTCTTTTTTCTAGTATCTAATGATGTTTTAGTCACACCTCCTTAGCACATGTGATTATGTACTTGAAAAAGTATTCAGGTTAATATGTTACTATGTTTGTTTCACTTCATTTACATTTGGAGATTTAGCATCTCACAACTTCAGGTTAATATAGCAATTTCCCTCTCAGTGTAGATTTTAGGAAATACGTCAAATCTCTCTCTAATGTTCTGGGACACCTGCTCCTGCTAATGTTAAACCTATTATTTTTTGGGAAACACCATCCTCTCTCAGATCCTTTCATTTTCTTCCCTTCTATTTTTGGGTCTTCAATAGCAAGCAATCGTAGCTTTTTAACATTGAAAACTTCCTCCTATCTAGACTGCTAGATCTACAATAGCATTCTGATCTGTACCTTAACAGCAAAAAGTCTTAATTAATGAATAATTGAATTTTTTGGAACTCCTCACTCACCTTAAGATTTACATGGAAATAATAACTGTAATAATTAAAGGCATCCGAGGACCTGCTTATGACTAAACTAATCCAACTAGGTGACTTGCATAAGTCTCTAATCACTAGATGGCTGGCACTACTTACCCTCATTCTTTAGCTCTTACAGAAACTTGTGTTCTTCCTGACTGCTCTAATTCTCTTTTGTACTGATTCCCTGTTCTCTAGACTTCTGACAGTGTGTAGAGTACAGCCTATCTAGCTCATTCAGTATCACAACTAAAATCTGTTTCCAAAATTCCTTGTCTAGAATTAAAATGATTTGTTCTATTTAGCTGCTTCTATTAACAGTTACATGGCCCTCATTTGTCACTCAAGTATCAATTCCCAGTTTCCTTCTATGTCATTATAACAGACTAAGAACAGCACCCACCTCAGTGTGTGCCCTCTTCTCTATAATAAACACTATGCCTTAAGCTTCATCCTAAATTTGGAATTGATAACCAAAAGCACTTGTGCATCTTTGCCTTTTTCCTTTCTGACTGCCTACACTAATATGTAGATTTCACTGAATAAGCCATTATTACCTTCTTTTCCTTTGTCCTACTTATATATAAGTTCTTTCTGAAAACTGTTTGGGTTTTTCTTTCAGAACTGATGAAAAATGCTACAGAGACTGGTCATTTTACATAAATATTTAAACTTACTTCATGGTAAGGAACTACTGCAAATTCTGCAATTTAAACATGAATTTTTTTCGAATTTATTAGAAGGTAAGCATACTTACCTCCAAATCTTTCCAGCATATTCTGTACTTCACCCCTGCAAAAAAGTGTTTAAAATTTTTCTTTGTCCCTTTTTCTGACTTCACAATTAGACATGTTGTATATACTTAAAACCAATTTTATCCACATGACTATTACTTGTAAGCAGTGAGAGAATGGCTGCTGTTCTAGAAGATAAGAAATAACCTGCTGTGAGAGGTCTCATTTTTAGACTACTTTTCTGGTTTTTATAAATTTTACTAGAATCTATTAACTTACTCCCCAGTAAAAATGTAATATTAGGAATTAGAGGGTCCTGAGGAAGAGGATGGTAAACAAAACTGATAGTTCCTTATACAAAAATAAAACACAGTATGTATTTGGCGTATCAATTGAAAACAAGTTGATCAAAGTTAGCATGACTTACACAGTAAGAAAAATCCAAGACAAATAACATCAGCTCTGCTTTTCTAACACCTTCAAGATTATAACACCAGTGTTTAAGGCAGTGCTACAAGTCTAAAAGTGGGCATAGTGATGGTGGGTAACAAAAATGTTCATCTTGTTTTTATATCATCATATCCACCACAGAACAACACTTTCTTTTTTTTTTAAGAATTAAAAAAAAAGTAAAAAAAAAAAGTATCTTCTGTATCTTGATAACAGCTATTTCTACACCCACTTTTTAACTGCATGTACATTGTCCATAAATACTGAATTTCATAAGATTTATCTGTGAAAAAAAATTAGCATACTATAGTTGATCATTTAAAGTACTGTTAATATTAATAAGCCACAAACATCACAGGGAGAAAAAATAATGAAATAACAATTTAGTGTAAAACTTAAATAATCTTTTGAAAGAAACAATAATATTAAGAACTCAGACAAATGTATCAATTCTTTATGGATGTTCAAAAGAATCTACAATATTTGAAAATGTTGCATTTTCTTTTTTTACCTACAACTACTGTGTTATCTGTCACCTGTTTTTTTAAATCGAATTCTAAAAAAAACCCAAACAAGTAAAACAAGCATAGCAAATAATGAAATTAGTATTTATTTAGGACTTAGTTGAGAAAAAAAAAATCCTAACCTTACCCAACATCATCTGGAATCACATGAGTAGTCACCAAAGGTCTTTTCTTTCCATGCTTGTCCAATACTGGTGTTTCGCCTTAATACAAATTTCAAAATTATTTACAAAAATACCTTATAATTTGTGGGGGTCATTGGAATTATTAAGTTTAATTCCTTTTCTGTATTACCACTTCTCTGAACATGTCTCACAAGTCTCAGTTGCCATCCATGACACATGCAGCTCCTGTAACTTTGAACATAGAGCTGACAGATGGTGATGAATTCCTCTGCAAGGATAGATTTGAGCTGGCATTGCCTTGACTTCCTACAGACTGGACTAAACCCATTTTGGTTTCTCTGTCCACTTATACAAAATTACTCCCAACTCAAAACCAGCCCAAACGAAATTTGTTTTACTGTAAAATTAGGACTGAAGTTGTGCACTCAGACCTTTAAAAAAAGCAAAATAATAAACAGGTATCTATATTCTTTCGAAAACATAAAAATCCTTGGCTAAAAAGGGACAAGGGTTTAACACTTGAAAAGGGGAGATTTAGATTAGCTATTAGGAGGAAATTCTTTACTATGAGGGTGGTGAGACACTGGCATAGGTTGCCCAGGGAAGCCCTGGCTGCCCCCTCCCTGGAAGTGTTTAAAGCCAGGCTGGATGGGGCTTGGACCAACCTGGCTTAGTGGGAGGTGTCCCTGCCCATGGCAGGGGGGTTGGATCATCTTGAAGGTCTGTCTCTTCCAACCCTAATCATTCTATGATTCTATTCTATAAAATTTCTGTTCACAAGGACATTGGGGTGGAATTTAGCCTGAACAAATGAAGAAGGGGAGAAATTAAGAGAAACAAACTCAGGGATAACCACTGAAAGACAAAAATCCAGAAATGGAGTTAAATCAAACTTTACAAAAAAGCCTATTGTATAATGAGTGAGAACTGTATTTTTAATGAAGGTCTGCTTTTTGTGACATACTCTCCAAATTAAACAAGAATCCCTTGGTTGACTTCTTTTTTCCTCTGCTTTCTCTGCTTCTTCCTCTTTCTTCTCCTTGGTTTTGATTCAACCAGAAGTACTCTTAACCCTGCCAGCATTAAGACTGACCCAACTCAGCACTCCATACAGGCAAGCACAAATCCTCTGTTCTATCCTGGTCTCAAAATGTTACATGCAACCAGGTGATAGAAGGATGTGACATCAAAATATGGCTACAAAATCATGTAACAAAATCCTACTCTATTAAAGACTCTGCATACCATTTCAAGACATAATAGTGCACTATACAGAGCTATTCTTCTGTATTCTCTCAGCAAGCAAAATTAAACAATAAGAGGCTAACTGTAACAACCATTACAAACCATGCTTACTCAAACATTTGCTAACGTGGAAGTATCTTCATTTCTATATAGCCAGAAATATTATAAACTTCATGTTTAAAAAAAAATAATCATACAATCACCTTCTCTAATATCTTCCTCTGATCCACTCAGCTCTTTTCTTTCCTCCTGAAAGTCATAAGCAGGTATGGCTGGATCTTCCTGTACTGGTTTACCAGCTTTTCCTCCATGCTTTCTTCCTGAAGGTGCCATGATGAGATATTCTTCCTACTGAAAGGGTATGCTGTACCTGTTACATACCTTTCCCCACAATAGTCTGAAGATAAATGTTTTCATGCTTTCATTGACTTGTTATGCACACTTACAGTCTCCATCTGTAAGCATATTCAAGCAGTCAAACTGATTCAGTTTTGAGATGATCCACAGGAAATTACCATCTGTGGTATATTTAAGAACAGGGTAAAAAAAAAAAGGGGGTGTGGGGCTACTAGGAAACTACCCGATTCTGCTGAAAACCAAGGAACTAAAATCATGCACTTTCTTAAGGTGCCTGGCTGCTTGCCTTCCATTACATTTATTATGGTTTTTGTCACATCCAATACTGCATTCCCAAAAAACTATGACAACAGTCTAGTTTAAAAACTACAGAAATTATAACCCATAAAGAACAATCTGATTTTACAAGCCATCTCCCACTAGATAGACAAATATACACTCACATGCCATTTGTAAAAATCATGGTCAACTTTCACTTTCTGAATTATCTTTGCATTTAGCTATTAAGGTTCAGCATTCTGTAACTAACGCAATGTTTTACAAATACAGTGCCCTCTTAAAAAAACAATATCCATTAGTTTAGAAATATTGTTTTGTATATATTGTATTTTTATAAATATTTAAGGAGTAAAATACCAATTTAGAAGGAAAAAAAAATACATGGTTGTACTTACTAAATGTATGAGTGACAAAACGTTTTCCTTAGCACTTTACTAACAGTAAAATAGATACAACAGGAAATAGCTAGTGAGCTCTTGCTTAGTTTTGTATCTTGCCTACTCATGACCCCACACAGCCTTCAGCCATACTGTGTAGCTACCCACTTTAGCTGATTCAAAGTACCTTCCATCCACAGCTGTGTATTTAAAAACGAATTATTCAGAGAAACTCACCTCTTTTTTTTTTCCCTTTTCCCCCCCCGCCTCCTCCCCAGTTTGTAATAAGCCAATATTTGTGCTGATCCCCTGTGGGGCTTTTCACCCCTTGCTACCTCAGAGCTGCGAGACAGACATCGGCCCGCACAGCACCGCACCAAACCACCACCATCACCACCCCACAGGCTTCCAGGGGAAGCCACCGAGGTGTCAAAGTCTGAGGGGCACCCTGACACCCCAACCCTGTTCCTGACTCTCTGCCCAACCACCCTCCAGCCCTCCCATGGTCTCTTCCCCTCTCACCGCCTGACAGGAAGGCGCTCGGACAGAGGGCGCCTCACACCCTCCCGCAGGCGAGAGGAGCACATAGCTCCCTCTCAAACCCCTCACTCACACCCGGGCAGCCCTCACACAGCACCCCACGTTCTTACCAGCTCACCTCACGTTCACTCCAGTTCACCCCACACCTCTCCCGAGCGGGAGGCAGACAGACACGACGAGAAACAACCCCACCTCACCACCTTCCCACCCCTGAACAAAAAGGCGGGAACTGCCCCGGGCCGCACCGCAGGGAGGCGGCGCCTGCGCAATCGCCCACCTCACCCCCTCCCATCATGGAGCTCCCCGTCAGGGGCAGGAGCTGAGGCCGCGGACAGGCACCTTGTGGTCGTTCAGCAGTAAACTTTAAACCTTGCCTCACTTTACTTCTATTTTTTTAATTTTTTAAAAATAAAAATGGTTTTAATGCCTCCTTCAGCCAACAAAAAGGTTTGCAAAGCCTGTTGTTACAATGCATATGTAGGCAGAGTGTATCGTGCCAAAACAGGACTTTTCCAGAAGTCAATGCGAAGAGGCAGGCAGGATTATTTTTCCACTGAGATTCGTTTTGTAAGCTACATCTGTTATGTCTGGAATTTTTCTGCAGTTCTCACAGGATTTTCCATCTTCACGCATTGTATTGGGTGGGCATGGCAAGGTTTGGGTAGTGGGGGCGATGTGGAAAAAGGCAGATAAGCCTGGGATGTTTCCTGAGATTACCTTGGAATGAAGTTGGATTGAATAGAAGATACTAAGCACAAACATCTCGAGCACTAATAACAAGAAGTAGAACTGACAGTAGAAAGCACTGACTATTTCAGCTTACCTCATGAGCATGCTAAAATACCCTCCCCCTGAGGCTTGAAGGACTCATGAATCATAGAATCATAGAATTGGCTGGGTTGGAAGGGACCTCAGAGATCATCAAGTCCAACCCTTGATCCACTACCGCTGCAGTTACCAGACCATGGCACTGAGTGCCACATCCAGTCTCTTTTTAAATATCTCCAGGGACGGAGAATCCACTACTTCCCTGGGCAGCCCATTCCAATGCCAGATCACTCTTTCCGTAAAGAAATTCTTTCTAATATCCAACCTAAACTTCCCCTGGCACAACTTAAGACCATGCCCTCTTGTCTTGTTGAAAGTCGTTTGGCAAAAGAGACCAACCCCCATCTGGCTACAACCTTCTTTCAGGTAGTTGTAGAGAGCGATGAGGTCTCCCATGAAACTCCCTCCCAGCAAACTTTTCAAGAACTAGAAGCACTAACACTTTAAATGTGAAGGTGAAGGATTAATTAGCCAAACCTGCAGGCAAATGGAATCAGTATACTTTGAGTTAAGGTGATTTTTCCTTTTGGGGTTTATAAAAGAAATCTCGTGATACAGGGAAGGGGTGCCAGCTTTGCAAACCATCACCTTTGGTTTACTTTAAAGCAGAAAAAGCAGACAAAAATGTTAACACATTTTAGTTAATTTAAAAGCAAACTTAATATCTTACAATACATATGCACATACATTTAGTACATAATTTGATTACAAAAATTAATGCTTTTATGAATACTGATAATACAATTAAATGAAGATACACCACCAAAAATTTCTGCTTGAAAACATTTCGTATCATTTCCCACATAAAAACTGTATTTTTCTGATGTCTCAGCAAAACACAAGGCAAAACCCTGTTAAACTGAAAACCATCAAAACTTCATTATTTCAGTAGAAATATTGTTTTCTGAAGTGAAACAACTGCTCCCATACATTGCTACATGAAAACTGTTTGTTACCATCCATATGGAGAGGCACTTTTGCTTCTGTATTTACAATGCTTGTAAAACATTACACCTTAATATTATTTTCATTTGACTACAACCCTTTCTTAGTAATTAAATCAAGAAATAACACTGATGTATCTTTGGAATACAGTACATCAGATAAGATATAAAATATCTTTCAAATAGCCATTAGTTGTTGAGTTACTGTATTTTTTTTAATTAGAATACATTTCTTCCAAATTCTAATTAAATAGTAAGAATAGGTGGATGAATTGTCACTTTAAAGAATGTCAACACCAATAATTGTATACTATATCTAAATGACAAGTTACATAATTCTCAATTTTCCCTTAGGGCTAAGAAGAGCAGCAACAACAAAGATTTGCAATATGTTTCAGAATACAAGGTCAAGGACCTCTTAGGCTGATCCCGAAGAACTTTGCATTCCAAGATTTTATCTAGTTGGCAACATCTACTGCAATAAATGCAGCTACATTGCTTTAATTAACCCTTTTTATAAAAAAGGATAACATGAACATGGCCATGAACTAACAGTTATAAAGTAAGATCTGCTGAAAACTGCCAATGTACATGTTTCCTGCAGTTATTTTTTAAGCTGTTTTATATTGTCACAGTTCCAGCAGCTTGTATATGGTGAAGAGTACTGCAGAGAGTCTAACTGTAGATGCATGATTTTTTTTCTTCATATCAACGTAGTTAAAATTTAAAACCATAAAGACACTTATGAGAGAGATTCTGAATGCTTATCACATCTTGAGGTAGACTGATGTTCAAAATAAAGCTCTTCTACACTTTGATTTGTTCATGACCAACTTCTTTATGGATCCTTCTCCTTGGAAAAATCTTTCGTTTAAGTGCAATTAGCTGAAGAGAGGGGAAAAAAAAATACAATATTTAGTTCTTTGCTGGGCTAGTCACACAGCTGGTCAAGCTTTCATCCTTGAAAGTATAAAATTTGTACCATCCATGGTAACAAAGTCAGTACTTTTTTTTTTTTTCACTGCACAGGAAGAAAGAGTTATTTACTCAGCTTCATCTATTAGCACTGGACTTCTCAATAACCAGAAAAAAAAAAAAGTGAAAAATACAATATGCCTATATTCTGGTTACTTTAAAGTTATTTTATGCATTTAAAGTAATACCACAGTACTCTAAGTTTATAAAAGACTGACACGAAGCTAGTATCAACAGTATATATATACACCTAGCTGTAGAACTGAGTTGAATACCACCTGAAAACTACGTCACTGATGTATGGCAGGTTTTCAAATATATATAAAAGACTGAAAATCAAAGGAAAGATTCATGCAAAAGTTACAGGTGGGGAAAAAAAAATAATAATCAAAAGCCAACCTTTCAAGAATTACACCCTCTTCATCAGACCACGGAAAGTGTTACTTAAGGCCCCAACCTGCAAAGAATTACCCATATAATTTGTTCCATTGACTCCCTCTAAGTTTACCAGGATTAATCATGTTCAAGAAAGCTATTTTATGCTTGCAAAAATGGAGGGGGTTTTCCTTCAAGTTAAATTTAAAACCATTTGAATTGGAGTCTTTGCACTTATTTAGGGATAAGATTTAAACACAGTCCTTAAATACTTTCAGGTTCTCTTCAGGACATAGGTATTGCTACTGCACAAATTTTCTTCCTGCTAACTTACTTTGCACGTTTACCAATATGTGTGTTAGTAGACCAAGACTTTCAAAAACAATTGATGACTTTGAACATCCAAATTTAGCACACTTCTAATACCTTGATGGTCACAAAGTGCCCATAAAGGGAACACCACTCTCCTTTCCCCCCCTCACAACTCTCTTTTCAAGGAATCTCTACACAATGACTTAAAAACTAAAACCTAATTAGTCACATATCACCTGTACTTCCTTTATGAAGGAAAAATCCTAACTATGCTTCAAAACCTATCTGAAAAATCCACTCTGTCATTCTAAACATAAAGCAATCTCTTAAACAGTATAGATTTGATAAGAAGATATTAATGTTACCTGTTCAGCAAAAAATGAGATGACTGTAAATACAATAAGTGTTACTAGAACACAATAGGTCCAGAATTTGAGCTTGTCCCTGTATGCCCTCCTGCACAAAGAAAGAAAGAAACAGCTTCACAAGTTGAAAATACAAAAAATTCAAAGACTTTCCATGAAACAGGCTATGAAGGCTTTTTCAAGTACTTAAAGGATGGCTACAAAGAGGATGAAGGCTCCTTCTTGACAAAGAGCCACATGGAGAGGATGAGGGGCAAAGGGTACAAGCCAGATTGGGAGATGTTCTATCTTGATATAAGAAAGAAATTTTTTACATTGAGAAAAATCATTCACTAGAACAACAACCTAAGGGACATGTTGGAGCCTCTACCACTGGAGATTTTCAGGATGATGAGACAGGATGCTAGCTAGATAATCTCATCTTGGCTCCCTTTCCCATGAAAGGATGGACCAAGTTATTTTTGAGGTCATTTCCAACTTCCAACTAAGATTCTCTAAAATGTTTTGATAATGCATGTCTTGTGTTATAAGAACCCAAATTCTTATTTGCTGTGTAAAGCCTAAATTCTACATATTTCAAAACTTACTTTACTTTCAATGTAATCTTGAAAATACTCTGCTAGCCTCCTAGAGCCATTGTGGCTCTTAATCAAATACCATTCAAGATAAAGGTGGAAAACTCAAATGAAGGTAAACATGGACTTCCACCAGCACTTCACCATGCTTTAATCCACCCTGGTAGAGATCTGCTTTGGCTACAGACAAGTCAAAATACAGTGTTCTTGTGACACTAATGAAATCCTGGTTGATAGCCTCAAAAAGGCAGACAACAATATGCCTACTCCTCCAGCCCAAATTTCTAGAGCTAACTGCTCAAAGAGAGGTTGCCCTTCACTCCTTCTGTCACTGCTCCAGCAGGGCTTGCAGCACGACAACCCATGACTATTCTTGTCACCTTTAACCTTCTGATTCTTCCTACATTTCCTCTATTATTTTTTCTTTCCTTACTAACAGCTCTTTCTCATCATCTGCTGATCAGCAATAAAATCACTATACTACTGTTGTCTCATTTTCTTCATTATGCCTGATAACCTCAAATCAACGATTCCAGTTTCTGAAATTAAACTTTTATAAAATTTCAAGAGGTGGACACATAATTTAACACATTTTGTAAAAATGAGACACTCGTATGCTTTCCAATTATTATCCAGATCATTTTTGATGTCAAACAGATTTTAAAAAACACTTTGTGAGAAAGGTCAGCTTATATTGCCCATGTACAACAAATAGCACAAACAATGTTTTTTTTACATTTAAAGAAAATCAGAAATCATTAATTAACTTTTCAAAAAAAAAAAATTCTTCAAAGTAAGCTAAGGTCTATTAATGAAATGTTAACAACTTTATGAGCAACAGAAAAACTCAAATTTTAGTCAATTCAAATATTTTCACAATATTTTCACTGTTAACTCCTTCATGACAATATTAGGGGGAAAAAATCACTAGCACCAATACATTTTATAGTTATATGCTATTTCACTACAGTAACTTGAAGAGAACCTGTGTAACATACCATTCTTGGAGTTCATGCATGTGAAGGAAACGATTCCGATATTCTCTTGGCAGTTCAAATTGGGAAGGTATGGGAAACATTGATTCATAAAAATCCCTAAGCACTGCTTTCACCGTCTGAGCATCCTTGTGATTGTGATCAATATTGTCATTTAGGCAAACAAATTTTCTAGAAAACAAAGAATTCTCTGTTAGGATATTTCCTTAATGTGGCAAAGGGGCTGGCAAACCAAAACCACAAATCCTTTTAAATAAAACTAATACAGTATTCTTTTAAAATCAAAATTATCTATTTGATACTGGCAAACAGTTTCCTTATTGTTTTCGTTTTTAAATTAACTTGATTTTAATCTTGAGCACCAAGGCTGACACCCAGTCAAAACCCCTGAGGAATCAAATGGTTCTTTCCTATTTATGTAATATTGCCATCTAATGGGCACTAGTACACATTATCCAGGAGCCCACCACTGGATACAGGCAGCAGGTTGGAAGGCCAGTATTATGATTTGGGTAACAGTTTTATAGTTTTTCATATCTTACCATGAGTAAAGTATTTTAAATAACCAAATGAGGTTCACTTTAGGAGGTAAGCCTACTATATTTTACTGCGTATGCTGCACTACACAGATAAAGTCAACATAAAAATTATAGAATATCATATAAGACAGGGCAAAGCTTGGTCCCCAGGCTCAGAGTTACTGAGAACACTCTGTAAACTGGGCAGAACATGATTTGAATCATAGATGCAAAACTGAACCTCTAATCATCAACCAAAATACAAGCAACAACAACCTGGTTAGAATTTAGATGGAAATCACTGTGACCAAAGAAGTATGCTCCCAGTAATGCCTCTTGCAAAGAGTTATTTCTTCTATATGAAACACACAACTATCTACATTACCTTCAAATTATTGAAACTAAAGCAGCAGTGAGTGTGTTAGACTGCTATATATCCTTGGCCACTTTGACCTGGTGCCTGACAACAAAAATTCCCTTTCCCACATATGGGCAAGGTTATGTGCTTTATTTATATTGTGAGATACCAGACCCTTATATTTCTCCAGAGGGGGAAATCGTATCTGGTGACATATGCCTTGTAACTCCTAACCTTTGTAAATAAGTAGTTCTGGTCAGCCGTATTTTCTACCCTACGGTGTGTTCTTTCAAAGAGCAAAGTTCAGCCTTCCTACTTGAAGCTGGAAATAATTGTAACTAGAGCACCTATATCAGCCTGCACAGGGCATTACCACTTTTCCTCAGTCTGTACTGAATCTGGCACAACAATTATGTGCAGAGGACAAACAGTTATTCAAATTGCTACATCTGAGAACAGAACAGGACTATGCTCTTCAAAGAGGAGCAGGCTTTATCTATATATCAAGAAATGCTGTGCAAAGCAGCTGGTTAAGGCAACCATGTCTACACTATAAACATTTCAGGAGTTCACTCTGGACTTTCCCTGACCTTCTCCTTCAGACTGTCAGCTCATTAGCCCTGGGAATGTAGGAGCTGCACTCCTGAAGTAAGTATCACTGTTCAGCTTCATCTGAAAGAAACGCAGTTTACGGACTGGGAGGTGGATACACATAGCAAAACCAAAGCACAGTAAGTAGGAGAGATGAGGATAGTAACCTGTTTCTTGTTTTAATCCATCCAAAAAGAAACCATATCTGGAATTCCTTTGTGTATTCCAGAATTAATGCCTAGACATCCAAGGTTCATTTTCCTTAAGGATGCAAACCAAAACTTCCTTTAGCAGATCAGTAAATGAAAAATACTGATAGTTTGTCCCAAAAGAGGCACCTAATACCTGTTTTTTGGAACTGTGTATAATGTCTTTATATGCAGAGAAAGAAAACATGGCAAAGAGAAGGAAGTAGTGTGCCCACATAGCCATGCCAGCTCTCCTTTGCTGATTACAGTACTGGGCTATACTTTGCAGGAATACAGACCCAGCAATTGACTCAACCTTACTTCAAAAAACAGCGGGGCTATAATACACTATTGGTCTCTCAGAGGGAAAAAAACCAAACCAAAAACAAAAACCAGCAAAAAGGGCATGCATAGATTGAGTCCCAGACTGAGTCCATAATAGCATGGCATTGCAGTATGAAAATCAAGGAAGATTCAAGAAAGATCAGCTCGCCAGCCTCATCCTACCTGCTGAGGTACTTGAAACAGACTAGACACCTTAACACAAACACATCTTAATCTAAGGATGCAATCACTTCACAGTTCCATTTTAAGTTGCTAGAATGCCTCAAACCCATTTGGCGTACCCAAATCACAACCAACACAGCTTCAGGATCAAGTTTGACATCAGCAACCACCCTTCAAAATAAGAAGCCAGAGATTGCAAGCATGGACTTCAACACTGAAGGTGTGCCCTCCTTGGACCTAACAGAAGGCCTGAAATCACATCTACATTTCAAGAAAAAGTTCTAGACAGCAGATACAAAAAAGTGGAGGAGGAAGGGGAAATGCTGTAGAAGTGATAAGTTAGGGCTCTGCCCACCTTCCTTTTAAACTGGGTCACTGTGGGAACAGCAACACAGGAGTTCTGTGGCCAAAAGGTGTTCTTGTAAGGAGTAAAACATACAAACCACCTTCATCTGCAAAATATCTAAAGATCAGTATTACTCTTTATGAAGGAATTACTTAGCAAGTAGTACGTGGAAGAGGCAAGTGAAATCTGCTCTTTATCTAAAAATCCACATAATTGTGTATCTTTACGGGAAGTTGAGATTACCCAATAGCTTTGCTGTGACCTGCAAGAGGAGGTTTTACTTCCCCTGGCCCAATATACTTCATCTTAGTCTCCTCCTTGCTCTGTTTTTTGACACTTGTTCAACCCCACCTTAAGATCAAACTCATTAAACTGGCAGAGAACTCTGAAGACTGCCTTACTTCCAGAAAGTTCTGAAGAACTCTGATTCTCTGAGGACAGATAAAAGAGTGTGCAACCAAGAGGAAGGAAGGAAGGAGAGGAGACAGGTGGAGGCATGGCCTCCCCTTTAAGACAGCTTGCTATTAAATTATGTCATCACATCTTGTTGATCTCCAGTCTTAGAAACAGGCTCAGGACTTCAGCTGAACGCTTTGCAAAGCAGATTCAGACTTGAGTCTCAAATACAGAATGCTTTGTTTTGCTAGGGGGTTGCTCTCAAATGTATTCCTGGGCACTTCTTTTCCTCGTTTATCCCACAGTTATTTCAGCAGCCTAATTCAACACTACAGAGCCTACTCTCAAATCTGGATACCAGTTGTTGGTTTTCAACACTGCAGAGTGGAGAAACAGAGGACAACTCATCCAGGTTTGGATGGTTTAGCATCAAACATTAAAAAAAAAAACTACCACCTTTTGCCATGTTGTAACAAAGCATGAAACCATAATTGATATTATGTTAAAACCTAAAAAGGTTTTGTAACAAAATAATCCCCAATTAAGTTTTATAACAAAATTGCTACATAAAATAGGTCAAAATGATCTTCCTTTAAAATAAAACTGCCTGCAATATAAGCCATATGCCTTCTAAAATGGTAAAAATGAAAGCCTCAAAGCCAGTTTATCTATACATTTTCAAAAGCTCTAGATATATAAAAATACAACAAAAATTAATAAAATTATCCCTACTAAAACAGAGAGAGCAAGCACTTGGATTGAATTAAACAGAAAAAATCAGAAGTACTTTTGGTAAAAACTGGTCTTGTCCTGTAACACACAAAGCAGAAATAGATTGCAATCAAGTAGTTTATATACATAGTTGAAACAGGTTAAGTAGAAAATTAAAAACATCCCAAAACTTCACACAAATCAAGGAACAGGATACCTGGGGTTTTTTCGTATGTCATCCAGCTGACCAACTACATGAGAAACATTTGTGCGAATCATTTTGAAGGCAATTTCCTCTTCTCCCATGATTTCAAACCTTAGTGTTAAAAAAAGTTTTTATAAATTAACAGAAAAACCTAAAGTCAGATTCAATAAACATTAGTTTAATATTTTAATAGCTTTCCTAATTGGTCCCACCTTTGTTAGAATTTATAATTTTATTTCTATCAATATATTTACATTTTCAGCTTCTGTTCTCATAAAGAATCACTTCCACTTAATATATTAGTAGCCAACCATAATACGCTTTTGCATAAGAGTAGCAATTAGCCTGAAAGCAGATATAACATTTATACTTTGTTTAAACACACACACAATTTACAACTGCAAATTAAAACTACACTTCAGACATGAGAAAACATTTTATTATTCAATCACTAAATGCAGAGAAATCTTAAGAGTTTATACAACTACAGCCTTAAATATAAATAGAACCTCACTCACCCACCTAACAATAACTTGAAGACCAAACATATGTATATATAACATGCTAGGAATATAATTTCTGAAATATGTCTTGAGTTTAAAAGGGGGTCAAATGCTCTTTCACTAGTCTTACTTGAGGCACCATACCGATCTATTTCACCTCTTATCCTGATACTAGAAAATACCCTATGCCTATTCCTTTAAATCTCACCTGACAACATACTCCATTTATTAAGCTCACAAAATATTGAAGTGAAACAGAACTACCAGATAGAGCTAAAATGCTTCTTATACTGAAGCTTAAAAAAACACCAGAAAAAAGGATGAAGCAGATGTACAACTTGTAAATCTGTAAATTTACAACTTGTGCACTTTCCTCCTCTTTAAGCTACTTTAACTGCCCTCACTCACTATATATAGCCAATTTATATAACTATCAGAAGATACCCCAACTTACTACTGTACCACAGAAATTCGGATGTGGCCCAGCATGACACAAGTAGCACAGAAATATTTCATCTGCTAAATTAGAAACTACTAAAAACAAATCGCAGCATGCTGCATGGTAAGATTTGTTAACATTCACATACAATCTTTGATCATGTATGAATTTACACCTCTAACTCCTTTACAAAACCTAGCATGGATATTCATAGGACTGTAACAACACTGTACCTGTATTTGTTTTTATCCTTGTATGCCTTTCGAATTCTGTCAGTCACAGGCTTGCAGTTAGTCACAAGGCTTTTTGTTACTGGAGGCTGGAAGAAAACATTGCTTTGATTACAGGTTACTCATATAGAGACTGTTGTAAAGAAGTACTTTGTAGAAAGTCTGTGGCTCTCCACTGGGGTCTATCCAGTATGCCTGTGTCTCCCTGATACTGAAGAGTCTGAAACTGGACACAGCACCTGAGGTGTGGCCTCACCAGTGCCAAGTACAGGGGAAAGATCACCACCAGCAACTTGCTGGCAACAATCCTAATGCAGCCTAGGAGCCCAGCAGTCACCTTTGCTGCAAGGGAACACCACTGCCTCACATTCAACTTGGTGTCCACCAGAACCCCAGGTCCTTTTCTGCCAAGCTGCTTTCCAGCTGTGTAGCCCCCAGGGTAATATTTGTGCATGGGTGTGTTGCTCCCCATGTCAAGGACTTTGCATTTCTGCTTGCTGAACTTCATGATATTCCTGTTAGCCCATCTTTGGAAGTTTAAAGGACTTAGGCTGAAGCCTTCAAATTAGAAAATATTATTTTAATGACATCTAACTGAGGGTTTGGTAGTTTTTTTTAAAATTTGTTTTGTTTTTAAATATACCTGGGTTATAGTTCACATAAAAATGTATCAAAACCTTCCAGTTTGAGATGCATTTGGCATACTGTCTTTTTCGTTTTTCACATGAATTTTCTTAACAAGGTCAATTTTTAAATCCATAATGATAACACTGTGAAGCTCAGCCTTCCTTTTTTGAAGGAAATTAATGGTTTGTAAATTATGAAGTAGCTTGTAAAATTTTCATTTTATAATGCTTCATGTACACATAAGCAGAAATTTTCAAGCACAGTAAATACATACTTAGGAAAGAGCTCAAGTATGTTTTAAGACAAATGTTTCTTACCAGATTAGGATCATAATATGCTTCCTGAGTTGGTGGAATGACATTGATCTGAGTGATGTTGGCAGGAAGAGATTTAGAGCAATTTATTAGCATTTGTTCTAGACCTGTCAAATCCTAACAGAAAGAGAAGGGGAAAAAATAGATAATCCTGTTTTATCACTGACAATAGTTCTAAAACTTTAGAGTGCACAGACATATTAATGTACATAACAAATTTTTGTGCTAATGCTGGAAATAGAGACTTAATATTCAGCATACATGATTTAGTAACTGCAGAAGTCAGTGGGTCTCCCTATATGCCTGAAGTAAAGCAAATGCTCAGTGCATAGTCAAATGAGACCAGTTAAAGCATGACTTAAAAGTAATTTTAATTTTAAAGTGGAGCACATACTTTTACTGAAGATGTCAGCACAGTACAGAATACCCAAACCAGCAGAGGCATATCAAACCCCAAATCAAGTGAACAGAGACATGAGCTGAATGGACAGGAAGAAGTTTTTCTGACTATGGTACAGGCCAGGAACACACCAAACCAGGGCTGTGTTCCAGCTATGCCAATGGTTTTATGTTCTATTTCAAGAACAAATTATTTTGTTGGTTTGTGCTGATTACTCTCTGTAACATAGGAACAGTACACTTCCCTCCCTATTATCTGTCTTTAAGAGTGTAAGTCCCACAAAGACCGTGTCTCTTTGTTTTTCAGGTTCCCAGAAATGTGAATCTTTGTATATGTTTATAATATTTACTAGCATGATTTCCTTTGCTACCCTTTTTCTCGCTTCTTTCTTTAGGGCACAAGTTCTTCAGGCCAAGGATTGTCTTTTCCAATCTGAGAAAAAGGGTAAGCACAGCAGGATCCCACTCTTCACAGTGGCTTTTACCAGTGAACATCTTTTCTGACAAACTCAAACTAAATGCCTTCTTGAACTGGAACACCACAGATCCATTTTTCTGACGTTGCCAGAAATCAATCTAATTGTTATACTCCATGTAATAATGACAAAGTAGAAGACAATATTATATTCTCCCAGTAAAATTTAAGAATTGCCAAATGTTACAGATGGTATAAAGCAGAGTTAAGTAAAGATTTTTATTTTAACAGTTTTGGACTGAAGTTGTTCTAAGAACTTACTGGTAAGGAAAGAGTACCTGTAAACTTAATGGGAGTTCATGGATTCTTGTGGCCAAAGTGCGGATCTCTCTGTCAGACAATATGCCCGACTGGTCCGTATCGACCTCATCGAAAATCTGAGAAATGTTCAGAGGCTGGACTGCACTCATAAGATAGTAGAAATAGGAAAAAGCAAACTGCATATCTTCTGAGTGCCTCACTTTGTGAAATGACGTCTTGTCAAACTCTTCAGGAAACCTATATAGGAATATAAAGTAATTTAGGACTCCAGTTTCTTAAAACTTTCCTTACCTAAAAACAAGTTCTCATCTAGAATTTTAAGAAGGTCCTCAGAAGTTCTCTTATTTTGGCTCAACTATCACGTCATAATAAACTCCCTATTTCATAATATGATTTTAATTAGCATCCATCAACACTGGAGATGACCATAGTAAAGCATCAGCAGAAAGGTAAAATTAATTAGTTTTACATTATTTCAAACAAAGACATACTCACATATCCTGTAGCTCTTGCATAACGGTGCGGTCAATCATATGAGGCATGTGAGCGGGGACTTTCCGAGAGGTAAATCCAAATTTGCTGTTTAAAAGCTTATTTACATATCTGAGGGAATCAGCAAAAGTATCTTTCAGCTGCCTTCCAAAATGTTTACCATCAGTAAAGTATGACATTTGTTTGAGTAATGATTCTTCTTCCTAAACAGCCGGGCAGGTATAAATTAAGGTTACATTACCAAAAAATGTAACTGGAAATGCTAAACACAAAGGAAGAATAGACATATCAACCAGGTGCCAACTCTTTCCAATATCTGAAAATAGTAAGAGAAGTTTTGATTTTTTTTTCTTCATATTCCTTAAATCTACTTAGAAAAGATAAAAGGTATCTGTTAAAAGTTTCGTGCTTTGTGGAAAAGTAGTTGATAATAAACTTCCTAAATATTTGTGTTCTGACAATTCACACACACAGAGTCCACTTGCTATCACATTTATTTATAATATTGCCCTTTTTCCCTGATTATTCATCCACATTTGATAAATCAAAACACTATGAATATAAAGATTCCGCATGCAAACTATAATCTCAGATCAACAAAAAGAGGTAGCCTTTAAATCACAGCCCCTTTGTCATTTGGAGTAGTGCAAAGCAATTCCTACCAACTAAAGCACAATCTTTTCAACAGTTCTCAAACCTCTGCCAAAATGCTGTGACTGGAAGAAGAGGAAGCTTCCTACATGACATAGCCTGGATATTCAGTTTTGTTGGCAGGCTTTAATTTTAATTTTTTAAAATTTAATTTTTAGAGCCCAAGTACTTAACTGTTATGCATATTTTTTCCAATTTTTAAAATACATGGGATCCATATTTCCATAAAATTTTTAAACTACATGTGATCAAACAAAAATTTAAGCTTTGTGTTGTAGTGCTACATATGTCTGAACAACAGCATTGTACCTATATACAATGAATAAAAAGCGAATCTGACTAAAAAAGAAGCAGTAGAAAGGAACAGAAATCACTATTCAGCTTTTACCACTGATAAGAGACCCAAATCATAAACCAATTGGATGTTTAAATCCAGAGGCTTTAAAAAAAATCTCACTATTTGCCTCAAAGGCAAGACATATTCCCAATTTACAGCTTATATTATCAGTAGTCAACTAAATGCAGAAAGAGGCAGCCATTCTTGTAAGCACTAATATTAAAATACTCACATCAAGAAGGTCCTGGAAATAATTCTTTTTCTCCCATGGCAAAAAGCCTTTGTAATTTCCAGCATAAGACTGTAATTTTCTTCCCAGGAGCCCCTCCTTTATATTTTTATCCACCTGCACAGCCCCTTTTCCTCCTTCCATTCCCTGAGTATCTTCACCAGTAACTAAATTCCCAGTGTGCTTTGATTTCTGTGTTTCCCTTAATATAAGTGCATTCAGCACTTTTTCTCGAGTTTCATTTTTATTTCCCATAGTCTGAGATAGAAGTGTAGACTTAGGATTTAGTTTATAACTAGGTTTAACTGTGTTTATTTCCACAACAGTCCCCATCGTTCCTGTAAGCCTTGAAAGAACTTCTTCTGTTGCTTTTACTGCTTTTATTTTGTCATTTACATCTTTATAAGGCTTCTGCAAGTTGGTATGGTTCTTCTGATCTTCTGAACGATTATGCACACCCTTCTTTTCCAGGCCTCTAATACTCCTTATTGTAGTTAAGAACTGGAAAGGTTTCAGGAGAGCAGCCTTGGATACATTAAATCCTTTCTGGGTGATATCACCATTTAGTAGTTTTAAGTCCAGGTTCTGAAGTGCTAGCTGAACATCTTCAGGAAGGAGAGACACATTCACTGATGGTATTATCACTTCTTCATGAAGCCTCTCTTTTGTGCTGTTTTGACGTCTCCTGACTCTTGGAAAGCGTTTTTCTTCAGGAATATCCTCAAATATCATTTCAGCTTCTGGTATTGAAGTCACACTTTTAAAATCAGAGTTGGATTTTTGATTGGAACTCGTGTTCAGTTTTGGTTCCTCTCTAGTATCAGCTTCGACAGCTACCTGCATTTTAAACTCTTCATCATTTTTATTTAGAAATGTAAGGTTAAAATAGATCACAGTTACATTCATGCCACTATGCATTATGAGGTGGATAGTCTTCCATTTGTTAGCAACTGAAGCATGTCGAATAATTGGATTATCACTATATGAACCTTCAATTACTTTCTTGGCTATTTCACTGAAGCTGAAGTAAGGCAGATATTCACCTTTAGGAATAACATAATAAGTCTGATTAAGCTGAAGTGTCACTTTATACATCTCTTCAAAGTGATCTGGAAAAAAAACACACAAAAAACAATTAGCAGGGTGATACTTCTCTTTCAGTCTTTTATTAACTGTACTATCCTCAGCTAAATTCACTATATTAGTAGGGAGAGAGCTTTGTGAAAGAACACTTACTGTAGCCTCCAGTTCCTTGCTCACCTATCTTTAATAACAAACGACTGGGACACATTTAGATATATAAAGCTTCCAAACATTCCAGTGGTAATTCTAAAAGCCAGTATAATTTCTCAATCTTTCAGTGTCTACCAGAAGAGTTTAAGTAGCTCATTACCACGTCACTTAAAATTATTGATCAGTCAAAAGTAATACACTGTACTACATTTTTGCCAACTGATGTTAGAAGAGCTGGATTTCACTACTACACTGCATCATGATTTGAGACTATCAAAATCAAACAGGTTTCTTCCTCCTATAGCAGAAGAAAGATTATCTGTCACGTTTCATATCAAAATAAACTTCAGACAACTTCATGGATGACTAGAAGTAGCCTTTGCCAAGAGCCAGCCAGGTCTGAACTCATGCTGTTAGCATCAGAGAGGTTCTTTAAATTTCTCAACCATTAGAGGCACTGGGGAGGAGTAGCTGGAAAGCTCCTCTGCAGAAAAGGACCTGGGACTGCTGGACAGCTGGCTAAACATGAGGCAAGGGTGTGCCCAGGTGGGCAAGAAGGCCAACAGCATCCTGGCTTGTATCAGGAATAGTGTGGCCAGCATGAGTATGGAAGTGATGGTGCCTCTGTACTTGGCACTGGTGAGGCTGCAGCTTGAGTACTGTGTTCAGTTCTGGGCCCCTCACTACAAGAAAGATATTGAGGTGCTGAGATGTGTCCAGTGGAGAGCTACCAAGATGGTTGAGGGGCCTAGAGAACAAGTCATACAAGGAGTAGCTGAGGGAACTGGGCATATTTAGTTTGGAGAAAAGGAGGTTGAATTGCTCTCTGCAACTACCTGAAAGGAGGTTTTAGGGAGGTGTTGGCCTCTTCTCCCAAGTGGATAATGACAGGACCAGAGGAAATGGTCTGAAGTTGCAGCAGGGGATGTTTGGATTAGATATTAAGAAGAATTTCTTCATGGAAAGAGTGTTCAGGAGATTCTGCGATCATCAACTCAGCTGTCTTTAACTGGTAAATGGATGAAAAGTAATTTCTCCACTTAAAGTGTAAGCCTCTTGGTGCAAGGACTTTAATGCTAGCTTCTCTGTAACTTACCAAGCACTTCACCTATGCTTGGCCAATAACAGTTTTATTAAATAAAGCAGCACCTAGGACTGAATCAGGTTTGGATCAATGAACCCAAGAGCCATCTGACATTTCCTCTGCATTTGCTAGCAGCTCTTTTCCACAACTGTACAGGGCATAATAGCCCAATCTGAGAGTAATGATAAACCAAAACATCAGGCAATTCAAGAGAATCCCTACAGAAATTATATCAGCAATGTTTTTTATGTACCTTGGCCACAGTCACCAGCATCAAATCCACAGGAGAGGACATTGCAGGCTTGATCACAGAATTTATCTGCTAGCCAGGAGTTAGCACAGCCTTGGTTACAGTATGAAACACCACTTATTCCTGCACCAAATTGCCATGGTGGTCCATTCCCGATACCTCCAACTGCACCTCCACCAGCAACATAGCGACTTCCCCCACTGTTACCTTCAGGGAGAGAAAAGAAAACCAAAAAAACCCAGTCATTTGAAATCCTTATTTCTGAAGAAAGGCATGCTTTAAGCCACGGTGTTAAAGCTAAATTGAGAAATTGACAATCTTATTTATCATCAGTAAAATTTAACATATTTTAACTTCAAAAATGCAGGCAGAAAACTGATTTACTTCTTGTGCTTGCAATCTTGATTTTTCAGTGTCCCAGTGATATCACTTCCTCGGTCCAGAGGTACCGTTTCATTTTCCTACCTGCAGTCCTGAAAATTTAACCTAGGAACTAATGGTGCAGCTTCACAGTTCTGTATTATTTGGATTGTGAAATAATATATATCTATATGAATATGTCTTTTTAAATGGTAATATAATTACAATAACAATAATGATTTTAAACATTGCATTTCAAAACTGGGGCTGTTCAGCCTTTAGAAAAGAAGGCTAAAAGGGGATCTTATCAATGTCTACAAATATCTGAGGGTTGGGTATCAAGAGGATGAGACCAATCTCTTTTCAATAGTGCCCAGTAATAGGACAAGGAATAATGGGTTTAAATGACAACATATAAAGTTCCTCCTCAACTCTAGGAGAAAATTCTTTACATTAAGGGTGATGGAGCACTGGAACAGGTTGCCCAGAGAGGTTGTGGAGTCTCCTTCTCTGGAGACTTTTAAGACTCACCTGAATGGATTTCTGAGAGACCGGCCCTTGGTTATCTTGCTTTGGCAGGGGGTTGGACTAGATGATCTCTAGAAGTCCCTTCCAACCCCTACTATTCTATGATTCTATAATAAATAGTTTCCCATGCTCTACAATTTGCTGTCATTTTCAATACATATTTGTAGTTTGCAGGAAATAATGTAAACTGTAAGCCAACTTTTTAATTATTATTAAAAGAGGCAACTTTTGTACTTAGGAGAATGACAACAGAAATATTCTTATAAGAAAAACCAAACAGCTTGCTTTTTCTAAATTTAACATTGCTGTCTTACCAATGCAATCACCTCCATCCCAATCACATGCTGAGTTATTACAGGCTTTATCACAGTAACCATCTTTAATCCATGAGCCAGGACATCCCTCAGCACAGTTTGGCACAGGCCAGGTCAAGTAAACCTGGAACAACATTACCATGTGAGAAAAGGACTTGCAAACAGAAGTCAACTGAGCTTGTTTCCAGACGTACAGAGGCTTAAAATAATTCATCCCTGTGTATAGTTCATTAAGCATTTACAAGGCTTCACAAACAGCATTTAAGCACCATCACATGTGAAGTTAATGTTATCCCTTTCAAATAGAAGAACTCAAGAATTCCCAAGGCCACAAAGCAAAGCAGCAATGGCTGGAAATAGAAAGCAGGACTTCCTAAATCCACTTCCATAAATTACTTTCTAATGGAAAGTAATATTTTATCTTTTATAAGATAAGGAGAACTTAAACTAGCTCTGCAGTTCACTTATTCTCCTGACTCAAAATGTTTCTTCATTACTAACCAGTCATGAGAAGCAGCACATGTTGAACATAATCCCTGAAGCATCTGATCCTCTATGACCTAAGTAATTTTAAGAACTGTCAAGATTTAAAAAAAAAAAAAAATGTGTGGGTGTGGGGAGGAGTTAAAGATGATACACACTTTCCTTTTGGCCTTATTGGTTCAAGATTTTAGCAGCACATTTCCTACTGAAACACTACTGATAAGGTTATTGCAAACATTAGAGTCAAGCTGACTTTATCATCAAAACTGAGAATAACTGAGGAATGACAGAACACACAAAGTGATTATGCAACTATATGCTAATGTTCTTAAAGATTTAAAACAACCAAAAGCCTCTTAACATCCTGAAGTACTGAAACAGTAATTTTAGGGTTGCTAATTTTGTACAGTCCATCTGTGTGTGTACACAAGTGTGCACATCTGGCCCCAGGAAGAGTTTTATTCAGTGGTCTCTAATGTCTTGTGTACTTACTGTTTTAATATGAAATAGTAAATATAAACCTTAATTTTTTCCTCCATGTTACTCTGGTAGGTCAAGCTCATGGATGAGAACTCTGATGGCAACCAGAGTTGCATGACTATTGCTGATGTTTCCTCAGCCTGCTTTCATTGCTTAACTGCAGTTCTGATAGTAAGTCTGGTGGAAGACTAAAGAACTTGATGTTCATGAACCTGCAAGAATCCATCTTTTAATACATAATTATTCATATGATTCAGTGAAGATACTGTGAGTCTCTGCACCAGAAGTCATTTCAGGTAAAATGAAATACCAGAACAGTTTGGATGTCATCAAACCACAGTGTTCCTGTGCAAGATATGATATTTATTTTGAACATTTCCCACAAAACAAAAAGAATTTACAAGGGAGGGAAAACTGAGAGCTGCCAAACATCACATCAGTCTTACTGATGCTTCAATAGTAAGTGGGAGAATTAGAGAACAACACTGACAAACTAAAAGCATGAAGCCTGACAGAGGAACTATTATACTGCCAGAAACCTGAGTGAATATAAGTAATTCTACAAGCCAAACATTAACTCAGCACGCAAACAATAAAAGCCAGCACCCTTCCCACTCTGCACCTCTGCTAACAGTGGTCAAGAATAATGAATCTTTAGAGATGAAAGGGGGAATGAAGGCAAATCCTAGATTTGGTCTCCCTTTCCAAGTAGTATTTCTTTGCTTCTTTCTATGTCTGGTAAAAAAAGCTTTCACAATGGCTTACCTTTTGACCTTTAGAGTGACTGTAAAAATCATCAGGCCAAACATCCTTCCCAAACATGACATCATCATTGAGATAGATAAACTTCTGAGAGAGACCACTGATACGGTGAATATGACTTTCAATAGCTGGTGAACTGAAGGTGGGCAAGTGACTCACATTCTGAAATATTTCCTAAAACACAAAAAGCCCCAAAATCAGTTTCAGAACACAAAAATAACAAACACACAAAAAAACAAGCCATAAAAAGCCAGGCACATCAGATATACTTGGTATGTATCTACTAATGAAAAACTTGTCTCAAGAACAAGAAAAGATACAAAAGAATCATCATAGAATCATAGAATAGGCTGGGTTGGAAGGGACCTCAGAGATCATCAAGTCCAACCCTTGATCAACTACCGCCACAGTCACTGGACTATGGCACTGAGTGCCATATCGAGTCGCTTTTTAAATGTCTCCAGGGACAAAGAGTCCACCACCTCCCCAGGCAGCCCGTTCCAATGTCTGATCACCCTTTCCGTGAAAAAATTCTTTCTAATATCCAATCTGAACTTCCCCCGGCACAATTTGAGACCATGCCCTCTTGTCTTACTGAGAGTTGCCTGGGAAAAGAGCCCAACCCCCACCTGGCTACATCCTCCTTTCAGGGAGTTGTAGAGAATGATGAGGTCTCCCCTGAGCCTCCTCTTCTTCAGGCTGAACAGCCCCAGCTCCCTCAGCCTCTCCTCATAGGGTCTGTGCTCGAGTCCTTTCACCAGTCTGGTTGCCCTCCTTTGGACCTGTTCGAGGACCTCAATATCCTTCTTGAACTGAGGGGCCCAGAACTGGACACAGGACTCGAGGTGTGGCCTCACCAGGGCTGAGTATGGGGGCAGAATCACCTCCTTGGACCTGCTGGTGACGCTGTTTCTGATACAGGCCAGGATGCCATTGGCCTTCTTGGCCACCTGGGCACACTGCTGGCTCATGTTCAGCTTCCTGTCAATCCCAGGTCCCTCTCTGCCTGGCTGCTCTCCAGCCACTCTGTCCCCAGCCTGTAGCGCTGCATGGGGTTGTTGTGGCCAAAGTGCAGGACCCGGCACTTGGCCTTGTTGAAGCTCATCCCATTGGAGTCAGCCCATCTCTCCAGTCTGTCCAGGTCCCTCTGCAGAATCCTCCTGCCTTCCAGCTGATCAACACTTCTCCCCAGCTTGGTGTCATCAGCAAACTTGCTGTTGATGGACTCAATCCTCTCATCCAAGTCATCAATGAAGATATTGAACAGGACTGGGCCCAGCACTGATCCCTGGGGGACACCGCTGGTGACCGGCCGCCAACTGGAAGCAGCCCCATTCAGTACCACTCTCTGGTACTGAAGGCAATAAAGCAAAAATATTTTGGAAAAAACAAACAACAAAAAAAATCCTAACTGCACTACCTCATTTTTCTCACACAAAACCAGTTTTAAGTCTGCTGCTTTACTAAGAAACTGCACCTGGTTCAATGCAAAGACAAAAACTCCTCTTTCACTGGACCAGGACCAGCATACACATATTTAGAATTCTCATGCAGCACAGGATGCACAGAATCTCAAGCAAATTGACCCTGTTCTAGTATTCAGTAAGAATTCTTCCATGTCTCTTAAGGAACTTCACAAGACAGCAGTGAATTTAGTGCCTTGTTATGACTTATATTGCTTAGGGTTCATATGGTATGTCCATAGACCAAAACTACTCCGGAATTAATAAGAAGAAATAACATAAATCACAGAGTGTTCGGGGTTGGAAGGGACCTCAAGAGACCATCGAGTCCAATTCCCCTGCCAGAGCAGGACCACCTAATGCAGGTCACACAGAACGTGTCCAGGTGGGTTTTGAATGTCTGCAGATAAGGCGACTCCACAACCTGACTGGGCAGCCTGTTCCAGTGTTCTCTCACCCTCACAGTGAAAAAGCTTTTTCTTATGTTTACACAGAGCCTCCTATGGTCCAGCTTGCTTTCATTACTCCCTGTACTATCATTGGTCCTCACTGAGAAGAGCCTAGCTCCATCCTCCCGACAACCATTCTTTACATATTTGTAAACATGAATGAGGTTGCCCCTCACTCTCCTCCAGTTTCCTAACTCTTTCCTCATAAGGGAGATGCTCCACTCCATCATCTTTGTGGCTCTGCACTGGACTCTCTCAAGATGGGGCCTCACGAGGGCATAGTAAAGGGGGAGTAGAACTTCTCTCAACCTTCTAACCACACCCCTTCTAATATACCCTAGGATACCACTGGCCTTCTTGGCCACAAGGGCGCATTGCTGGCTCATGATCATCTTTCTGTCCACTAGAACTCCCAGGTCCCTTCCCAGGCTGCTCTCTAAGAGGTCAGTCCTCACCCTATACTGATACATGGGGTTCCTCTTTCCCAGATGCAAGAACTTGCACTTGTCCCTGTAATTCATTAAATTTCTCCTTGCCCAACTCTCCAGCCTGTCTAGGTCCCTCTAAATGGCAGCACAGCCTTCGGCAGTACCAGCCAGTTCTCCCAGTTCTGTGTTATCAGCAAACTTGCTGAGAAGACATTGTCCTATCATCAAGGTCATTGATAAATACCTTGAACAGGACTGAACACAACACTGATCCCTGGGGGACCCCACTAGTTATAGGTCTCCAGCTGGACTCTGCACCATTGATCACCATTCTTTGGGTTCTATTGTGTAGCTAATTCTTAATCCATGTCACTGTCCATTCTTCTACTCTGCATTTCCTGAGCTTACTCAAGACACTGTGTCAAAAGCCTTGATAAGGTCAAGGTAGGCTACATCCACTGGTCTCCCTGCATCTACCCATTCAGTAACAGCATCATAGATGGCTATCAGTCAAGCATGATTTCCCCTTGGTAAACCCATGCTAACTACTCCTGATAATCTTCTTCTCTTCCATATGCTTAGAGATGACCTCTAGAATGAGATGCTCCATCATTTTTCCAGAGATGGAGGCAAGGCTGACTGGTCTGCAATTTTCCGGATCTTCCTTCTTGCCCTTTTTGAAGACTTGAGTGACACCTCTCCTGTTTGCCATGGTTTTGCAAAAATGGAGAGTGGTAGGGCAATAACATCAGTCAGCTCTCTCAAGACTCTTGGGTGCATCCCATCAGGGCCTATGGACTTGTGTATATTCAATTTATATCACTGATCTCTAACCCAGTCTTCATTGCCCAGTGGTGAGCCTTCCTTCCTCAAGGCTTTCTCTCATGTCCAGGGTCTGGAGTTCACAAGGGCTGGTCATAGGAGTAAAGACTGAAGCAAAGAAGGCATCAACAACTCTGCCCTCTCTGCATCCTCTGTTATCAGGGCTTCCACCTCATTGAGCAGTGGGCCCACATTTTCCCTATTCTTCCTTTTACTACTGATATATTTGAACAAGCTCTTCTTTCTTACCTGCCAGCTTTCAACCCCTTCTACCTCCCCCCTGGATAGAAGTCAGTGCATTCCAGCTGCTTTTACATATAAAGAGCAACACCACTGCCTCACGTTGTTAGTCAGTCTTTCCTAAATGGTACATAGCTTTTAGAGCTTTTTATTTGGGTTATTCAGGAATTTTGAAATTTTACTCTATTTTTGAACAAGCTTTTTAGAATGCATAACTACTTTGTTTTACAGCCACTTTCTTAGTTTCAGTACTCATAACCCATGCTCTGCCAACACAAGTTTACTAGGTTGTTACAGGCTTGACATGGATTCAGACTGAATTTTCTTCTTCCCAGATTTTCTGTGAATATATTTTACAAGGAAACTAGACATGGGTATACATTAACTGAAGCCTCAGTACTTGGAAAGGCAGACTAAATGGAGACGATATATATCCAGTTACCTACTTAACCAAAATACAAAGACATACTGGGGTTTAATAACCAGGTAAAATGGGGAACAGGTGGCCACTTCTACCTTGCAAATAATGCAGCCTTTAGCTGAAAGGGGACAATTACCTTTCAAAACAAACACAGGTTCTTTACTAGTGGCACTTCCACGCTAGAATATTTTATTTGTTTCAGGTCTTGAGTGGCATTTTTTGTTTGGATTTGTTTGTTTGGCTTTTACCTGATGGGTGACTATAGTTATCCGAGGATTATCCAGATTAAGCCAGGAAGGAATCTGTCCATTAGTGACGATAAAAATATGTCGTACCCAAGGGGCATGCCTCTCTATCGATCGTAATGAGTACCTCAGCTCCTCATTATCTTCAAAACGGCTGGCAGAAATATCTTCATCCTGTTTAGACTACAAAAAAACAAAACAACCCACTTTCTCAGATTTAATATAAAATATTCAAGTTCCAATCCAGCTAGGCAATAACAGTGTGCTTGAGCATATGGGCATACAAGCGTTTGAGGACTTGAGACATTAAAAAATAAAAAGTACATTGATCAAGTATCATTATTCTTCTAAAAGGTCATATTCTTCTGAATTATATAGGTGAACAATACCATCTTCTTATATCACTGGCTTACCAACTGGTATCACTAGGACATCTGCTGAACATACTGCATGATCGAGTCTCTTGTGAACCCTGCTCCTGAAGAAAGAGCCCCAGAAAACACAAACCCTCCTGTTTTCCTGCATTATTAGTCTCAATTATTTTCTCATCTTTATCAAAAGCCAAGTCACATTTCAAATCCGTAACATCACGTTTCAGTAATGCAGTTTTAAGAGGCTGGGGCCTTCCAAGTACGTTGCATCATAAGCCATATATAAATGACACCTAATATAGGTAACACTGTGTCATGAGGTAACAGCTCTTTGATCCCCTGCTCTTTTATTTTAAAGAATGTAAGCAAGAGAAAATTAACAAAACTAAGCCTAATACTCACTATGAAATAGCTAAATGTTTCAATGTTTCCCATGCGTTTTTGTTCAAGCTTTTAATTAGAATTAAGTTAACAAAATTAGATTACACAACACTTTAATGTATGTTTCTTTTACCATTTTTTTAGAATTTAATTACAATTCAGGCTACCTAAAAGGAACAATACTAAAAGAAGTATGTCCAAATGAAACAGGGGAAAAAAAAAAAAAAAAAAAGAAAAGAAAATTCACTACATTTTACAGATTTTACAAACTGTCTCCTTTTCTAACATGTACAGTAAGCTTATACCTTCTCAAAAACACAACAACTAAAAATATTCCAGCAACACCAGCATCCAGTGGCTAGTCACCCATTTAAAAATTATGTATAATTTCAACATGAGAAAGTATTAAGTTTGAGTTCAGTGTTTGAAGTAACAAGAAAAAGTCCCCCAAAGATCAGGTTCACGGGATACAAAGACAACAAGCTTTTCTGTATAGGGCACATTTACTTTAGTCATGCCATTTTACATATACTGTAACATTAAATGCTAGCAGGAAAAAAAAAAACAGTAAGATCTTAGATCTTATCTTGAAAGAGACATCTTGTTATTTTATTTCCTTTTGCTAAACCAAACATCTTTGCTTGTAACAAAAGCATTTAAAGTAAATCTCCTTACAGACAACTGTATTTCAGCTCTTCAAAATTTTGGAAGGGAAACAATTAGCATTTGTCTAGCATATACTGTGCTGCAAAGCAAAAGAAAAGTCTAAGAAACCTATTGGAAAGAAGATAATCATGTTCATTAATGAAGGTCTCTGTCTATGCAATGTAGGAAGTCAGCTTATCTACCTGTCAGTATTTATTAAGTCTTTCAGGACCTAACTGCACACAACTTCATCAAATTATGTGCACAGGGCAATTTATTTTTTTTCATAATGAAGAACATGAAAATTTCAATTAAATGTCTGATTGAGAGCCTTCTTCTTGCTTGATTGCAGAATTTGAGTGCTCTTGTGATGTTTTCTTACAATATAAACTGAATTCTTAACACTTCCAAGCTTCTTGAAGAAACCTCACGTTCCTTACCATTGACTATTTAGGCTCTGCTTGCAATTAAATAAAACCAACTTTACATGCTGTAAAAGAATTTACCTACCTGACTGACAGAGCTGAGGTCCCATAGTAAATAAGCAGGGTTAAGTGTCAGTTCTTTTCCATCTATAGTCATGTTCTTCTTTGCTTGCTTACTTAGTTCTTGGAAACCCTTAGGGTTATTCAGTTGCAAGAGAGCCACACTGGCTTCTGAATAGAGCTGCAACTATACAAGCAGAGAACATAATTTCTGGCAGGCACTCACAACAGCATTATCCCCTAGCAAATTCCATCTTTTCATTGTATTTTTCTTGCTAGAGTTACTAACAACAATTGGTAAATGCTATTTTTTAAGCTTACAATTTTGTAAGAACACAAAAAGTGGTATTAAAAGGGAAAATTAAAAACATTCAAAGATATAGAACATTTCTAGATGCTTAATTTTCACTTTACAAATAAAATTTCTCTCTACAGAACGACCCAACAACAGTAAAGCTGTCCATGTTTTAAATATTTATGAAGTAAGTCCCCATCCATTTCCTCCCCTGCCCAATGACAAAATTTTATTACAACTTTATTGTATTGTATTTTTTTCCCCTCTTAACCAAGCAATGCTTTTCTCAGAAAATTAAGGCCACCAATTCATCGTTGCTCTCAGAAGCGTGAAATTTTCAGAATGGTTCCCAGTTCAACCTACAGCTCAGAAATCTGAGACACAAAGGGCTCCAGAACTAATCCATGTGGTTCTCCAAGTCTTTCATGATGGCTGCCAATATGCTCTTAAGGTCATTTCTTAGTTGGGGACTGTTTGATCTGTTTGCTGTTTTTATCTCTTGCCACTAGTAGGTCTGTATATCAGATTTCATAATGCACAGGATAAGTAGGGGCTTGCACTACATGCCCTCTCTAACAGCTTAGCTTACACATTGCAAGGCACCAAAACATTTCACTAGAAATACAGTATAAGCCATTAAAATGCTGTTTTTACTGTATGAAGTAGCATGGCCAGACATAAACACACTAAATACAGAACTGCAGGTTGATTCTCCAAGTGCATATACTCAACAGTCAGGCTGAAAATAAATGCAGCTAATCATTAATGACATTTATTACATGCAATGCTTAATTTTGGTTCCTGCATGCCAGATGAGACAGATAAGTCTACCAGATTTTCAGTTGTATTTGACCTGTACAAGCATTTCATAAGTTAACAAAAATAGAACATTGCCATGTTCAAAACCAGCGAAACCAGCAGTTTATTTTGTAATACCTTTTTTATTATTATTTTTCTACAAAATCAGACCCTTTCTGCTCATTTTAAACAAACACTTGTCCAGAGTTAGCACCCCTTCCCTTAGCAAGACCAGCTGTCCCACTTGTGACATTTTAAAGCTGTTGAGGCTTTGACTCATATGCTATTTGAGATCTTTCTATTTGACTTATGAGGCCTGCCATTAGAAAAATCTGATAAATCTCAGACCTTCCAGGGAATCATCTGAACCTATGGGTGGAAAGGATGGCTTCAGTAGCTGAATGGCTGCAGCACAGTTATGGACTACAGCTAGCAACCTCCAAAAATATCAGTATCTAAATGCTACAGATTGCAAAGCTGCCATCACTGGGTATGTGCTTTATTTAGGAATACAACAGTGTCACACATTTAAAACATATGTATAACAAAGAAAACATTACCATTCTAGAGCTCTGAAAGCACTTCAGAACATTTAGTTTCTCTTTACCTTGTTTCCACCAAACTCACCACAACAGGTACCTCTATTATAGACCCCTAAGTAGATTTATTGCAAGGAATTCCTCTTTTTCCCCTCACTAACACAGCATGTATGCTCTAGGTTTTTAACTATCTAACAGTCCAAGCACAAACAAGGAGCAGTGGAAAAATATGCTCCAGCCCATCACTGAAATTAAGATAACCCTTGAATTTCTTTTGTTATTTTTATTACATCACTGCTTTTTCCTACCAGTATATATTTTAAGAAACTAGACTTTTCAAAAGCAGACCTATCAATAAAAGTAGATGTCAATAAAGTTAAGTGGTGACATAACTAACTAGACTCTAATGAACTGCAAGCTCTGCTTGGAGCATTTTGTTGCTGGTATATTCAAAATGGAATTCTTCCCTGGCAGCTTTTCTGATGGTATTATCTTTCCCTCAGTAGGGATGCATGCAATTGCCCATTCCTGTGAAATATTCTAGAGATCGTCTTCATCCTGATAAATGGGCCAGCAGATCCAAAGGTATAATGAAAATAGAACAGGAAAACAAGAAGGTAGGTGCACGTAGTCAGCATGATCAGCTGAGCCTTGGCTTTCAACACAAGCAGGTTGAAAAGACACTGTGCAGGCATATGCTCATTTATATCAAACAATCAAAAATGAGGGAGGAAAAACTGCATTCTCCCCACAGGGCAACTGTAAAGGCAGGTTCTCCTCTGGAGCCACTCTGCTTGGTGATGCTTAGACTTAGCAGACCAAGAGGCAGGCCACATGAGCTATTCCACGCCATACAGAAGTAAAATTTCAATTCCCCATTCTCAAAGGAAAAGGTCTACGGAGCAGATTTTTTTCTGACGTGGAACTTGGACGCTTAACCAGTCTTTAAATTTTTATGCTTTATCTTCTTGATGACCGAAGCTGATTGTTAAAGAAATGAGATGCTTCTTTTTTCACATTCCAGTGTGGATATTGGGAAAACTTACATGGTGACATAGCAAGGGAAGGGGTATGCATGGGATGTGTTGAGAACTTTACAAGAAAGAAATATTGTTGTCTTCAGAAATGTAACAAGTTCCATTTATAAGGTAACTATGAGCCAAAAGCAATGCAAAACCTTAGATTTTTTTCTAAAAAGCATTATTATAACTATTACATTTGTGTGAACATACGACACCAGCTCCTGAAGACACCTGCCTGCTCCATCAACACTGACAAGAGCAGCAGCAGTAAGAATCCCAAGGCCTCACCCTGAAGGCAGAGTGGAGAGCAAACATCCAGCATCACTGTGCCTACAGGTTCCTACTTGGATTTTCTTCCCTTAGTTTCCAGCATAACTTGGCCACATATGTGTACATGCATGCACATGCAGGAAGCAATATTTTATAAAGGAAGGAAACCTGCAGGCTCTCAGATTTGCCTGAAGCAGAGTATTAAATCCTGAGGAACAGTCACCATTCTCCAAAAATTTTTCAGTGCCATTTACTATTTCAGTGAAAAAGTGTTAGCATTAGAGCCTCAAAAAACAAAAAAACTCCTTCCCCTTTCAATGCTTCCCTTGTGAGTCTTTATATCACTACCTAGACATTTTAGGATGAACAAATGTAGTTTCCTGCTAAGGTGAGAAACAAAAAAGTGAAAAAAAAAAATACATTCAGTTGTTCTTCACCACGTATGGGTACAATATAACATCTTTACAGCTTTTAACTATAGTTTAGCAGGAGACAACTGCACAACCAGTGTAACACCTCCATCTAGTGGCTTTCTAGTGAACCGCTAAGAAAGCACAGAAAATGAAAAGCAGCCAAATATAAATTTAATCCACGTCTGTCATAACAAACACAACTTAGAACAGCAGATGCAATCAGTACAGACACTGCTGCTTACCTTTTATCTCTAATAAACTTCCATATCTTTACATTACAGTGCAGGTCAAATAGAAAAAAAAAAAATCAGTAGATCACAACACACAAAATTCACCTTGGAAACTCATTATTATAAATTGAATCTTCACAATTTCATTCCCCACTATTTGATCTCAGCTGCTTTTCTCAAAGATTTGTAGTACAAGTAACACCTCACCCAGAAGTCCAAGTAATTTTTGGTCACCTTTGAATTCAGAAATGAGTTCAATGAAACAAACTAAAGCAATCCAATTAAAGCACCATTAGAAACATACAACACAAAGGCATCAACAGCTACGCTCCTCCCTTACCCCCCATTACTCTCACTTAATAGCAGCACTGTTGAATTTTCTTTATTATTATTTCTTCTCTTCCAGAATTACACTATGGAAAAGACACTCAGAGCATGCAGAAAACCATTAAGCATCAGGAGGCAACTATGAGACACAAGCCTTAACTCAGGTGGAAATTTCTTCCTCTCCACCAGGCATCTCGCACCACTTCACAGACCTTAGGACTCCAGAAGTTATAAAAGCAGAGAAATTGCTGCAAATTTCTGTGGAGACTGTAAACAAACAATTTTTTTTCTGCTTCCCTGTAGGATTAACCTAGAATGTCTTTTTTTTAGTAAGGAGAAAGACATACTTGGTTATGTTTACTGTAACTGCCTGCCTACAACATCCACTGAATGAAAAACCAATACTGAGGTAGGACCTTAGTGAATGCTTCTATGGAAACAAACTCATCCACGCTTCCTATGTAGAAATTTTTATCCCTGTGAAAACATTCCTTACATTTATATACATGTATTCCATTGTAGGTACAGCATGAAGAAATTGCTGCTATCAAGAGCAGAAAACTGGTTGGGGAAGAATCTGCTGCTATGACCACTCGTGGTACAATAATCCAAATATAATTTTTCTAAAGCATTCACCACAAGGACAAGAAACACAGGCAACAACGACTGGATGGAGAAACTGCAGAATGCTGTGTATACCTCTATAAATTGTATTTATAGAGACATGCCTAATCAAACTGCAGAAGAGGAGCTTTTAGGAACAGATAATGAGCTAATTACAGCAGTAGTGACACAAACGTAAGAACACAAGGAGAAGAGAACCAGCACAAAGAGAAAGTTGTCATGAATGACAACATGACTGACAAAAAGAAAAACACAACCAAGACAGGGTAAGGAAAAATATTGTAGAAAGATAAAAGGCATGGGATGTTGCTTCTATAAAAACAGACAAAGACGATGGGAGATGTACCCAAGACATCTCAGAGCTAGGGAATACAAAAAAGGAAAAACCCCACCACAAACACAAAAAGCAAACAAAAAAAAATATACCCACAAGAAAAGAAGGTTAGAACATCAAGGAAGAAGATGCTGAAGATACTGAATGGTCCAAGACAGACAAAAGATACTCTACCAAAAGACAAAAGGGGGCATCAGAACTCGAAGAAGAAAGAAGCGTACTATGGATAAAAGAACTGATTTAAGCCAAAATCATTTTGGAAAAAGAGCATAAAGCAAGAACTGCTAGTAGATAAGAAAATGAAATCCCAAATATCATTTGAGAGGGGAACATTCTTCAGAACTGTATTACTATGAGAGCTTTCACCTGCTTACATCTACAACATTCAAATGGAGAACGAACATTGCCTAGGACAGTGCTCCAATTTATTCCCACATGTAAAAGTGGGGATTTCTTTTCCATCAAATAATCTTAGAACTAATTCTTTAGATACCAATTTGGTAATTAATAAGAACATTACAGAAGAGCTACTCCTAGAAAGTAGCCCTGGGTCAGAAAAATAAGCTAATTGATCCAAAATTGAAACAGAAAAATATAATTAAGGAGCATTTGCTTACTACATTTCTTGACTGCTAGAGGGCAAGTTTAACTTAAGTCAAAGGTGTTCTGAGCTCTTCAGTTTCATTAAGGCAAATATGTTAAAACTACCAGAAACCTGTAATATGAACTGTCATGAGGAACTAGAAAAGGCTCCAAACCCAAATGGATGAATCTGCACTCAAGATTTGAGTCAGGAAGCATTCAACCAACAGTGTTCCACGTGAAAACTTGAAATGAAGAACCTAGCATCAGACAGCAAAACTGAAGTACTATCTGCTGCTGGGTAACAATTTCTGTACAGCAAACACCATTTCTTTAAAGCAATTAAAAATACTCATAGCATTTAAAACAAGAAGAGACTACCAAATAGCCACTGCTATTTAACCAGTGTGCCACTAAGAGAGGGAAAGAAGGGGATGTGTTTACTTGGGAAGGTTTCTAACACTACTGAAATTCTAAGACAGCCTGTTAACACAAGCCAAGACAAGAAAGAAGAAATTCCACTTGCATTAAGTTACAGTGTGATCAGCCTCTGAAAATGGTTACACAATTTAGTTTCTGCCATAGCAAAACGTATCAATTGTTAACACAGCTTGCCAAAAAAAAAAAAAATGTCAGAAAGTGAATTAACAAATCCTATACTTGGGCATCAAGCAGATTACCTATGGATTGACATCCCTTTATTGGTGCTAACTCCTTGTCCTCAGCCCTTTTCACACCAACAATCGCATCTCCAATACATACATCAGTGATTTTCACAGGTTTTCGAAACTTTCATTTCTCTGTTAAACCAGGCTGTAAATGGAAAAGGTGTCTAAATAGCAAGGGAGAATAGAAGGTACAAAATCTTGACAGATGGCATAATCAACACCAGTTGTGATTTACTGCTGCCTTGCAGGTGGGTAAGTTGAAGTGCAATCTCCTCAAGGCAACACAAGAGTACTTGGCAGAGTGAAATACAGCGTTCATCTGTGAAACAACCCAGTAGTGTTACTGTTAAAGTAATTCTTCTAAAAGCAAAGAGGGAAGCAAAATTCTGTCACATCAAACATGCTAGTGCTACAGTACACAGCAGCAAAACCAACAGCCTATAGCAAAATGGTGAAACTGATAAGGCTAGTACTTTTTAATCAGTTGCACCTAGCAAATCTAATGCCTAAATAACTTGCCGTCACAGACTAAAGTCGCTGGGCCTTTTGAAGGAAATTCTTTGAGACACTATTTACTGCTCTTAACAACTCAGAAAAACAGTCATGGTAAAACAGATTACTATTAGAAATATCCTAAATATCCTAAGTGGGTGACATCTCCTCTGTGAACCATTCCAAAAAAACCAATAAAACTAAGTTACTGATTCCTCCAGATTCTTACCAGTTTTACTTTAGAAGCCAAGCTCTCTGGTAGCTTTGTTCGTAGCTGATTTGTTTCTTTGAATGTTGCTGGAAATCCACTAAGGAAGGCCAAATCTTGCATTAATACTAGACCTGGAACTTCTTTGTCTGTAGTCTAAAACCAAGAAAACACAGTATAAGAACTTTTTTAACCTTACAATAATTCACATATATCTGTGAATCCTTCATCAGGTGACAGATTTAATAGTCTAAATTTTGTCACTTAATCCAAACTTCAAAATTGAAATAAGGGTTATTTTAAAAGCTTTCACTTCTTATTATGTATGAGTTATGGGAAGAGAGTAGCACAGAAGCAGTTCATAGAGTACAAAAGTTTCACATATACAAAAAGAAATAAACAGACTTTAGAAGTACATACCAAATAACCTCTCCATACTATCTGTTTGCTGTTCTCTTTTAACATTCCAGAATGGGCAGCTTCAACTAAAATAAATAAAATGCATTACAAATCAAAACCTCAAAGCCACCTTCTTTTGTGTAATTTAGTAACTATGACACACTTTTCCAAATTAAAAAGATTTGGATATTTATGCTGTGAAGAGTGGTCTTTATAACTGGTAAATAATTGTTGCTGGTAAAATAAACACCACTGGGCCAGTGGGCTGTAGCAGTCAGACACTAAATACTGAAGTGTGAAACTTGTATTGCTTTAAGATCCTACTCAAATAAGATGAATACATGGATAAATTTGTTGTAAGGTATGCAATCCTTTGAGCAAGAGCAGAATTTATTCAATATTTAAATTAGACTTCATAGCCATTAATAGAGGATTTCAAAAACTAATCTTCCTCAGTCTAAAACTCAATCTTCCAAGATTAACAATGTAATGCAGATAATTCAGATATCAAACCTGTTTTGCAATAGTCTTTTAAAGCATGGAATGCTAATCACCTGTAATCAGTTGTCTGGGAGGTAAGCAAACAGTATCATTAATGTTATCATTTAGGGGAACAGACTGAGGGCAGACAATGAATGACTTGCTCAAGTTAAAGAAAAAATTAGTGGCAGAGTCAATACTGGAGGGGGAAAAAATAACCACCTAATTCACAGCAGCCTACTAAAAAATTTCTCCTAGAAACATGGCTGAAATCTGACAAACAGGTTCTTACCATCCTTAGGGCTATCAAAAACAATTACTGTCACATTCGTAGAAGGATTTTTTGGTTTTGCTACAAAGAACATATTGTTAGCAGCTTGTAAAGCAGGATGAATGGACGGCAGGTCTTTCAGTGTGATGTTGGTAGGCAGGGCAGGATCCAAGACAAGCATTGGCACTTTGATGCAGTGTGTCAGCAAGCACTCCAGTTGCTTCTCACTACAGCAAAATACCAAAAGTATATTTAAGACCAGCAGAAAATTTAAGACAAAAATCAATGTTAGATTTAAATGAGAGATGTTCTTGTAAAATCTAATCAATTATTTCTAACATCTGTAAGGGCAGGCGGAAATTACTAAGAACATGCTTATTTTCCTGCAGAAGGCAAGTATCTGACTATCACAGTTCAGTTCATTCCCATAACTATTTTTTTCAAAACTTTCCAAGATTTCAAAGCTTCCCCACAGAGAGCACCTTATGAAGATCTCTAACTAGCAGAACAACCAAGTCAAATGAATAATGGGCCAGACTGCCTGCTGTTTCCTGGCTTCAGTGGCTCAAGAGTCTTGGCCCCTCCATAGATAATTACTTGCAGTACCATGTCAACAAGTCAAAATGGACCATGTCAACAAAAAGCCATGTTAAAATTGTTCATGTTTCTGAATTATAAAACTGCAGGTATATATGTAATAAAGGCCCATACTTGGAATAGGAACTATGCCTAATAAGTTACCAGGATATGCTTTCTGAACTTCAGATTGTCACATTTTAAGAAGCTCATTCATAAATATCTCACTAACATTATTTTATTCAAACGCATATGTGCTATCACGCTGTCAACTTTTCTTCAAGTTACACAGAAGGAAAGCAAGCACAGGATAAAGAAACAAAACAACCTCCCCATTTACTATCTGCTTTCTGCTAATTATGTGTAGGATACAATTTATTCCAATTTATGCCCAAACCCACAAAAACTTACCTCCTCTTTGTTGGTTCTGTCGTGTTTTTTCCGAGGATTTCCCTGTTACAAAATTAACACAACTATATTAAATAATACTGAGCTGACAGCAAGGAATTTACTCTAATTTCAGATTGTTAATTGAGTCAGGGACAAGTCGTGAAAGCACTGATAATCCAAGTTAATAAAACTGCCAAGGCTTTGCCATTGTCCTTGCCCAAGCAGGCACAGGCTGATACATGTGCCCCTCACTTTTTCAGCCTCCTGCAGTGTAGCCCAAAAATTCTTGGTTGTGCTGACAGCTGTGACAGCAGGACTCTTTTTGCTAACAGGATTTTCAGGGCTTATCAGAAGGTTACAGAAACTGATGTTGATATGAAAAACACTGGTTAAAACAATAAAATAAAAATCAAAAAACCAACCACCAGGATAAAGTGACCTGAAATTAGGCAGACCTGACTGTTTTGCCTATCATGTGCATTCTGATAAGATCTATCACGCACTTGCCACGTGCGTGTAGAAGCTAATGAGGACTGATACACAGATAGTGCAGTGCTGATGCTAAATAATAATCATATTAATATAACAAGGGCACCCTTCTACACACATCAAGAGAAAGAGAAGCACTGTCCACCAAAATAATCCCTTCTACTGAAGAATAAAGTGCCCAGACCACAACTAGCTCAATTCAGACTTATCAACAAGAGAGTTACAACTTCTTAAGTTTTTCCATGCAATACAAAATACACTGGTGGGCCAATATTTACAGTACCCTTGCCTTTACCTTCTGCAGTTATCTTGATCCTATGGAACAGCTGTAACAATGCTCACTGATTTAAATACATGAAAAAAGTTATCTACAAGGGAGAGAATAAGGTGCCTTTGTAGATAATGAACATGGGCATGGGCATGAGTCTTAACTCACAAGCTTCATATCAACTTTCCAAATCAGTGTTATAGAAAAAAACAATGTGTTTTTCCCTTTGTAAAATGGGAATCACAGAAAAATTTATGATAAATTTAAACCCCCTTGTATTTGCTATATGAACTGCTAGGAGAAGATCAGTACAAATTTAAAAGCTTTTCAGAGCAGAGACCATGTGTGTCTATGTTTAAGACATTTAAACTTAATGGATTTAAAGTTCAACTAATACTTTCATCATTTAGGTAGCAAAATAAAGACCCAGAATTTCACTTATAATCACATTGTTCATGATACCTAAACCCCAAGTCAAAAGATGCCAAAAGTCAGATCAATCCACTCACTTCAGATTATTCTGCATTAAATTATTACAGCTCTTAAAATACAGCCTTGTTCTTACATTTAGCATATCATCTGGCCAAAACAGATCACTTGACCACAGAGTTGCTTAATAAGAATCACTAGTTGCAAGGCACAACTCAGATTATCTGCAGCAGCCTTAAACCAGTCTGAAGCCTCAAATCAGTAAATAACAGAACTGTATAGCAAAATCTATGACACCAAATGCAGCAATACATGTCTTTCCCTCCTTAGTTAGAAGGATGACTCCTACCTTTACAACATGAGTAAATTATTTTCCTCTCAGTTTCAGTCTTTAGGACACTACAAACCTAAGTCTAAAAAGAAGGCTTTGAGAAATGTATCGTTAAATTTTTATTAAGACCATTGTAACAAGAAATACTGGGGGAACGTGGCAGAGGAAGAAAGGCATGAAGAGAGCAGATATATTTGAAATATAGGCTTTTTTAATTATTATTATTTACAAACTGAGTTACTGAAATCAATACAAAATGATATACACAAACCACGATTTTCTGCTATTTTCTTGAATTTTGAAAATTTAAGACAGAGCAGCATTAAATAAATTATTATCCTTTTTACCTTAAACAGTTTTCTCATTAGACAGTACTTCATAGATAGATTAGGAACTGAAACAAGGTTTTGAGAAAAAATAAAATGAAGAAGTGAGAAAATGCACTCTGAATTTTCAAGTTGTGTAGCATGGGAGAAAACAAAAAGGGCCAGCACTGCATTAGATTGCTGCTGCTGGTTAAAGGGAAAAAATACGTATGATTATTACCTCATTATCTTCTGTTCTTCTTCCATCTGTTCTCTGACCTGTTGCAATTCTTTGATCAGTTCAACATCTGTGCCGTTCACCCAGGTGTATACCACATCAATAGGCATGGGTAAACAAAGCCTACATAATTCAAATGAAAGCTACATGAGCTGTTTAATATTACATTACAAGTGTTTCTGGCATCCTACGGCAGCAATTTCTGTATAACAACAGAAATACTTAGTGGCTGGGCTGCAAACAAGCCAAAGCAAAAAGCTTCTCTTTAGCTAAATAGATAATCTCTTAATTATACACAAGCCTTTGACAAAACAGCACAGGCATAAAACTGAAAGGGACGCAAAGTGGCTGCAACAGTTCAGTAACTAAACAAAATCTAAACTTTATGGTCTAAATTCCACTGAAAATAACCTATAACCCAACTCCTTTGAACCCACTAAATATTTTCAAATCAGTACCAGCATCTAGTCACATCCTAAATTCACCAACTATATTAGACAGGACAGCACAAAGTATAAAGATTGAAGTCATACTTGATGTTTAATTGCACAAAGACAGTAAGATCACAGCAGGACCAGGTCTCTATCCTATGAGTGCCTCTTAGATAATAACAACGGGGCATTTTATAACCAAACACTTAAGTAAAGTACACAAATTCAAACTTTAGACATCAAATTCCTTCTTGATGCCATTTTATATCGTGGAGCTGTTTCTGGACAGTTGCAGACTCCTTCCATACCTAAGGCCTAAGAAAGGGCTTTGGGTACTTTTTTTCTATTTGTTTATGACAAACACTTCTCAAGACCCACACCTTTGCTGCAGTGGGTACACTCCAGGCTGCTGCCATAGGTGAACCTCTCAGTCCCAGACAGCAAGGGGATTTCTGATCTACGATCTTCAAAAGTTCCAGTGTCAAGATATTTAATACCTTCCTAAACCATAGATGGCCTAGAAAACACTAAGCACTTCCCAAATGCTAAGATCCACAAGCCACACAATCATTTTCCAAGGAAAGCTGTTCCCTCCCCACGTACTGAATCCTTCAAAAAACATTCAAAAAGATACAGAGCTTATAGGCAAGTATCTCCTCCACCTTCCCTTGCACAGCATGTCATGCATCCTGTGTCCCATGTTGACCAGTGACACTTCCACCCATACTCATTTTCTGCTGGTTGAGATTCAAAAACTGAACCACAAAATCTGGTAAGCTGGTCACATCACAATCAAAAGGAACATAATATTTCATACTCAATTAATCACCATTCCTGGCTGAGCTACAACACTTACAGGGTAATGGTCATTCTGAGGCAGGTTGAACATCTTGGCAGATGCGCTGCCTTCCCCAGCTCTGCACCACTCTCACCTCTGACATCCAACACTGCAGGAGGCTTCCCTCTCAACAGGTAAAATTTCAATTTACTGAGTACAACTACTCTTCTGATCAGGTATTCCACCTTTCTCAGGAGTGACATTAGCTTCTGGTTCATTAACAGGTGCAACTCAAGGCATGTTTTGAACTGAAAAGTTCTCCACCAGAGTAGAAATTCAATGGCAGAAGCTTCTTTGTATTTTCTACATTTGTAGTGATCAGTTAAATTATTGGATTTACAGTTCCTTGAATGAGTGTTGTAGGTAGAAACACCTGACTCAAGTCAGCTGATCTCAGAAATGCCCAACCTCCAGTTTTCTGGGCAAAGTTCAGAGTTTATTTACTCAGGCTTCACTGAATATAAAAAAAGAGAGAGAGAAGCCTTAACTCCAACTCTTTCTAGAGTATGATGAAATTTTTACTTCAGTGAAGCCTCTCCCTAAGTTTTAATTTCCTCAAGTGTGTTTCTGTGCAACAGCACATATAACTATGTAATCTGCTACACTTAATTTTTAGCATTGAAATGATGTCACATAAAGCCAAATGCTAATAAACTGCACAGAGGAAAGGCAGTTCTGGTCAAATGCAGGTACGTCAACTCTGAATTAACACTGAGTTAAACAGCAGGCTCATTCTTCATTAACAGTGGCAATAGAGACATGGAATAAAAACCTATTAAAGCAAGAGAACTGTTTGCAGATCCAGATCTAAATTGCTTGAAAATTATCCAAATTCTCAGATAAATTCTCTTAATGCGTTATTTTCTTAATGCACACGTTCATTGAGTAAGCAGCATTTATCAAACAATAATAAAAAACAGGTATCATACACAAATCAATTTGCTGCTCCCAATCAAGATTAGTAACACTAAGTTTTCACCTTTTGGAATTTGCCAAAGCTTCCTGGTTCATTTCATGGTTTCCTAAAAAGCACTGAGAGTGCATATTTTCAAAAGCATGTAGGCGCATTTTACTTTAAAATTAAAAAGTAATGTTCTCAAACACTATTTTTAATATGCATAATCTTTTGCAAATTTTTCAAGGTCAGAGAAGACCAAAAACTTCCTCCCTCAAATTCTGTAGCTGGATTTCTTCTTCATGTGAATTTATACACTTGGTCTTCATCACAAATACCAGTCTGGCAAACAGCTAAAGTCCAAAACAAGCTGCCCTAAATTGGACTTATATAACTCCTTCCCACAGAATATCAATTTTACCATTTGCTACTGATTTTAATGTCTACAAACATGGACTTCGGAAAGACTCAGAAAATTAATAAGTTGAGGCTTTGTTTGGACACTCTTTTACATTATCCTCTTTCAAAAACTTACTCATTTTTTCCTTGTAAAGCTAAAAACACCTATAGGATCCTGCTCAAGGATAAAGGCAGTGCCACCAGCTCTCCCAGATAGGACAGGAGACCTGCTGCCTGTTCTATGCACCTGCTGGGAAGCATTTTCCACACCCCTGATGTTTGTTTACATCCAAGAGAGATGCTCACAGCCAGTACTGCAGGTAGAAGACAAAGCCTCATTGTTTCAGCAGCCACAGTTGCTGAAGGAGTGCAGCAACCTCTGGATCTCACCCAGGCTACCATACCGTGATCTCCAACCTTGCAGAGTCTCTTTATGAACAAGTGTAAGTCTATTATGCCTATAAGCTCCCCACTGTAAACCTCCCAGCCCTCCTGCTTGTTACATCTCTATAATTACCCACCAACAGCAAATCAGCTGTTCCATTGCTATTCCAGTCCAGTATACTTGCCTCTGAAATTCGTGCATCTTCTCCTCTTTCCAGCCTCACTCTGCTCAATAATTAGTGGCTCCCCAACCAGTGACAGCTCTCATTTACTGTGCCATATTGAAACCAGTCTGTACCTTTTACAAGCTCAGTACTAAATTCCTTCACATTTTGTTTCCATACTTATTTTTGAGTTCTAAACATGATTTATCCGTGTCTTGGAATTGTGAAATTACACTTCAGCGTTTGCCAAAATACAGAATTTGCTGGTGGAGAGTAATAAAATACAGCTTTTGTTCAAGACACTCATGCATGCAACTCCATTATTTAGCTTCCTTCTCTCTCTTTATTTTCATATCAAAACAAAGTCCTCAACAATAGGTTGGGATGATGTGGTTTGGTAAAAAGCCATGGAATTTCTACTCAACTGTCTCTAGCTGTGTAACAGGCTCAGCAAAGTAGGAAGTTTAGCTGCTGACATAACTACCAGGAAAAGAGCAACAGCTGAGATGCCAAAGGACATGTGACAGAAGAGAAAAGCAAATCAAGGCAATTGCTAAACTTCAAGGCAAAACAAAAATCTTCATTCATCTGGCAGAGAACAGTGTTTAATAGGTGTAACTAATGATGCTAGCAACATCACTGGTTTTGTTACTCAGGAGGAAAAGCTTTCTGAGCCTATAATCATAAGGAGCTTGCCACATGCACAAACTTGTCCGTACCTTACAGTGAGGTTCTTTTTATACAAGTTTGTAACACCACTGTTTGACAAGAACAGAGATAATTTTTGCAGTTTCAGTTGAAGGTCCATCAGTATTTCCTAATGGCCATGCAGCTCTTACTTTCCACTAAGCAGTGGATCTGACTAATTTCCAAACCAACAAGTTCTCAAATTCTGAAAATTTTTCTCCAACGCTAAAATAAGAACTGATTAAAATCAGTGGGTAAGCAAAGATCAGCTGGGTAGATTGTGGGTAGCCCTGCAGAAAGAGATCTCGGAGTTCTGGTCAGCTGCAAGTTGAACATGAGCCAACATTGTGTCCTGGTAGCCAGGAGGGCCAACTGAGTCCTGAGGTGCATCAAGCACGACATTGCTATCTGGCTCAGGGAGGTGATTGTCCCACTTTACTCTGCACTGGTGCAGCCCCATCGTGAGTACTGTGTGCAGTTTTGGGTGCCATGGTACAGGGAGGACACAGAACTACTCAAGAGTGTCCAGAGGAAGGAGACAAGGTTGGTGAAGGGTTTAGAGGGAAAGCCATAAGTGGAGCGGGTAAAGGCACTTGGCCTGCTCACCCTGGAGAAGAGGAGGCTGAGGGGAGACCTCATGGCAGCTTACTGCTTCCTCACTAGGGGAGGAGGAAGAGCAGGCACTGACCTCTTCTCTCTGGTGACCAACAACAGGACCTGAGGGAATGGTAGGAAGACGTGCTGGGAGAAATTTAGGTTTGATATAAAGAAAAAGTTTTTCACCCAGAGGATGGTTGAGCAGTGGAACAGGCTCCCCAGGGAAGTAGTCATGGCACAGGTCTGCCTGAGTTCAAGAAACGTTTGGATAATGCTCTCAGGCACATGGTGTGATTCTTAAGAGTGCCCTACACAGCCACAGGAGTTGGACTTGATGATCCTGATGGGTCCTTTCCAACTCAGCAGATTCTATGATTCTATGATCAAAACTAGAAATCCACAATACTCAATTTATGTAAAAAGTATGTAACACCCTGTATGTTGCACTGATACTAACCTTAAAAACTCTATCAAATCACCACTGATCAAAGCATACCGCAAGACAAGGTCCATTTCTGCATCAATTAAATTTTACAACTTAAACAAACTGAACCCCTGACCAGGGACTTCTAAAAGTTTGTGGATGCTTCAACCTACTTGGTACACATTTTTACGGGAAGTTGGTACCTGCACACAAGTATCACAACAAACTTCCCCGTCACATCTGACATAAATGTACTAAAGGCAAATGGGTGAACTGGAATAACTTAAGCAACCATCATGAAAACCTTAAGCTTTTGCTCAGGCAGCCAATAGCTCCTCCTCCTCAGTCACTGAATGTTTTGCTCACAGTGCACAGAAATCAATGCTGGCTAAGCAGTGCTTTACACAGATAAACAGATGAAAGAAAACACAGCAGAAATTACTATATCTACAACACAACAGGTATGTTTTCAATTTTGTTTAGGACAAATTCAACCATTTTTTAAAAGCTCTGTACTTAATTATAACAAGTCAACATACCTTAGTACTGACAGGAGCAAACTACCCTGCTTTAACTTCAGTACTGCAGAAACATGTAAACATTAAGCTAATCATACCTATGAGCTAGAGATTAAACTGTAAAATTGTATTTACTTACATTATGAAATGTACAGAGTTATCTTGCACCAGCTAAAGCGTGATGAGCTGATCTGATCTTTCCTACTGTCCCATGACTCAAAAAACCTCAAGGCAGATTAAGCATCTACTTTCAGGGGCATGAGTGTGTGTTTGTTCCAGCCAAGTGTATCAACATTCAAGAGTCAGATGGTATCTCCTTATTAGATTCTTCCAGCTACCAACTCACAGTCCACTCACTTCCTGAGCAACAGACCCAGACCCAAAAAGTACTCCGACATGAATGATGAAACCACAAGAAGTCATGCAGCAGTTAACAGAACCAAAACAGATGACCCACATGACTTGGTTTCCAACTTACTGTGACTTCTCCCATGCAGTCAGCTTAAAAGGCTTCTTTCTCACTAGCTTTGTGACTTCTCTACTAAATAATCTCTCTCATAAAATGCCACAGAAAATGTAAGGTAAATGAAAAATAACTTTTCAAAACACTGAAAGCTGGAATTTTAAGCACACAGGAACAGAACTTGTATTTTATTATCTTAATATTGAAAACATGTCATGCCCCCCCTTTATTGTTAACATTATTACCATTCTGATGCCACATTAGAGACCGGATTAATGAAACACATTCAAAATGTAAACTCTCTTACGTGACTAGAGTATTCAGATGCCAACCATCTGCAAAGCTGGGATATTACATACTAACTTATGATTTTAAAAACACTAAGTTTAAAATTTGCTGCAGATTTAGAGCTAATACAGTAAGGTCCTACTCAACAGAATGTTACTTCATCTAGAATATTGAATTTAATTATTTAAAAACTCACTGAACAGACAAATGTGCAACACTGTCAAGTGCAAGTAAAACTCACCGATTCTGAAATGATTTGCCAGCGACGTTGTCTCTGTATGAATCAAACATAACATGATACTGGTCTCTACTCCACTCCAAGACAACCTGCAAAGAAAAGAAAATCAAACCACAACTTCATATCACCACCTTTTAAAATTAGACACTTAATTTTCTCCTTTTCAAATGTTTAATCATAATAAATTTAATTTTAATTGATCTATGCATTAACACACAACTGAGCAGATCTTAATCCAAGCCAAATTGTTACACTGAGTCAGCAATCAAACCCAGAACTTAAGAGCACACCTGATTTAAACAAACTTTGTTTTTTTTCTCTCCAAGAAAGGATTTCATGTTTTACAGACACACTTTAAGCTACTATTCATTGAACTTACTTCCCCTTTACCTCTTTGCCTTTAAAAATTCAGGAATGCTTCCCCGAAACAGAGATCTAAATCAAATGTATTTTAATACAAGCAGGAACCGCCTACCCCTCTGCATAATTTTGTTTGTCTTCCTTTCTATTCTCCTACAGGACATATTGAAGTCTACACAATTCTGAAATCCAAGCCTTGGAAACAAACAGCCAGGCCAGGGCACACCATGTTATGCAAATGTACCTGGGCACAAACTTACAACACAGTCACTCTTTCCTAATACAGGTGAGGTCTTCTTACGCAGGAGCCAGACCAACCCAAGAGCAAAGTATTTCTGCAAGCTGCAGCCTCTCTTCCATTCTCCTGCATTTCTGCCACCCCTCTTCAGCTTGACATGAGTGCACCAGGCCATGCAGTGAACCAAGACACAGAGCCAAACTAACAGAAAAATGAACCTTCAAAAACCAGAGCACTTGATCTTCCTGTGTTTGTTTTTTGGAGGAGACAAGAAATAGTGCGAATGCACTGCTGAAGACAGCGTTGTCTTCCTCACCTTCATTCAGCCATCAGGGCTGCTTAGCTAAAACTACAAGCTCCACCCCTTTTAAATGCCCTTTTCCAGCCATCCCCAATCCTGGTTTTTTTGGTTTTTTTTTTCCCAGAAATTAGCTATATGGGAAACCAAATACACAAGCCAATTCTTACTTTGGAAAGCTGCAACTTCACATTCCATTTACATTCTTAAATGTACATATACACATAGAGGAAACAAAGGCACATAGTTATGTTCCATTACTACACACACAAAAAAAATTAAAATCAGCCTTTTCAACACTAAAAATGCTTAATATGCTTTGATATAGCATAACATGGCACAAGTAATTTGACATAAAAATATATAAAACATTTAAGTAGTTCTATTCAGAGATAAAATTGTTATTATACCTTTTATAGTAGAAGCCCACCCTTAAAAACTACCGTGATATCTTGAGTTGCTTTAGAGATGAAGGCATAAGGGTTTGTTCTACCTGGATAATATATATTTATATGCAAAGGAGAAGGGAAAAAAATGACAAGAAAGGCTAGTATTTACTTTAGATCACTCTTCTGAGTTTACATTTTATTACTGCTTATTACTTGTATTAAGGAAATAATGTATTACTATGGAATAGAAAACTTCTCTAGGATAGCACTCAAAACCATAAGATAAAGAATACCTGCCCCACATCTCTGTACCTCCTGCACACCTTTGCACCCTTACGTCTGCAAATTAAAAGTCATCTAAGAGAGCAAGGAAGCCACATCATGGGGTTGGATGACAAGTGTGCACACACACATTCCTGCCAAAGCTGTAAACATTCCTGGCCAAGATCACATCTGCAGAAATTCAGTCCCCTTACACAAAGGGCACATAATTTCCCAGGTAAGCATACAATCTTTTCCCTAAGATACTGAAGTCTTCAAAGGACTCTACTCCACTTTTTCATGTGCAAGTCATTACATCCTTCTGCTAAAGGCACAGGTTAAACACAGCATTCGCTGAAAAATATCCACGCAGAAACATGTTACAATTGATAACAAAGAACTGACGCACTGACCTGTTTCAAGAAGAAATACAGAAATATCTGAGTAAGAAGATGATTTATTTAATAATATGGTTCACCAGAAGAAAAACATTAACCACTCACGCATTTGCTTTTTGCCTTGGTACAGCTATAACCTAAAGACCCAGGACAGCTCTCTTTAGAAACACATTTAAGAAAAAAATGAAGCTGCATCCCACCCACACATTTTTTGGCTGTGTTTCCTCCTGATGTTACAATGCGTTACAATATTGCTACATTCCTGATACAATACTGATGTGTTACAATACTGTCTGGCGGAGCTTCTCTTTACATACCGATATTACAAAACCACTGAGGAGATATTTTTTTAAAAAGGGCAGAGATACCTCCTATTTGAAGATAACACTGTATCAGACGGGTGATAACAGTTGCTCTGGCACATTCCAGTTACAAAGGATTTTACAAAGCTGAGAAACCTACAGAAGGCAGCCAAGAAGAATTTACAACCAAACCATCCTAAAACTCAAAAGCGCATTTTACAACTCTTTGAGAGCATTGGCTTAGAACAGGCTACCCCATGGTTTTGCAGAAATGCTCCTGGATCATGCTTAATGCACTGTTATTTCAGTGAGCTCAAGCTTTTCTTGAGAATTCTCACCTCAAGTCTGTGGGGACGTAAATTTCAAATTATTTGCCCCAACCATTCACTTTCATGACAGAATTAATACTGATACTAGCATGAATTTAAGCAATTAAATCTAGTTTTTGCCTCCTGAAATGAAAAAGCTGTTTCTGTGGGTGGGGGAAAAGCAGAACCAAATGCTGCTCAGTCACCAGGGTCCGGTAAGCATTGCCTCACACTGCTTTTTATTGCTTGACAGCTCCCTGCAGTTTGTTAAGAACAGCTCACCCAATGCTTGCTAGAAAGATTGTTGGTGTCATTTTCAAAATAGGCATATAGTTTTTATTAGTTACTTTTTATTGGTTGCTGCCTTGTGGACTCTGTAGTAAGAGATATTTTCCATTCCCAATAGAGTCGTTGATAGCCATGTACAAACAGGTGCCTACCAGTACTACACAGTAACTTCATTCCTTGATGGCTTTGAAGTGTTTCAGGAACTTGTGAACCCAGGAAGGCAGCAGGGATGAAGTACTTAATGTGAAGATATACAGATACACAAAGTTCTGATTGTGGTACACTGATGTGTCAGATTCAGAAAAAAAATTAAGAACATTATATGAAAGAACTCATCAAAATAAAACAGGGGGAAAAAAAAAAAAAAAAAAAAAAAAAAAGAACAATTCAGGCATCGGGTATCTCCAGTCTGTTTGCATTACACACTGACAAAAATACTTTTTTTAATTCCTTGAATACCTCCTATAATCTCAAACACTACAATGAAGCTTTTTTTTCCTTCCAATTCTTTCATCGATGACTTCCAAAATACACAGGGTAATATGAAATGAAGCTCTGGAATACACATGCATATAAAATCATGTATAGAAAAAGTAGAAGCTATATTGCATAATTCACAAAATCCTGAGTAATGAGCATTGATCAATGCAGTACAGACTCCGGTAAACTGCAGGCAGCTTGGAGGGAAGATACATTTTAACTCCTTAAACTCTGAAAAGTTTAAGGTTGCCATTTGAAGGATCTGCTTTTCCCCCACCCACAGAGACAGCTTTTTCATTTCAGGAGGCATAAAACTAGATCTACTTGCTTAAATTCATGCTAGTATCAGTATTAATTCTGTCATGAAAGTGAATGGTTGGAGCAAATAATTTGAAATTGGTGATGACTCGGTTGCCATTTGAAGGTTTCATCCAGCACAGGCTTTAGAAGAGCAAAATAAAATAAAATTAAGTAATTAAATTAAAATTTAAAAAATTAAAATAAAATAAAATAATTAAAATAAAATAAAATAGAAAAAAAACAAACCAAACAAAAACCACCCAAAAATACAGCACCGATAAATCACCTGATAAGGGAAGTGGAAAAAATTGCACAAGACAAGAAAACACGAGCTCCAGGAGCTGATGGCCCGAGGGTCTCCAAGGCTGCCCGGGGAGGGGGGTACCGGGACACCCACGTCCCCGCCGCGGCAGTGACAGTCCCGTGACCGGCAGCCCTCACCGACCCGCACCGGGCGCACGGCCGTGTCCCAGCGGCGGTGGCTGCTGTCCCGCATCAGGAGGGCACCGCTGCTGCTAAGGACGTTTTCTCCCTCGCATCCCAACGTATTGCACATGTATATGCGAGCAGCACGCCCGCCCAGGCTGCCGGCTGAAGGCACCGCCTGCACCCGGGACATGACAGCCGCCCGGCTCCCGAAACGCAGAAAAGCCCCAAACCAGAACGCACCCGCGCCCGCACCCTGTGCCGTGCAGCCGCCGCCTAACGCCGGGGGCCGCCGGCTCGGCTGTGTCTCCCCGCCGGCAGCGGTGGGCACGGCCCGGGCTACCCGAGGGGAAGGAGGGGAACTGGAGCAGCCACGCCACGCCGGCGCGGCGCCGTACTGACCTCCCCGAACTGCAGGGCGGAGACGATCATGAGGACGAGGCCCCCGAGGCAGAGGCAGGGCCCATACCTGTGCGACAGGCAGGTATAGGTCTGGCGCTGCAGGAGCTTTAGCAGCATGGCCCGCCGGCGGCTGCCGATACCGCCGCCTGGCCCCAGGCGGCCCTGCGCGGCCCGGCCCGGCCCGCCTCACCGCGCTGCCGTGCGCCGGGGCGGGCCGCCGGGTCCCACCGCCCTCAGCGGCCGCCCCGCTTCCGGCAGCGGCGCGGCGCCACCTGGTGGCTGCGGGCGGGAAGGGACGGGGCGGCGCTGGGTGAGTTTCGCCCCTCCGGGCTATCCGCTGTGGGAGCGCTCCCCTCACGGCGCCGGGGATTGCGGGAGAGATCCAGCCTCTGGCGTCCGCTCTTCTTCCGGCTTTTCATAGAGCCTCGGAATGGTTTGGCTTGGAAGCGACCTTACAATTCATCTGGCACCAAGCTCCCCTGCATGGGCAGGGACACCTCCCACCAGACCAGGTTGCCCAGAGCTCCATCCAACGCTGCCTTGAGCGCTTCGAGGGACAGGGCAGCCACAACTTCCCTGGGCAGCCTGTGCCAGCATCTCACCACCCTCGCACTAAAGAATTTCTTTCTAATATCTAATCTATATCTACCCTCTTCCAGTTTAAAACCATTACCCCTTTTCCTGTTGCTATAAGCCCTTGTAAAAAGTCCCTCTCCAACTTTCTTGTAGCCCTCTCTTCAGACCCACAAAGGCCGCTATAAGGTCTCCCCGAAGTTTTATCCAGGCTGGAAACCCCAACACTCTCAAGCCTATCTTCATATCAGAAGTTCTCCAGCCCCTCTGATCATCTTCATGGCCTTCCTCTGGACAAGGTCCACAAGCTCCATGCATGCCCTTTCTATGTTAGGGGCTCAAGAACTGGATGCAGTCCTCCACAGTTTTTACTCTGCCTTCCCAAAGGCTTCAACCAGGAGTTGGACTATATGTTTTTTTTCCTTCCCTGCTCATGTTTTCGAGTGCCTGAGGCACACTGAAGGTACAGATCTATCAGAGGTGGCAGTCTGTCCTTGCATTTTTTTAACAAATCATACAGATGAAATGATCTGGATCCAGTACTGTGTTTGTAGCAGGTGGACCACAAAATAAACTGTGTCCCACGCATCTGTGGTGCTTTGCTGATCACTGCCCCAGACATATGCTTGGTGTATCAATGTACATGGGAATCCACACTCAAGAATGAAAATCATCAGTTTAACTTAATTTTCATTATCATACATACAACTCTTTCTTTGTTACCTACAGGCAGTAGAATAAAATTTAAATGCTTTGATGTGTAATATCCTGGGTGTTGTTGAAACTACTAACCCTCAAGGCAAGTTTTCTGCCCCTTTAAATGGCTCTCCAGCTGTGGCCAGCAGGGCTGCACCACCCTATCATGCTTCCAGATATTCTGCAAAGCAAATTTATTTCTGTAGCTAAGAGGAATCAGGAGCACTCTTGGCTACCATAAAGACACAGTAGAGCTATGTACTGAGATTTAATTTAAATATTCTATGAGTATTTTAGCTGAGAAGTAAAATGGGAGATAGGTTCATGAAAGGGTAACCACTGAGCTAGAAGAAGGTTATTCATGGAGTTCTTCAAGAACGTTTCCTGAGGCAAAAACATGGTAACAAGAGACTGGTTAGAGGTGACTAGCTGACAGCAAACTAAACCCTTAATCTGCATCAGTTTGGTTTCTGCCATGAAGTTCAGCTACCTACAGAGGACACTGCTGGTGTTACCACTATCAAAAGTGACAGAAGCATTTCTGGCTGCCATAGCAAAATAATGTGGTGTCATTAGGCCCTTGTGAGGCCAAAACCAGTAGCATCTTTCTCAGTAAGCCTGTATCCATGTGTTGAAAGGTCTTCAAAGCATATCTTACAACTCACGCAGTGACTTTTCTATGTAACAAACATCACCTTCGTGTTCTTATTTTTCCCTACATAAAGTAAAAATTCCTGACCATTTCCAGAAGTTTGTCCTAGTATATTTACACAGTTGTGGTGTGAGAGAACTGCACCTGGCTCTACTTCTTCAAGTGTCCAAGAGTGCTTGTTTCTTTGGCACAGCTCTCCCAGTCCACTGAACCCTACACTTATTTACCTTTTGGGTGTCACAGTGTTTTCCCTTTCCTCATGGGCCTTATCTTGTGATATCAGTGTGATTATACTTATTTGACCCTTCGTGATAACCCAACCCCCAGTCTCAATACACAGAAGCCTCTAGCCAAGCTTTTATCACCAGTTATGCACAGCCAGCGATTTTTCTCCTTAACACATGTAGTCTTCTTACTTCATGTGTTCTCACCAATGTGCCAAAGTACCACCCTGGAGGAATAGTCTTCGGATTTTTGCTGGTACTTCCCTCATCTTCACCTCCTCTTCAAGCACTGTGCTATTATTGTTGAGCTTTGATTACTGGATGGCAGCCTGCAGCACTGAGGGAGGCTGCAGTACTAGTGATGGGCTGGTATTCTGAGTCAACAGCCTGAGGTTTGCACTGAGAATTGAGGTCTAGCATGTATGCAGATTGTGAAAACAAAAGCATTTGTTACGGTCAACAACACAGCATAAATGCAGAAATGAACTAAAATGTACTGAAGGTGTGAAGCTGACAGACATAACACCAAAGTAAAGCAGAAAATCAGTCAGTGAAAACAATGACTTCAAGGTCTGGATTAATAATTAGTATGAAGTGTGGGTTTATGCATTTATACATATGCTAATAAATACTTTCATATAATATCAATGTGATTAAGCCATTAAAATTCACATAATCTTTCTATGATTTTACAAAGTATCTGCAAAAGTATTCCAGTGGATATAGAGAAGTAAAATGCTACTGTTCAAATCACGGTGGGATT